>NC_087068.1:2512478-2814488 GCF_963678635.1 Symsagittifera roscoffensis | reverse complement strand
TTCAGGACGTTGAATGGAGGAAAATGTCTAAAAAGGCGAAGTTCTAATGGACAGATTAGCAGCTGATTTAGGGAAGGCTATTTCGCCCACCAGGAAATTAATTTGACTGCCGTCTGAAGGGGTTAATCATCATTTGGTTTTAATTTTTGCCGAAATATTTGTCAAATATGGTCTATTTTTTGTTAAGTCTAATTTGCTTTAGAAAATGAGCGGAGTTGATGAAAGATTTCACATCATCAAAAACAAAGTAAATTTCCTATTTGCGAGTTGCATGTAAATAAGAAACATGGTATACATCAAACACTTTTAAAAGTAGTTGACCATCGATTGTAACCATTGATGACTGTCGTTGCATATGTAGGAAAGACTTAACAAACCATAACTGAAAAAATTTCCAAAACTCTCATGGTCAACATAAAAGACAGTCAAACTATTCGATTGACAGCCATTATTGTCAAATGACGTAAAAAAAAAATGACTTCATAAAAAATGTTTACATAATTTAAACATGGGTAGCCGCTTGTAGCACAGAATGTTCCGAACATGGTCTTTAGAAAATTACAGTTTAGAAAGTTTTTTTTTCCAAATTAATGTGTTTTCTTCTTGGTGTGATAAAACGATCTGAAATAAGAATATAATTTAAGCATATGAGACAGTCATAGTAAAATGAGACAATTGGAATTTTTTTTGAAGAACAATGACTAGAAAAACTATAAAAAACTAAAGCTTTTGATTGCCAAATGAAGCTAAAAAACTCCAAAAACTAGTTTTACTTGTTAAAAAAATTTTAAGGTATTAAATTAGGCATAATTCAGCTGTTGTAAACTTGCTGGCTTGCTTTATTTGCTCGAATTAAGACGAAAAATCAAAAATTTCAAACCGGTTTTTCTCGACATTGGGAAAACTTTTTAAAATTTTTTTGGTGTCGTTCGAATCACGACTGAAAGTGCTTTAATATAATATATCACTCAACTCAGTCCAATGATTTTTTTGGGGTAGCTGATTTGGCGTGGAAAACAAAACGAAAAAAATCTAAACACGACTGATAACAAAATTCCTCCCCATTTTTCAAATGGCCGGGAAAAAATCCCCCCCCCCCCCCTAATAGACCAAGTTAAGATCCTCCACCCCAGCGCTTAATTTAAATTAAATTTGCTAAGCGCTGCATGTAAAATGCTCGAATCTGATTGGCTGAAAACTCCCAACTTAGAACCAAGTTAACATCCTCCCCCCCCCCCCCCCCCCCCCCCCCCCCTAAACGTGTTTAGGGGGGAGGATGTTAACTTGGTCCTTTGATTTTTCAATTTTAATTAATTTCCAGACGGCGACGTGGGTTACATTTGGATAGTAATCTGCAATATTGACCTTAGATTAGCATTGCAGATTATTAATACCTTAGATTAATATTGCAGTAGCCTTAGATTACCTAAGAAGCAGTATAATTATAAAGGAATACCTCCGTGTAAAATAAACTAGAAGAACGCAAAAATTCAAACCGTCTTTTCCAGACAGTGCGGCATCTTTAATCTGTTCATGAAAAATTGTCAACCAATAGGACTTCAATATAAAAAGACACATGAAAACCTACGAGTTGTTTTTGGCCAAATGGAATTGTTAACGAGCCTGAATGTATTCCAATTTTGAAATTCCTGAAAAAAAACTTGTACCAAACTATGAATTTGTGACTAATTTGCTTTAATTTTTAGCAAAAAAAAACCACATTGCGGGTCAAATCAGTAACCATGAATCCAAATTTGTCAATACAATGTTTAGTAAAATCAAACTGCAACATAAAAGGCGCAAAGATGATCATGAATAAAATGCGTTCCTAAAATTATTAAAAACAAGACTGCTCGTATATTAGGGCAAAACCCTGAATACCTGAATGTTAGTTCCGACTGCCATTTAAGTGTTCTCGAATAATTTTTATTCCGAAAATTTTTGATTAACTATTATTTTTTTCTACCACTACCAAATAAAAAAGCCAATAATAAAAAATATATAAATAACAACCAACTGAAGTTGATCATAACTCAATTTGAAACGATTATGAGTGATTGCGGATAATTTTCCGAGCATAAATATTTCGCGCATTGAAAATAGCAAGGTAATATTCGAACAGAGATTCTATCCAAATACAAATTATATCATAATAATCAGAAACTCTGATTATTTGTTTAGGATGGAAGATCAATTTTTTTTGGTTGAAAATTTCTTGCAACTTTGAAAGCTTATCAGTAGTTTTTCTGCAAATATTTGCATGTTAAGTACAAATTATATCATAATAATCAGAAACTCTGATTATTTGTTGAGGATGGAAGATTAATTTTTATTGGTTGCAAATTTCCTGCAATTTCGAAAGCTTATCAGTATTTTTTTTTGCAAATCTTTTCATTTTAAATGCAAAATATATCATAATAATCAGAAACTCTGATTATTCGTCTAGGATGGAAGATCAATTTTTATTGGTTGAAAATTTCCTGCAATTTCGAAAGCTTATCAGTAATTTTTTTGCAAATCTTTTCATTTTAAATATAAATTATATCATCATAATCAGAAACTCTGATTATTTGTTTAGGATGGAAGATCATTTTTTTTTGGTTGAAAATTTCTTGCAACTTTGAAAGCTTATCAGTATTTTTTTGCAAATATTTGCATGTTAAGTACAAATTATATCATAATAACCAGACACTCTGATTTTTTGTTTAGGATGGAAGATCAATTTTTATTGGTTGAAAATTTCTTGCAACTTTGAAAGCTTATCAGTAGTTTTTGTTTGCAAATATTTTCATGTTAAATACAAATTATATCATAATAACCAGACACTCTGATTATTTGTTTAGGATGGAAGATCAATTTTTATTGGTTGAAAGTTTATTGCAACTTCGAAAGCTTATCAGTAGTTTTTTTTTTGCAAATTTTTTCATTTTAAATACAAATTATATCATAATAACCAGACACTCTGATTATTTGTTTAGGATGGAAGATCAATTTTTATTGGTTGAAAATTTCTTGCAACTTCGAAAGCTTATCAGTATTTTTTGCAAATCTTTTCAATTTAAATGCAAAATATATCATAATAATCAGAAACTCTGATTATTCGTCTAGGATGGAAGATCAATTTTTATTGGTTGAAAATTTCCTGCAACTTCGACAGCTTATCAGTAGTTTTTTTTTTGCAAATATTTTCATGTTAAATACAAATTATATCATAATAATCAGAAACTTTGATTATTTGTTTAGGATGGAAGATCAATTTTTATTGGTTGAAACTTTCTTGCCTTTCGAAAGCTTATCAGTATTTTTTGCAAATCTTTTCAATTTAAATGCAAAATATATCATAATAATCAGAAACTCTGATTATTCGTCTAGGATGGAAGATCAATTTTTATTGGTTGAAAATTTCCTGCAACTTCGACAGCTTATCAGTAGTTTTTTTTTGCAAATATTTCCATGTTAAATACAAATTATATCATAATAATCAGAAACTCTGATTATTCGTCTAGGATGGAAGATCAATTTTTATTGGTTGAAAATTTCCTGCAACTTTGACAGCTTATCAGTAGTTTTTTTTTGCAAATATTTTCATGTTAAATACAAATTATATCATAATAATCAGAAACTTTGATTATTCGTCTAGGATGGAAGATCAATTTTTATTGGTTGAAAATTTCCTGCAACTTCGACAGCTTATCAGTAGTTTTTTTTTGCAAATATTTTCATTTTAAATACAAATTATATCATAATAACCAGACACTCTGATCATTTGTTTAGGATGGAAGATCAATTTTTATTGATTGAAAATTTCTTGCAACTTCGAAAGCTTATCAGTATTTTTTGCAAATCTTTTCAATTTAAATGCAAAATATATCATAATAATCAGAAACTCTGATTATTCGTCTAGGATGGAAGATCAATTTTTATTGGTTGAAAATTTCCTGCAACTTCGACAGCTTATCAGTAGTTTTTTTTTGCAAATATTTTCATGTTAAATACAAATTATATCATAATAATCAGAAACTTTGATTATTTGTTTAGGATGGAAGATCAATTTTTATTGGTTGAAACTTTCTTGCCCTTCGAAAGCTTATCAGTAATTTTTTTTGCAAATTTTTTCATTTTAAATACAAATTATATCAAAATAACCAAACACTCTGATTTTTTGTTTAGGATGGAAGATCAATTTTTATTGGTTGAAAATTTCTTGCAACTTTGAAAGCTTATCAGTAGTTTTTTTTGCAATAATTTTCATGTTAAATACAATTTATATCATAATAATCAGAAACTCTGATTATTTGTTTAGGATGGAAGATCAATTTTTATTTGTTGAAAATTTCTTGCAACTTTGAAAGCTTATCAGTAGTTTTTGTTTGAAAATATTTTCATGTTAAATACAAATTATATCATAATAGTCAGAAACTCTGATTATTTGTTTAGGGTGGAAGATCAATTTTTATTGGTTGAAAATTTCCTGCAACTTCGAAAGCTTATCAGTAGTTTTTTTTGCAAATATTTTCATGTTAAATACAAATTATGTCATAATAATCAGAAACTTCGATTATTTGTTTAGGATGGAAGATCAATTTTTACTGGTTGAAACTTTCTTGCCCTTCGAAAGCTTATCAGTAAATTTTTTTGCAAAATTTTTTCATTTTAAATACAAATTATATCAAAATAACCAAACACTCTGATTTTTTGTTTAGAATGGAAGATCAATTTTTATTGGTTGAAAATTTCTTGCAACTTTGAAAGCTTATCAGTAGTTTTTTTTTGCAAATATTTTCATGTTAAATACAAATTATATCATAATAATCAGACAATCTGATTATTTGTTTAGGATGGAAAATCAATTTTTATTGGTTCAAAATTTCTTGCACCTTCGAAAGCTTATCAGTAGTTTTTTTTGCAAATATTTTCATGTTAAATACAAATTATATCATAATAATCAGAAACTTTGATTATTTGTTTAGGATGGAAGATCAATTTTTATTGGTTGAAACTTTCTTGCAACTTTGAAAGCTTAGCAGTAGTTTTTGTTTGCAAATATTTTCATGTTAAACTCAAATTATTTCATAATAACCAAACACTCTGATTTTTTGTTTAGGATGGAAGATCAATTTTTATTGGTTGAAAATTTCTTGCAACTTTGAAAGCTTATCAGTAGTTTTTTTTGCAAATATTTTCATGTTAAATACAAATTATATCATAATAATCAGAAACTTTGATTATTTGTTTAGGATGGAAGATCAATTTTTTTTGGTTGAAAATTTCTTGCAACTTTGAAAGCTTATCAGTAGTTTTTGTTTGCAAATATTTTGATGTTAAATACAAATTATATCATAATAATCAGAAACTTTGATTATTTGTTTAGGATGGAAGATCAATTTTTATTGGTTGAAACTTTCTTGCCCTTCGAAAGCTTATCAGTAGTTTTTTTTGCAAATATTTTCATGTTAAATACAAATTATATCATAATAATCAGAAACTTTGATTATTTGTTTAGGATGGAAGATCAATTTTTTTTGGTTGAAAATTTCTTGCAACTTTGAAAGCTTATCAGTAGTTTTTGTTTGCAAATATTTTGATGTTAAATACAAATTATATCATAATAACCAAACACTCTGATTTTTTGTTAAGGATGGAAGATCAATTTTTATTGGTTGAAAATTTCTTGCAACTTTGAAAGCTTATCAGTAGTTTTTGTTTGCAAATATTTTCATGTTAAATACAAATTATATCATAATAACCAGACACTCTGATTATTTGTTTAGGATGGAAGATCAATTTTTATTGGTGGAAAATTTATTGCAACTTCGAAAGCTTATCAGTAGTTTTTTTTGCAAATTTTTTCATTTTAAATACAAATTGTATCATAATAACCAGACACTCTGATTATTTGTTTAAGATGGAAGATCAATTTTTATTGGTTGAAAGTTTCTTGCAACTTCGAAAGCTTAGCAGTAGTTTTTGTTTGCAAATATTTTCATGTTAAATACAAATTATATCATAATAACCAAACACTCTGATTTTTTGTTTAGGATGGAAGATCAATTTTTATTGGTTGAAAATTTCTTGCAACTTTGAAAGCTCATCAGTAGTTTTTTTTGCAAATTTTTTCATTTTAAATACAAATTGTATCATAATAACCAGACACTCTGATTATTTGTTTAAGATGGAAGATCAATTTTTATTGGTTGAAACTTTCTTGCCCTTCCAAAGCTTATCAGTAGTTTTTTTTGCAAATATTTTCATGTTAAATACAAATTATATCATAATAACCAAACACTCTGATTTTTTGTTTAGGATGGAAGATCAATTTTTATTGGTTGAAAATTTCTTGCAACTTTGAAAGCTTATCAGTAGTTTTTTTGCAAATATTTTCATGTTAAATACAAATTATATCATAATAATCAGAAACTTTGATTATTTGTTTAGGATGGAAGATCAGTTTTTATTGGTTGAAACTTTCTTGCCCTTCGAAAGCTTATCAGTAGTTTTTTTTGCAAATATTTTCATGTTAAATACAAATTATATCATAATAATCAGAAACTTTGATTATTTGTTTAGGATGGAAGATCATTTTTTTTTGGTTGAAAATTTCTTGCAACTTTGAAAGCTTATCAGTAGTTTTTGTTTGCAAATATTTTGATGTTAAATACAAATTATATCATAATAATCAGAAACTTTGATTATTTTTTTAGGATGGAAGATCAATTTTTATTGGTTGAAACTTTCTTGCCCTTCGAAATTTATCAGTAGTTTTTTTTGCAAATATTTTCATGTTAAATACAAATTATATCATAATAATCAGAAACTTTGATTATTTGTTTAGGATGGAAGATCAATTTTTTTTGGTTGAAAATTTCTTGCAACTTTGAAAGCTTATCAGTAGTTTTTGTTTGCAAATATTTTGATGTTAAATACAAATTATATCATAATAACCAAACACTCTGATTTTTTGTTTAGGATGGAAGATCAATTTTTATTGGTTGAAAATTTCTTGCAACTTTGAAAGCTTATCAGTAGTTTTTGTTTGCAAATATTTTCATTTTAAATACAAATTGTATCATAATAACCAGACACTCTGATTATTTGTTTAAGATGGAAGATCAATTTTTATTGGTTGAAAGTTTCTTGCAACTTCGAAAGCTTAGCAGTAGTTTTTGTTTGCAAATATTTTCATGTTAAATACAAATTATATCATAATAACCAAACACTCTGATTTTTTGTTTAGGATGGAAGATCAATTTTTATTGGTTGAAAATTTCTTGAAACTTTGAAAGCTTATCAGTAGTTTTTTTTGCAAATACTTTCATGTTAAATACAAATTATATCATAATAATCAGAAACTTTGATTATTTGTTTAGGATGGAAGATCAATTTTTATTGGTTGAAACTTTCTTGCAACTTTGAAAGCTTAGCAGTAGTTTTTGTTTGCAAATATTTTCATGTTAAATACAAATTATATCATAATAACCAAACACTCTGATTTTTTGTTTAGGATGGAAGATCAATTTTTATTGGTTGAAAATTTCTTGCAACTTTGAAAGCTTATCAGTAGTTTTTTTTGCAAATATTTTCATGTTAAATACAAATTATATCATAATAATCAGAAACTTTGATTATTTGTTTAGGATGGAAGATCAATTTTTATTGGTTGAAACTTTCTTGCCCTTCGAAAGCTTATCAGTAGTTTTTTTTGCAAATATTTTCATGTTAAATACAAATTATATCATAATAATCAGAAACTTTGATTATTTGTTTAGGATGGAAGATCAATTTTTTTTGGTTGAAAATTTCTTGCAACTTTGAAAGCTTATCAGTAGTTTTTGTTTGCAAATATTTTGATGTTAAATACAAATTATATCATAATAATCAGAAAGTTTGATTATTTGTTTAGGATGGAAGATCAATTTTTATTGGTTGAAACTTTCTTGCCCTTCGAAAGCTTATCAGTAGTTTTTTTTGCAAATATTTTCATGTTAAATACAAATTATATCATAATCATCAGAAACTTTGATTATTTGTTTAGGATGGAAGATCAATTTTTTTTTGGTTGAAAATTTCTTGCAACTTTGAAAGCTTATCAGTAGTTTTTGTTTGCAAATATTTTGATGTTAAATACAAATTATATCATAATAACCAAACACTCTGATTTTTTGTTTAGGATGGAAGATCAATTTTTATTGGTTGAAAATTTCTTGCAACTTTAAAAACTTATCAGTAGTTTTTGTTTGCAAATATTTTCATGTTAAATACAAATTATATCATAATAACCAGACACTCTGATTATTTGTTTAGGATGGAAGATCAATTTTTATTGGTGGAAAATTTATTGCAACTTCGAAAGCTTATCAGTAGTTTTTTTTGCAAATTTTTTCATTTTAAATACAAATTGTATCATAATAACCAGACACTCTGATTATTTGTTTAAGATGGAAGATCAATTTTTATTGGTTGAAAGTTTCTTGCAACTTCGCAAGCTTAGCAGTAGTTTTTGTTTGCAAATATTTTCATGTTAAATACAAATTATATCATAATAACCAAACACTCTGATTTTTTGTTTAGGATGGAAGATCAATTTTTATTGGTTGAAAATTTCTTGCAACTTTGAAAGCTTAGCAGTAGTTTTTGTTTGCAAATATTTTCATGTTAAATACAAATTATATCATAATAACCAAACACTCTGATTTTTTGTTTAGGATGGAAGATCAATTTTTATTGGTTGAAAATTTCTTGCAACTTTGAAAGCTTAGCAGTAGTTTTTGTTTGCAAATATTTTCATGTTAAATACAAATTATATCATAATAACCAAACACTCTGATTTTTTGTTTAGGATGGAAGATCAATTTTTATTGGTTGAAAATTTCTTGCAACTTTGAAAGCTTATCAGTAGTTTTTGTTTGCAAATATTTTCATGTTAAATACAAATTATATCATAATAACCAGACACTCTGATTTTTTGTTTAGGATGGAAGATCAATTTTTATTGGTGGAAAATTTATTGCAACTTCGAAAGCTTATCAGTAGTTTTTTTTGCAAATTTTTTCATTTTAAATACAAATTGTATCATAATAACCAGAAACTCTGATTTTTGTTTAGGATGGAAGATCAATTTTTGTTGGTTGAAAATTTCTTGCAACTTTTAAAGCTTATCAGTAGTTTTTTTTGCAAATATTTTCATGTTAAATACAAATTATATCATAATAACCAAACACTCTGATTTTTTGTTTAGGATGGAAGATCAATTTTTATTGGTTGAAAATTTCTTGCAACTTTGAAAGCTTATCAGTAGTTTTTTTTGCAAATATTTTCATGTTAAATACAAATTATATCATAATAATCAGAAACTTTGATTATTTGTTTAGGATGGAAGATCAATTTTTTTTGGTTGAAAATTTCTTGCAACTTTGAAAGCTTATCAGTAGTTTTTGTTTGCAAATATTTTGATGTTAAATACAAATTATATCATAATAACCAAACACTCTGATTTTTTGTTTAGGATGGAAGATCAATTTTTATTGGTTGAAAATTTCTTGCAACTTTGAAAGCTTATCAGTAGTTTTTGTTTGCAAATATTTTCATGTTAAATACAAATTATATCATAATAACCAGACACTCTGATTTTTTGTTTAGGATGGAAGATCAATTTTTATTGGTGGAAAATTTATTGCAACTTCGAAAGCTTATCAGTAGTTTTTTTTGCAAATTTTTTCATTTTAAATACAAATTGTATCATAATAACCAAAACTCTGATTTTTGTTTAGGATAGAAGATCAATTTTTGTTGGTTGAAAATTTCTTGCAACTTTTAAAGCTTATCAGTAGTTTTTTTTGCAAATATTTTCATGTTAAATACAAATTATATCATAATAACCAAACACTCTGATTTTTTGTTTAGGATGGAAGATCAATTTTTATTGGTTGAAAATTTCTTGCAACTTTGAAAGCTTATCAGTAGTTTTTTTTGCAAATATTTTCATGTTAAATACAAATTATATCATAATAATCAGAAACTCTGATTTTTTGTTTAGGATGGAAGATCAATTTTTGTTGGTTGAAAGTTTCTTGCAACTTTGAAAGCTTATCAGTTGTTTTTGTTTGAAAATATTTTCATGTTAAATACAAATTATATCATAATAGTCAGAAACTCTGATTATTTGTTTAGGGTGGAAGATGAATTTTTATTGGTTGAAAATTTCCTGCAACTTTGAAAGCTTATCAGTAGTTTTTTTTGCAAATATTTTCATGTTAAATACAAATTATATCATATTAATCAGAAACTTTGATTATTTGTTTAGGATGGAAGATCAATTTTTATTGGTTGAAACTTTCTTGCCCTTCGAAAGCTTATCAGTAAATTTTTTTGCAAATTTTTTCATTTTAAATACAAATTATATCAAAATAACCAAACACTCTGATTTTTTGTTTAGGATGGAAGATCAATTTTTATTGGTTGAAAATTTCTTGCACCTTCGAAAGCTTATCAGTAGTTTTTTTTGCAAATATTTTCATGTTAAATACAAATTATATCATAATAATCAGAAACTTTGATTATTTGTTTAGGATGGAAGATCAATTTTTATTGGTTGAAACTTTCTTGCCCTTCGAAAGCTTATCAGTAGTTTTTTTTGCAAATATTTTCATGTTAAATACAAACTATATCATAATAATCAGAAACTCTGATTATTTGTTTAGGATGGAAGATCAATTTTTATTGGTTCAAAATTTCTTGCACCTTCGAAAGCTTATCAGTAGTTTTTTTTGCAAATATTTTCATGTTAAATACAAATTATATCATAATAATCAGAAACTTTGATTATTTGTTTAGGATGGAAGATCAATTTTTATTGGTTGAAACTTTCTTGCCCTTCGAAAGCTTATCAGTAGTTTTTTTTGCAAATATTTTCATGTTAAATACAAATTATATCATAATAATCAGAAACTTTGATTATTTGTTTAGGATGGAAGATCAATTTTTTTTGGTTGAAAATTTCTTGCAACTTTGAAAGCTTATCAGTAGTTTTTGTTTGCAAATATTTTGATGTTAAATACAAATTATATCATAATAACCAAACACTCTGATTTTTTGTTTAGGATGGAAGATCAATTTTTATTG
Organism: Symsagittifera roscoffensis; assembly: GCF_963678635.1. Lineage (NCBI taxonomy): Eukaryota > Metazoa > Xenacoelomorpha > Acoela > Convolutidae > Symsagittifera > Symsagittifera roscoffensis. The sequence goes on along the minus strand of NC_087068.1, from coordinate 2,803,370 downwards.
GTTGAAAATTTCTTGCAACTTTGAAAGCTTATCAGTAGTTTTTGTTTGCAGATATTTTGATGTTAAATACAAATTATATCATAATAACCAAACACTCTGATTTTTTGTTTAGGATGGAAGATCAATTTTTATTGGTTGAAAATTTCTTGCAACTTTGAAAGCTTATCAGTAGTTTTTGTTTGCAAATATTTTCATGTTAAATACAAATTATATCATAATAACCAGACACTCTGATTTTTTGTTTAGGATGGAAGATCAATTTTTATTGGTGGAAAATTTATTGCAACTTCGAAAGCTTATCAGTAGTTTTTTTTGCAAATTTTTTCATTTTAAATACAAATTGTATCATAATAACCAGAAACTCTGATTTTTGTTTAGGATAGAAGATCAATTTTTGTTGGTTGAAAATTTCTTGCAACTTTTAAAGCTTATCAGTAGTTTTTTTTGCAAATATTTTCATGTTAAATACAAATTATATCATAATAACCAAACACTCTGATTTTTTGTTTAGGATGGAAGATCAATTTTTATTGGTTGAAAATTTCTTGCAACTTTGAAAGCTTATCAGTAGTTTTTTTTGCAAATATTTTCATGTTAAATACAAATTATATCATAATAATCAGAAACTCTGATTTTTTGTTTAGGATGGAAGATCAATTTTTGTTGGTTGAAAATTTCTTGCAACTTTGAAAGCTTATCAGTTGTTTTTGTTTGAAAATATTTTCATGTTAAATACAAATTATATCATAATAGTCAGAAACTCTGATTATTTGTTTAGGGTGGAAGATGAATTTTTATTGGTTGAAAATTTCCTGCAACTTTGAAAGCTTATCAGTAGTTTTTTTTGCAAATATTTTCATGTTAAATACAAATTATATCATATTAATCAGAAACTTTGATTATTTGTTTAGGATGGAAGATCAATTTTTATTGGTTGAAACTTTCTTGCCCTTCGAAAGCTTATCAGTAAATTTTTTTGCAAATTTTTTCATTTTAAATACAAATTATATCAAAATAACCAAACACTCTGATTTTTTGTTTAGGATGGAAGATCAATTTTTATTGGTTGAAAATTTCTTGCACCTTCGAAAGCTTATCAGTAGTTTTTTTGCAAATATTTTCATGTTAAATACAAATTATATCATAATAATCAGAAACTTTGATTATTTGTTTAGGATGGAAGATCAATTTTTATTGGTTGAAACTTTCTTGCCCTTCGAAAGCTTATCAGTAGTTTTTTTTGCAAATATTTTCATGTTAAATACAAATTATATCATAATAATCAGAAACTCTGATTATTTGTTTAGGATGGAAGATCAATTTTTATTGGTTCAAAATTTCTTGCACCTTCGAAAGCTTATCAGTAGTTTTTTTTGCAAATATTTTCATGTTAAATACAAATTATATCATAATAATCAGAAACTTTGATTATTTGTTTAGGATGGAAGATCAATTTTTATTGGTTGAAACTTTCTTGCCCTTCGAAAGCTTATCAGTAGTTTTTTTTGCAAATATTTTCATGTTAAATACAAATTATATCATAATAATCAGAAACTTTGATTATTTGTTTAGGATGGAAGATCAATTTTTTTTGGTTGAAAATTTCTTGCAACTTTGAAAGCTTATCAGTAGTTTTTGTTTGCAAATATTTTGATGTTAAATACAAATTATATCATAATAACCAAACACTCTGATTTTTTGTTTAGGATGGAAGATCAATTTTTATTGGTTGAAAATTTCTTGCAACTTTGAAAGCTTATCAGTAGTTTTTGTTTGCAAATATTTTCATGTTAAATACAAATTATATCATAATAACCAGACACTCTGATTATTTGTTTAGGATGGAAGATCAATTTTTATTGGTGGAAAATTTATTGCAACTTCGAAAGCTTATCAGTAGTTTTTTTTGCAAATTTTTTCATTTTAAATACAAATTGTATCATAATAACCAGACACTCTGATTATTTGTTTAAGATGGAAGATCAATTTTTATTGGTTGAAAGTTTCTTGCAACTTCGAAAGCTTATCAGTATTTTTTGCAAATCTTTTCAAATTAAATGCAAAATATATCATAATAGTCAGAAACTCTGATTATTCGTCTAGGATGGAAGATCAATTTTTATTGGTTGAAAAATTCCTTCAACTTCGAAAGCTTATCAGTAGTTTTTTTTGCAAATATTTTCATGTTAAATACAAATTATATCATAATAATCAGAAACTCTGATTATTTGTTTAGGATGGAAGATCAATTTTTATTGGTTCAAACTTTCTTGCACCTTCGAAAGCTTATCAGTAGTTTTTTTTGCAAATATTTTCATGTTAAATACAAATTATATCATAATAATCAGAAATTTTGATTATTTGTTTAGGATGGAAGATCAATTTTTATTGGTTGAAACTTTCTTGCCCTACGAAAGCTTATCAGTAGTTTTTTTTGCAAATATTTTCATGTTAAGTACAAATTATATCATAATAATCAGAAACTCTGATTATTGGTTTAGGATGGAAGATCAATTTTTATTGGTTGAAAATTTCTTGCAACTTTGAAAGCTTATCAGTAGTTTTTGTTTGCAAATATTTTCATGTTAAATACAAATTATATCATAATAACCAAACACTCTGATTTTTTGTTTAGGATGGAAGATCAATTTTTATTGGTTGAAAATTTCTTGCACTTTTGAAAGCTTATTAGTAGTTTTTTTTGCAAATACTTTCATGTTAAATACAAATTATATCATAATAATCAGAAACTCTGATTATTTGTTTAGGATGGAAGATCAATTTTTATTGGTTCAAACTTTCTTGCACCTTCGAAAGCTTATCAGTAGTTTTTTTTGCAAATATTTTCATGTTAAATACAAATTATATCATAATAATCAGAAATTTTGATTATTTGTTTAGGATGGAAGATCAATTTTTATTGGTTGAAACTTTCTTGCCCTACGAAAGCTTATCAGTAGTTTTTTTTGCAAATATTTTCATGTTAAGTACAAATTATATCATAATAATCAGAAACTCTGATTATTGGTTTAGGATGGAAGATCAATTTTTATTGGTTGAAAATTTCTTGCAACTTTGAAAGCTTATCAGTAGTTTTTGTTTGCAAATATTTTCATGTTAAATACAAATTATATCATAATAACCAAACACTCTGATTTTTTGTTTAGGATGGAAGATCAATTTTTATTGGTTGAAAATTTCTTGCACTTTTGAAAGCTTATTAGTAGTTTTTTTTGCAAATACTTTCATGTTAAATACAAATTATATCATAATAATCAGAAACTCTGATTTTTTGTTTAGGATGGAAGATCAATTTCTATTGGTTGAAAATTTCTTGCAACTTTGAAAGCTTATCAGTAGTTTTTGTTTGAAAATATTTTCATGTTAAATACAAAATATATCATAATAGTCAGAAACTCTGATTATTTGTTTAGGGTGCAAGATCAATTTTTATTGGTTGAAAATTTTCTGCAACTTCGAAAGCTTATCAGTAGTTGTTTTTGCAAATATTTTCATGTTAAATACAAATTATATCATAATAATCAGAAACTTTGATTATTTGTTTAGGATGGAAGATCAATTTTTATTGGTTGAAACTTTCTTGCCCTTCGAAAGCTTATCAGTAAATTTTTTTGCAAATTTTTTCATGTTAAGTACAAATTATATCATAATAATCAGAAACTCTGATTATTTGTTTAGGATGGAAGATCAATTTTTATTGGTTGAAAATTTCTTGCAACTTTGAAAGCTTATCAGTAGTTTTTGTTTGCAAATATTTTCATGTTAAATACAAATTATATCATAATAACCAAACACTCTGATTTTTTGTTTAGGATGGAAGATCAATTTTTATTGGTTGAAAATTTCTTGCAACTTTGAAAGCTTATCAGTAGTTTTTTTTGCAAATATTTTCATGTTAAATACAAATTATATCATAATAATCAGAAACTCTGATTTTTTGCTTAGGATGGAAGATCAATTTTTATTGGTTGAAAATTTCTTGCAACTTTGAAAGCTTATCAGTAGTTTTTGTTTGCAAATATTTTCATGTTAAATACAAATTATATCATAATAGTCAGAAACTCTGATTATTTGTTTAGGGTGCAAGATCAATTTTTATTGGTTGAAAATTTATTGCAACTTCGAAAGCTTATCAGTAGTTTTTTTTTTGCAAATTTTTTCATTTTAAATACAAATTATATCAAAATAACTAGACACTCTGATTTTTTGTTTAGGATGGAAGATCAATTTTTATTGGTTGAAAATTTCTTGCAACTTCGAAATTTATCAGTCGTTTTTTTGCAAACCTTTTCAGTTTAAATATAAATTACGTCATCATAATCAGAAACTCTGATTATTTGTTTAGATTGTAAGATCAAATTTTATTGGTTGAAATTTTATTGCAACTTCGAAAGCTTATCAGTAGTTTTTTTTTGCAAATTTTTTCATTTTTAATACAAATTATATCATAATAACCAGACACTCTGATTTTTTGTTTAGGATGGAAGATCAATTTTTATTGGTTGAAAATTTCTTGCAACTTTGAAAGCTTATCAGTAGTTTTTTTTGCAAATTTTTTCATGTTAAATATAAATTATATCACCATAATCAGAAACTCTGATTATTTTTTTAGGATGGAAGATCAATTTTTATTGGTTGAAAGTTTATTGCAACTTCGAAAGCTTATCAGTAGTTTTTTTTTTGCAAATTTTTTCATTTTTAATACAAATTATATCATAATAACCAGACACTCTGATTTTTTGTTTAGGATGGAAGATCAATTTTTATTGGTTGAAAATTTATTGCAACTTCGAAAGCTTATCAGTAGTTTTTTTTTTGCAAATTTTTTCATTTTTAATACAAATTATATCATAATAGTCAGAAACTCTGATTATTTGTTTAGGATGGAAAATCAGTTTTTATTGGTTGAAAATTTATTGCAACTTCGAAAGCTTATCAGTAGTTTTTTTTGCAAATCTTTTCATTTTAAATATAAATTATATCACCATAACCAGAAACTCTGATTATTTTTTTAGGATGGAAGATCAATTTTTATTGGTTGAAAATTTATTGCAACTTCGAAAGCTTATCAGTAGTTTTTTTTTTGCAAATTTTTTCATTTTTAATACAAATTATATCATAATAACCAGACACTCTGATTTTTTGTTTAGGATGGAAGATCAATTTTTATTGGTTGAAAATTTCTTGCAACTTTGAAAGCTTATCAATAGTTTTTGTTTGCAAATATTTTCAGGTTAAATACAAATTATATCATAATAACCAGACACTCTGATTATTTGTTTAGGATGGAAGATCAATTTTTATTGGTTGAAAATTTCTTGCAACTTCGAAAAATTATCAGTATTTTTTGCAAATCTTTTCAATTTAAATGCAAAATATATCATAATAATCAGAAACTCTGATTATTCGTCTAGGATGGAAGATCAATTTTTATTGGTTGAAAATTTCCTGCAACTTCGAAAGCTTATCAGTAGTTTTTTTTGCAAATATTTTCATGTTAAATACAAATTATATCATAATAACCAGACACTCTGATTATTTGTTTAGGATGGAAGATCAATTTTTATTGGTTGAAAATTTCTTGCAACTTCGAAAGCTTATCAGTATTTTTTGCAAATCTTTTCAATTTAAATACAAATTATATCATAATAACCAGACACTCTGATTTTTTGTTTAGGATGGAAGATCAATTTTTATTGGTTGAAAATTTCCTGCAACTTCGAAAGCTTATCAGTAGTTTTTTTTGCAAAAATTTTCATGTTAAATACAAATTATATCATAATAATCAGAAACTTTGATTATTTGTTTAGGATGGAAGATCAATTTTTATTGGTTGAAACTTTCTTGCCCTTCGAAAGCTTATCAGTAAAATTTTTTGCAAATTTTTTCATTTTAAACACAAATTATATCAAAATAACCAAACACTCTGATTTTTTGTATAGGATGGAAGATCAATTTTTATTGGTTGAAAATTTCTTGCAACTTTGAAAGCTTATCAGTAGTTTTTTTGCAAATATTTTCATGTTAAGTACAAATTATATCATAATAATCAGAAACTCTGATTATTTGTTTAGGATGGGAGATCAATTTTTATTGGTTCAAAATTTCTTGCACCTTCGAAAGCTTATCAGTAGTTTGTTTTGCAAATATTTTCATGTTAAATACAAATTATATCATAATAATCAGAAACTCTGATTATTTGTTTAGGATGGAAGATCAATTTTTATTGGTTGAAAATTTCCTGCAACTTCGAAAGCTTATCAGTATTTTTTTTGCAAATCTTTTCATTTGAAATGCAAAATATATCATAATAATCAGAAACTCTGATTATTCGTCTAGGATGGAAGATCAATTTTTATTGGTTGAAAATTTCCTGCAACTTCGAAAGCTTATCAGTAATTTTTTTGCAAGTCATTTCATTTTAAATATTAATTATGTCATAATAACCAGACACTCTGATTTTTTATTTAGGATGGAGGATCAATTTTCATTGGTTGAAAATTTCCTGCAATTTCGAAAGCTTATCAGTAATTTTTTTGCAAATCTTTTCATTTTAAATATAAATTATATCATCATAATCAGAAACTCTGATTATTTGTTTAGGATGGAAGATCAATTTTTTTTGGTTGAAAATTTCTTGCAACTTTGAAAGCTTATCAGTAGTTTTTTTTGCAAATATTTGCATGTTAAGTACAAATTATATCATAATAATCAGAAACTCTGATTATTTGTTGAGGATGGAAGATCAATTTTTATTGGTTGAAAATTTCTTGCAACTTCGAAAGCTTATCAGTATTTTTTTTTGCAAATCTTTTCAATTTTAATACAAAATATATCATAATAATCAGAAACTCTGAAAAATCAAATGTAGTGGCAACGTGGACAAGTGATGGAGATGGTTTTGACTTAACCGCTGTAACTAAATCTTAAAAACTTTCCAAACCAGTTTTTTCGAAGATAACTATCATTTTTTCATACTATACGAATTAAAATTGCAGTAGTTCGAACACGATACTGGATAACTCGAGTTTTGACTTTTATTTTCGGTTCTCTTAAAATTATGTGTAGGAGTCTAGTTGAGGACAAACCTCCTTGTGTTGTATTATATTGAAGTCGGAATTTGGATTTTTTTGGTCGCGATTTGGATTTATTTCTGCAAAATGGGCGAGAGTATAAAAATTTCTAATCTAATTTGACAGGTGGGTCGGTTAATCTTTGTTTTTTTTAGGTTTTCTTAAAAATTTTTTATATAATTTTAATTCATGCTGCAGTTAAGAAAATAAACGAAAAATTGAACAAAAAAGGAAGGACGAAAAAGTTAAATTCTTTTCTTCAACTTTTTAGTGTTTTTTCTTGGACTACTCTAGTAGTGATTGGAGCATTCGTTGATGCTTTTACATTAACCAGTAGGTTATCGTTTGGTTGGGGTTTATTATGTTTCCGAGCAAAGCAGCTAAGTTAACATGTTCTCATGTAATTCCGGCATTACTTATTTTTTCTAATGAAAAACTCTTTTTTTTGGGCTTTAAAAACAAAATTAGCAGACAATTGTTTGAGTCAGACAATTATCATTGTTGTTCAGTGCAAAAATCAAATTCTGGGTAAATTTTCCCGACTTGCACCAGGGAAAAATTGCTCCAGGAAAAAAACATCAAAGAGAGTCAACTGCAGTTTTTTTAATAGTTTACATATCGATTTGAATTTAGTTTTTTGGGTTTTTTATGGTAAAAGGGCAGAAAAATTACAAGTCGCTCAAAGAATTGAGCTAGCAGTTTATTTCGAAAGCTTATCAAGCTTATCAAAAACTTCGAAAGCTTATCAGTATTTTTTGCAAATCTTTTCAATTTAAATGCAAAATATATCATAATAATCAGAAACTCTGATTATTCGTCTAGGATGGAAGATCAATTTTTATTGGTTGAAAATTTCCTGCAACTTCGAAAGCTTATCAGTAGTTTTTTTTGCAAAAATTTTCATGTTAAATACAAATTATATCATAATAATCAGAAACTTTGATTATTTGTTTAGGATGGAAGATCAATTTTTATTGGTTGAAACTTTCTTGCCCTTCGAAAGCTTATCAGTAAAATTTTTTGCAAATTTTTTCATTTTAAACACAAATTATATCAAAATAACCAAACACTCTGATTTTTTGTATAGGATGGAAGATCAATTTTTATTGGTTGAAAATTTCTTGCAACTTTGAAAGCTTATCAGTAGTTTTTTTGCAAATATTTTCATGTTAAGTACAAATTATATCATAATAATCAGAAACTCTGATTATTTGTTTAGGATGGGAGATCAATTTTTATTGGTTCAAAATTTCTTGCACCTTCGAAAGCTTATCAGTAGTTTGTTTTGCAAATATTTTCATGTTAAATACAAATTATATCATAATAATCAGAAACTCTGATTATTTGTTTAGGATGGAAGATCAATTTTTATTGGTTGAAAATTTCCTGCAACTTCGAAAGCTTATCAGTATTTTTTTTGCAAATCTTTTCATTTGAAATGCAAAATATATCATAATAATCAGAAACTCTGATTATTCGTCTAGGATGGAAGATCAATTTTTATTGGTTGAAAATTTCCTGCAACTTCGAAAGCTTATCAGTAATTTTTTTGCAAGTCATTTCATTTTAAATATTAATTATGTCATAATAACCAGACACTCTGATTTTTTATTTAGGATGGAGGATCAATTTTCATTGGTTGAAAATTTCCTGCAATTTCGAAAGCTTATCAGTAATTTTTTTTGCAAATCTTTTCATTTTAAATATAAATTATATCATCATAATCAGAAACTCTGATTATTTGTTTAGGATGGAAGATCAATTTTTTTTGGTTGAAAATTTCTTGCAACTTTGAAAGCTTATCAGTAGTTTTTTTTGCAAATATTTGCATGTTAAGTACAAATTATATCATAATAATCAGAAACTCTGATTATTTGTTGAGGATGGAAGATCAATTTTTATTGGTTGAAAATTTCTTGCAACTTCGAAAGCTTATCAGTATTTTTTTTTGCAAATCTTTTCAATTTTAATACAAAATATATCATAATAATCAGAAACTCTGAAAAATCAAATGTAGTGGCAACGTGGACAAGTGATGGAGATGGTTTTGACTTAACCGCTGTAACTAAATCTTAAAAACTTTCCAAAACAGTTTTTTCGAAGATAACTATCATTTTTTCATACTATACGAATTAAAATTGCAGTAGTTCGAACACGATACTGGATAACTCGAGTTTTGACTTTTATTTTCGGTTCTCTTAAAATTATGTGTAGGAGTCTAGTTGAGGACAAACCTCCTTGTGTTGTATTATATTGAAGTCGGAATTTGGATTTTTTTGGTCGCGATTTGGATTTATTTCTGCAAAATGGGCGAGAGTATAAAAATTTCTAATCTAATTTGACAGGTGGGTCGGTTAATCTTTGTTTTTTTTAGGTTTTCTTAAAAATTTTTTATATAATTTTAATTCATGCTGCAGTTAAGAAAATAAACGAAAAATTGAACAAAAAAGGAAGGACGAAAAAGTTAAATTCTTTTCTTCAACTTTTTAGTGTTTTTTCTTGGACTACTCTAGTAGTGATTGGAGCATTCGTTGATGCTTTTACATTAAGCAGTAGGTTATCGTTTGGTTGGGGTTTATTATGTTTCCGAGCAAAGCAGCTAAGTTAACATGTTCTCATGTAATTCCGGCATTACTTATTTTTTCTAATGAAAAACTCTTTTTTTTGGGCTTTAAAAACAAAATTAGCAGACAATTGTTTGAGTCAGACAATTATCATTGTTGTTCAGTGCAAAAATCAAATTCTGGGTAAATTTTCCCGACTTGCTCCAGGGAAAAATTGCTCCAGGAAAAAAACATCAAAGAGAGTCAACTGCAGTTTTTTTAATAGTTTACATATCGATTTGAATTTAGTTTTTTGGGTTTTTTATGGTAAAAGGGCAGAAAAATTACAAGTCGCTCAAAGAATTGAGCTAGCAGTTTATTTCGAAAGCTTATCAAGCTTATCAAAAACTTCGAAAGCTTATCAGTATTTTTTGCAAATCTTTTCAATTTAAATGCAAAATATATCATAATAATCAGAAACTCTGATTATTCGTCTAGGATGGAAGATCAATTTTTATTGGTTGAAAATTTCCTGCAACTTCGAAAGCTTATCAGTAGTTTTTTTTGCAAAAATTTTCATGTTAAATACAAATTATATCATAATAATCAGAAACTTTGATTATTTGTTTAGGATGGAATATCAATTTTTATTGGTTGAAACTTTCTTGCCCTTCGAAAGCTTATCAGTAAAATTTTTTGCAAATTTTTTCATTTTAAACACAAATTATATCAAAATAACCAAACACTCTGATTTTTTGTATAGGATGGAAGATCAATTTTTATTGGTTGAAAATTTCTTGCAACTTTGAAAGCTTATCAGTAGTTTTTTTGCAAATATTTTCATGTTAAGTACAAATTATATCATAATAATCAGAAACTCTGATTATTTGTTTAGGATGGGAGATCAATTTTTATTGGTTCAAAATTTCTTGCACCTTCGAAAGCTTATCAGTAGTTTGTTTTGCAAATATTTTCATGTTAAATACAAATTATATCATAATAATCAGAAACTCTGATTATTTGTTTAGGATGGAAGATCAATTTTTATTGGTTGAAAATTTCCTGCAACTTCGAAAGCTTATCAGTATTTTTTTCGCAAATCTTTTCATTTGAAATGCAAAATATATCATAATAATCAGAAACTCTGATTATTCGTCTAGGATGGAAGATCAATTTTTATTGGTTGAAAATTTCCTGCAACTTCGAAAGCTTATCAGTAATTTTTTTGCAAGTCATTTCATTTTAAATATTAATTATGTCATAATAACCAGACACTCTGATTTTTTATTTAGGATGGAGGATCAATTTTCATTGGTTGAAAATTTCCTGCAATTTCGAAAGCTTATCAGTAATTTTTTTGCAAATCTTTTCATTTTAAATATAAATTATATCATCATAATCAGAAACTCTGATTATTTGTTTAGGATGGAAGATCAATTTTTTTTGGTTGAAAATTTCTTGCAACTTTGAAAGCTTATCAGTAGTTTTTTTTGCAAATATTTGCATGTTAAGTACAAATTATATCATAATAATCAGAAACTCTGATTATTTGTTGAGTATGGAAGATCAATTTTTATTGGTTGAAAATTTCTTGCAACTTCGAAAGCTTATCAGTATTTTTTTTTGCAAATCTTTTCAATTTTAATACAAAATATATCATAATAATCAGAAACTCTGAAAAATCAAATGTAGTGGCAACGTGGACAAGTGATGGAGATGGTTTTGACTTAACCGCTGTAACTAAATCTTAAAAACTTTCCAAACCAGTTTTTTCGAAGATAACTATCATTTTTTTGATACTATACGAATTAAAATTGCAGTAGTTCGAACACGATACTGGATAACTCGAGTTTTGACTTTTATTTTCGGTTCTCTTAAAATTATGTGTAGGAGTCTAGTTGAGGACAAACCTCCTTGTGTTGTATTATATTGAAGTCGGAATTTGGATTTTTTTGGTCGCGATTTGGATTTATTTCTGCAAAATGGGCGAGAGTATAAAAATTTCTAATCTAATTTGACAGGTGGGTCGGTTAATCTTTGTTTTTTTTAGGTTTTCTTAAAAATTTTTTATATAATTTTAATTCATGCTGCAGTTAAGAAAATAAACGAAAAATTGAACAAAAAAGGAAGGACGAAAAAGTTAAATTCTTTTCTTCAACTTTTTAGTGTTTTTTCTTGGACTACTCTAGTAGTGATTGGAGCATTCGTTGATGCTTTTACATTAACCAGTAGGTTATCGTTTGGTTGGGGTTTATTATGTTTCCGAGCAAAGCAGCTAAGTTAACATGTTCTCATGTAATTCCGGCATTACTTATTTTTTCTAATGAAAAACTCTTTTTTTTGGGCTTTAAAAACAAAATTAGCAGACAATTGTTTGAGTCAGACAATTATCATTGTTGTTCAGTGCAAAAATCAAATTCTGGGTAAATTTTCCCGACTTGCTCCAGGGAAAAATTGCTCCAGGAAAAAAACATCAAAGAGAGTCAACTGCAGTTTTTTTAATAGTTTACATATCGATTTGAATTTAGTTTTTTGGGTTTTTTATGGTAAAAGGGCAGAAAAATTACAAGTCGCTCAAAGAATTGAGCTAGCAGTTTATTTTGCAATATTTTTATAGTCCCTCTGTCGTCGTGGTTTCTTTTCAACAATTAGTTCAACTGCTTTTACAGCAAATTATTGGCGAACAAAAGATAACAAAAAATCCATTTCATTCTGTATTTTTAAATGTTTTTCTTTCTCAATTTCTTGCGTATATTGTCAAAAATAGCCAAAATGGCAATATTTAAGCCCCCATATTTTTACGAGAAAACGATCACACGTAAATTATCTTTTCAATTTTAAGCTCAAGACAACAATATCTTTTGAATGATATAAACAAATTCCGTCAAAAATTGCTTCTTAAAGAGTCGAAATTTGTCTGAAGAAAAAAAACCCACCCGAACACAAACATTCCGTTACTTTCGTTACAAAGTTTGAACTTATAAGATTAACTTCCTGTTCTAAATTGGCAACAATAATGGATTTAAATCAAAAAGTTTTTAACAAAATTTTGTTCATTATAATTTTCCTTATCCATGAGGTTGCGGTGCGGATGAACAAAGCTATTAATTTTAAATAAGACCTCTCAAATCACGGCAAAGCCCTGGACGTTCCGACTGCCTCTTAAGTTTTATGGAGCAGTAATAACACAAAAAAATTAATTGTAAAAAAAAAACTTTTTTTTTCAATTTGAGGTTTCCCGGGTTGAACTCAATAGACCAAAAAAGCAAATCATGCAATTCTATAAACTAAATTTAGGAAAAAAAACTAGTCATAAAAATTTCATACGTTTTGCTAAAGTGGTGTCATCGAATTTTCAAAGAACTTTTTCTTGTTTTGGCATAAAATTCAGTGTATCGTACTGAATATAAAACTTTTTGTCAAATAAAACGCTAATCATATAAATTCCACATATGGATTTTGTATGAGCCGCGTTTTTTGATGGCGACAACAAAAAATTTTTAAAGTAATTTTGAAATTGTTCCTAAAAATTTTGAGATTTTTTTTTCAACCGCTCATCGAATTTTGTACTCAAACAAACATTTAAAACTTTGTGTGCATAACGTAGTACTGGATACACCTATATTATTTTTTTCCTTTTCGCCTAATAAGTTTTTTAAAAACCCTACAAACTCCTGTTTGTTTTGTATGGCATGTTTTTGTATGCCTTGATCAATGTCTGTTAATTTTAAAAATAATCATCGTTGAAACTTTTTACCCAAATTTGAAAGTTTGATAATTTAAAAGTTTGATTGTTATTTTATTTGCTAATTACAAAATTAGGAAATTTTAGGCCGTTTTCAATGCATTTTCAATGCAAGACAGTCAATCCTTTGGTTATTTAAAGTTTGAGCAAGCAAAATTTTTGTCACTTATGTTCTATTAGGAATACAACTAAAAAGTTTTGAGAAAAAAAAAATGTAAAAAATCAATAAGTTTGGTTTATGGAAAATTACTAGTCGTATATTTCCATATATGAAAAATCACTAGTCATAGACTTTTCATGCAATTTTTTGTACTTATAGAATTGCATGAAAAGTGTATGATTAGCATTTTTCCATATATGAAAATTGTATGTTTAGCATTTTTGGTCAACCCGGGTTTTTGCGAAAATCATCCCCCAAACGCCATGTAAAGTACAGTGTAATAGGTTTCGTTCCTAGTAACAAATCAATTGTGGCAAATAAGCTTCCTTCAAACAATTTGGAACAATTTCTAAGACGGATTAAATCTCTGCTTGCACGTTAATAGCGCGAGATATATCGCGCGTTAATTGTCCCAAATCGGCCAAAATTGCAACATTAAAACCCTTATAACTTTACAAAAAATGATTGCAGGTGAAATATCTTTTCAAATTCAAGTTAAAGACAACAATACCTTTTGAATGATAAAAAATTGGTCAAAAATAGCTAGTTAGGAAGTCGAAATTTGTCTGAAGAAAAAAAACCCACCCCGAGCACAAACATTTGTTACTTTCGTTACGAAGTCAGAACAATAAATATTTGCTTATAGACTAACATTTTACTTACAAAGAGCAGCGAGGTTCAGCCACAAGTATTACAAGATAAGATAAATATGGAATCAGAAAGCATTATTTGCCCGGGAAATTTTTCTTTGTTTGCCTGTGTGAGCTAACCAAAAATTTGGTGTTTTAAATATGTTAATCAAACGACAGTTGCTGACGGGAAATGTTTCTTTATTTTTTTCTGGTTGACCTTTTTATTTTGAACTTTATAGGTAGGATGTAGTTCTAACAAATAATAGGATTTAATTATCCAATGCAATCAAAATTGTGCGTTTTTTGAAGAAGGGTTGATTAAAAAACATTGTTTGGAGTTTGGTGCTGATATTGAAATTGAACTTGGCACACTAATTATAATTTAAACATTTGGAAATAGGGGTAAAATCGATGCGGGGATCAGGATTTCTCCGCCTTCTAAAAATTGAATCTAATCTTTTCTGCAGACGCATTCCCCCACAGGAATTCGACCCTTTTTTACTATTTGCGGCGCCACTGTTTTTAACTTTTTGACACCACTATTTATAACTTTTTGACACCTCTATTTATAGGTTATTGGCACCTCTATTTATAACTTCTTGGCACCACAATTTATAAATTTTTGGCACCACTATTTATAATTTTTAAGTAATGGCCGCCCGGGTTGACCAAAAGTGCTAGTCATACAATTTTCATATATGAAAAGATGCTAATCATACACTTTTCATGCATTTCCATAAGTACAGAAAATTGCATGAAAGGTCTATGATTAGTATTTTTTCATATATGGAAATTGTATGACCAGCGTTTTTCCATAAACCAAAAATTTTGATTTTTTACATTTTAATTCCTCAAAATTTTTTGGTTGTGTTCGTAACCGAACCCAAATGACATAAGCCTTGGTTGCTCAAACGTAGTAACCAAAGGTTTGGCCGCCTCGCTTTAAAAATGCATTGGAAACAGCCTGAAATGTTTTAATTCTGTCTCACACAAATAATATAACGAAAGTAACGAGCTTTTAAATTTTGGCAAAAATTTTTACAGATGATTATTTCTAAAATTTGAATTTTTAAAGTACCAGAAATTGATCAAGGCATACAAAAACATGTCATTCAGAAGAAAGAGGAGTTTTACGCGTTTTTGACAAAAGTTATGAAGAGAAAAGGAAAAAAATCTAATAATAGTATATCCAGGACTACGTTATACACACAAAAAATTAGATATTGCATGCAAACTTTTTTTTCAAAAAATGTTTGTTGGAGTAAAAAAATCAATTTGCGGTTGAAAATAAAACACAAAAAACTTTTGGGGGCAATTTCAAAAATACTTTGAAAAATTTTTGCAGTCGCCATCAAAAAAATGCTAGTCATACATTTTCTATAAATGGAAATTGTATGATTAGCATTTTTTTGACAAGAACTTTTTCTTTTTTAGTATGATACACTGAAATTTATGCCAAAACAAAAGAAAAGTTGTTCGAAAATTCAATGACACCATTTTAGCAAAAGGTATGAAATTTGTATGATTAGTATTTTTTCATAGACTTAGTTTATGGAATTGTATGATTAGCATTTTTGGTCTCTGGAGGTCAACCCGGGCGATGAGTTTTTATTTATAATGTGCAAAAAAGGTTCTTCAGAGTTTTTTTTGGCTAAGTCGGAAAATCACCTCCGCTTGTTGTTACCGTTGCCTAGATATTGCCATGAATATACAGTTTTTCTCGGCAACCAGATAGTTTTTGCAGAATTTTCTTTGTATCTCGTATGCGGTGACCCCATTGCTTGGAAAAAAATCTCAAGTCCAAAAAACTCCCACAGTTTTAGTTTTTGGACGAACAAGAAAGTGCGGTTGCTAAATAAACTTCTCTGATGTTAAAAAGGCAGCATTTTTTCAATAGAAGAAACCAAATGGGACTGCTCGTATCAGGGCAAAGCCCTGAATGTTCCCACCGCCTTTAGGGTTCTATGGAGCAGTAATAACATAAAAAATTAAATATAATACAAATAGATCGATTTTTTTTTCAATTTGAATTTGTTTGTGAAAATCATCCCCCTACACGCCTTATAAAAAACAAAGTGATAGATTTCGCTCCTAGTAAAAATCAAGTATGGCAAATCAGCTTCTTTCAACCAATTTGGAACGATTTCTAGGACGGATTAAATCTCCGCTTACGCGTTATTAGCGCGAAATATATCGATCGTTTATTGTCCCAAATTGGCCAAGGCAATCTTTAAACCCCGTAACTTCAGAAAAATAGTCACAGGTAAATAATTTTCTCGCATTTAAGCTCAACACAACAATACTTTTTGATTTAATTTTAAAAAATCCGTCAAAAACGGCTAGCAAAAAGCCGAAATTTGTCTGAAGAAAAAAAAACCACCCCGAGCAAAAATATTCCGTTACTTTCGTTACAAAATTCGGTCAAAAAATAAACAAGACTGCTCGTATCAGGGCAAAGTTTTGAATGTTAAAACTGCCTATTGAGGTCTACGGACCACGAAAAACTTGCAAAAAAAAATTAAACAACAAAATGAATCTTTTTTTCAAGTTTAAGATTTTTTTGTGAAAAATATCCCCCACACGCCATATTAAGTACAATTGACAGACTTCATTCCTAGTATTAAATCAATTATGGCAATTAAGCTTCTTGCAACCAATTTGGAACGATATCTCGGACGGATAAAATCTCCCCTTATGCGTTATTAGCGCGAAATATATCGCGCGTTAATTGTCCCAAAATGGCCAAAACAGCAATATTTAAACCTTCCTAACTGTACAAAAATAGATGACAGGTGAAATAATTTTTCAAATTTAGGCTCAAGACAACAATACCTTTTGAATTATATAAAAAAACTCATCAAAAATGACTAGTTTAATAGTCGAAATTTTCCGTTACCTTCGTTACGAAAGTCGGAACATTAAGCAATAGGTTTTTTTGCTATATGTTGAAGCTAGGCAGCGATTCCCTTCTACGACCGCTGTCTTTTAGAAAAGGGATCAGATTTTCAGTTGTACGATATAGGTTCTCGCCATATATTTAAAAACAAGATTTCAGATCTCAAACTTCAGATGGTAAGTTTAGGAAAGTTTTGCATCCAAATACAGTAATGTTTAAGATCTTTTACCTTATCTAATATATGGGAATTCCCATTCTTTATTTTAATACATATTTCTAAGATCGAAAATTTTCTTCCTCTCTTAGTACATCAAGGTTGTAGAGTGGGGCTCTCAGTCTAGCTCCAACATATATATCTTTTTTGTTCCAATTTTTCAGTTTTTGGAAATTTTAGTTCAAAAAATGTTTTAAAGATTCAATTTAGATCAGCGTAATTGATATCTAAATCTCTTTTTCCTCGATACGGAAAATTGTTGCAAACTTAGATTTAGGCTCGAATGAAGCCAAAAGATTTGCGTGGAACATCCAATTCATAGTACTATTATCAGGTTTTTTTTGTGCTGTGAGGCTCTTATTTTTATGAGGCTGAGGCCCAATTTAAGGAACTCTTTAATTTTTCACGGAAGTTAACAAAACAAGACTGCTGGTATATCAGGGCCAAGCCCTGAATGTTCCGACTGTCCCTTAATTCAAATCGAATAGTTTTTGGGGAAAAAAAATAAAAACCTATAAACTTTGGACAATATCAAAGTGTGAAATTTTGGGTC
The DNA here is from genome assembly GCF_963678635.1 of Symsagittifera roscoffensis. NCBI lineage: Eukaryota > Metazoa > Xenacoelomorpha > Acoela > Convolutidae > Symsagittifera > Symsagittifera roscoffensis. Next base: position 2,785,533 of record NC_087068.1, on the reverse strand, counting down.
GTATGAAATTAATACAACCGATCCAATTAGCTAGCCTCAATTCAATTTGGAATGATTTTGTTGTGCGGGATAATTCGCCACGTATAAATAATTCGCGTTACACTCTCAGCAATATGAACAGATTCTTCAAAGTGCGCATTACTTAGTCCAAAACACGGCCAATTCGGCACTTTTCAAACCCCAGAGTTTTACAAAAAATGATCGTAGGTAAAAAAATATCTTAAATGCGGTATAAAAAAATTGGTTGAAAACTATTATTTCGATCAGCGAAAATCGACTGAATAAAAAAATTCACGCCGAGAATAAATATTCCGTTTTTCTTCGAAAGTCGGAACAACCTGTGAAAAGCAAACACATAAATGACAAGGCAACAAACCATATACATTTTCATGCAACTCGGACAAAACTGAAAATGCTTTGAATTAGAAACTAGACAATTTTTCAAAGGTATATATTTAAAGGCATGCCGTTAAATTCGGTATTTGTTTGGGTCGACAGATATTTTCTAAAAAGTTTTTTGCTATTGAGATTCGAAGATGTTCAAAAATGTATTCCTCGGAAGCAAAAAAAATCTCTACATGAGCCTTCATGCTGATCGGATTGACTCATTCTTTTTTTTCATTGTACGCAAAAGTTTGCTCAAAGATTGACTTTCAATTTTTCCTTTGGTTTGCAAAACAGAGATTGAAAGAGGACAGAGGTAATTTGAACTTCTTTAAAAGCTTCAGCTCCTTTTTTCATCCCACAGCTTGTCAAAAATCGTTTAGAGTTTTTAAAGGTCATTTAATCCTGAATTTGCTAGCCTCAATTCAATTGCTGGTCTCAATTCAATCGCTGGCCTCATTTGAATTTGGAACGCACTAGTTTGCTGCTTATGAGTGTTATAAGACCGGAATATATCGCTCATGAATTGGCCAAATTAGCTATTTTCAAACCACCGTAATTTTACGGGAACGGATACAGGTAAAGTATCATTTTAATTTTGTTGGCAAGTCAACAAAATCAAATAGTATTTTAAAAAAGGCAAAACAATTGACTGAATAAAAAACCTAACCCAAGCATAAATTTTCCGCGCTTTCTTCGAACAATACTAAAAAACAATCCGCAATTTAAAGTAAAGAGACTTGAAAGTTGTCACTTGACACTGGATTGACCAACAGAATATTTCTTTGATTTTTATTTCTTACAAAGTTAGGCTACTAGAATGTTACAAGAAACGGATCTTTCTTAGAAGAAAGTTGTGAGATAGCGAAATTTCTTTCAATAAAATTTTAAGTTAAGAGTTTCTCCTGCGAAACGTTACAAAATTTTATTTGAATACTTTCTAAACCGAGACGAAGCGGAGATTCGCACCAATGATAATACAACACTAACAAAAAAGCTTAACTCGAAAAATTAAAAATGCTACAAAAATTTAACCAAAACTATTGTATGTCAGGCCTAAAGAAAACTAGGGATTCCACTAAAAATGGAAGTAACTGTCTGATATTTTCTAATTTTTTTATACTGATGCGAAATAAAATAGTTATTTTCAAAGTTTCAAAAATTGGGCTTTGCCCAAACGCTTAGTTTTTTTTCAACTAAAATAAGTGAGATGAGTGAAAATTAAGGACAACATTTTTCTTGCAATAAACAGAGGATTCGTCGCTTTTTCAATAAAAGATATAGCAACCAGCTTTTACTATTGAACACTTCATCTCAGATTTGATAGGATAGTTTTTAAGAAAAAGCAAAAAAGTTCCTAATATACACTCAAACCTTAAAAGAATTTTGGCTTTCCGAGTTCCCAAACCGGGTTTTTTTATTGAACGCTTAATCTAAGTACTGGCCGAATTTTTTCGAGAAAAACACAGTTAAAAAACGGTCTAGGTTTCAAGAATGGTTTTGAAGGTTGTAAACTTTTTTCTAAAATCAATTGGGAAAGGCCGCTTTTAAAGGCAGGCTTTTAACAACTTCTTGTATCGATTAGCTTCATGACATCAGAGTTGGCAGGACAGAAGTCAAGGATCAAAGTCAAGATAGAAATTTAGTAGGGTAGTAGTTAGTAGGGTAGTAGCCACTTATCAAAAATGAGCGTAGCTGTTCTTTGGATTGAACCCAAAATCTCATATTTTTGAAGGTAGTTTTTGAGAAAAGTCAAAAAGGTTTTAAAATAACCAAAAGTCAAAAATTTGATTGTTATGAAGATCGAATTTTTTTTAATGGGTCTAGCTGTTTCGCCAGAGAAGCTTTCCACGACCCGTTTCCGTTCGATTTAGATAAATTGTTTTTGAGAAAAAATAAAAAAAAACCCGACCTTTCGAAGGCTGTAGATATTGAAGTAAAGTGCAAAGAGACTACACAATTTTGCAGGCTCACAATAAAGGTGAAACTATTTTTTTAAATCCTTAGCATAATTTTGAAAAAAAACTGAAGTTTTCGCAAAAATTGAAAAAAAGTTCTGAGGGTCTCAAAAAATAAAATGAAATACACTAAACCCAATAACGTATACTTCCTAAAAACTGATTCATCAAATAGAAAGTTAGGCAAACATCTAGGCAAACAACTCATTTGAATTTTCAATAGGCATCAGAACAAAGCTAAAACAAAGCCGACAGTTTTTGAGCAGTCACCAGTTGAACTAAAAAGTTGATTTCGTAACGATTAAAAAAATATATGTTCACCCCGAAATGAAAATGAACAACACTTGCAACTACCATGATACTTGCTTACAGCACAAGAAAGTTCCGTAATGTGCCACCTATGCGGAAAAAACTTGAGCTGAGAAAATAAAATAGAACAGTTCATTTTTACCGAAAAAAATAATCAGTTCCATACGTACCGAAAAAAAAACGTGAACCCAATACCTGAGGACAGTAAAGGGACCACGTTACGACAAACCAAGTGGAAAAAGTTTTCTCACAAATGCTAAATCTCGCAAATGCGGATAGTTGATCTCAAAAATGCTAAAGAGTTTTCTCATAATTAGTACACAAATTCTCCTATTTCGCATAGTACAAAAGCATATTGAACAAAGTTAACCATTGATTTTCTTGAAACAAAAACTAAAATTTGTGTCGAAATAAAACTGCTCCTCACTTACAGCACGTCCTGAGCGTTATGAAATGATTCGTTACAGTTGAGTTTTAAAGTCTCTTAAAAAAATTGTAACCGTTGAAAACGTATATATTGGTCAACTATTGATAAAAAACAATCAAAATTTCCAATTTGGATTTTTTTGGAGATGCATGCACTTTGAGCAAAACGATTGAAACCAAAAAATTGGAAAAAAATCAAATCCTGATTTTTTATTTGAATTTAGATATAGAAACATATTTGAAGATGTTTCAACAATTTTTTAATTGTTTAATATTTTTTTGTTTTTTTTTGTTAAAAATTGCCATCTTAAAATTTTTCTAATGAAATTTTTCACTTTTTTGTATTATGGAGAAACCTGGATGCTCTAAAAATTGCTTCGAAACTATTATAAAACCTTGAACAACAAAAGAGTTTTGTTGTTCCAGGTTAAAGTCCAAAAGTTAAAGTAATACTCATTTCTCTTTTCACACAAGCAAAAACGCTAATTAAACAGTTTTATAAAACTAAAGAATTTTTTCTCACTTTTTCATAACCTGAAAAGCGCCAGTCACAAAAGCTCACTATGCGAGAAAAGCCAGTTGTAGAGTTGTCATACAATTTTTCGGACTCGTAAAATGCTAGTTTCGCATGTGTGAACTTAGATGAATAGCGTTTTCTGACAACCTGGGTATATAAAAACAACATTTGCTGTAAATTTGCTGTAAATGCGTACATATAGTTACACAGAAAGAATTCAGCGAAAGCATTGCTTAAAATTTGTACCAGGTTGTTTTATTCTCTGTTTTAACTTGGTTTGTAGAACCAATATAGATGCTCAAGATTAAATGGTATGGGAAACCTACTTTTTAATGTGATTTTTAACTGTCCTTAACGAACACTAGAGTGTCGTTTTGGCATTTCAATTGATGTATTATTTTTTTTGCTAGTGCTAGATGCACAATCTAATGAAAAATCAGTGCATTTCAAGTGCATATTTTATCGCTTCTATCTCAAATATAATAGCTCTTAAACGCAAAAAAAATCAAAATGCAGATAGTTTACTTTGACTTTAAAATAACAAATGCAATAACTTTTACGGCTAAATTTTGAATTTTTAGAAATAAACCGTGACGACCAACGTGTAAACCAAAAAAAAAATTTTTGATAAAACTTTTTTTAATGTTCATGCTCATCAACAAGACGTTTAAAATTTGGCTGTTGAAAAAACAAGGATTCTCTTTTTGAAAGTGTTTTTTTTTGTTCTTAAATGTTGAGTTAAACGAAGTGCTTCTTATAGCTTGAACCAAATAGGTTGAAGAATATTTTTAAGTTTGAGTTTCCATAAGTCAGCAAACGTAAAATTATGTGTGTGCTAAATCAGGCCATTTAGGTTGAAATGATTTTTCCAAAAAGGATTGTCAATATTATGTGCGTTTGTAGATAAGGTAAAAAACAATTCCATTGGTAAACTGGTAATGCAAAACAAAAGCAATAGCCAGATCAAGTTAACTTTTGAAAAATTATGTCAGTCTAACTGGCCTGATTTAGCTTGCAAACATATTATTACGTTCACTGACTAATGAAAACTTAAATATACTTAAGCCTATTTGGTTCAAGTTTTAAAAGGCACTAAATTTAATTCAACATTTCACAACAAAAAAATAATTTTTTTGTTTCTTTTGTGAACAAAATCTTTTCGCTCTTTTTTCAGCCAAAATTTAAACGCCTTGTTGATGAGTATGAAGTTAAGAAACAAAACAGAAGAGTTACAAACAAAAAAAGACAAAATATGGTTGTTGTGCTTATTAGCCAATTAATTAGGTAGAAGCCTGCAAAAAAGCACTTGAAAAGCTTAAATTTTTCATTAGGTTGTATTTTGCATTAACAATTGTGAAACTAGCATTTTACACGTCCAGAAAACCATATGATAACTATGACTAGCCTTTTTCGCATTGTGAACTTGTGTGACTGGCAATTTGGCAGTATGATATTGTGACTAGCATTTTTGTTCCGACTTTCGATACGAAAGTAACGGAATATTTGTGCTCGGGATGGGTTTTTTTTTCTTCAGACAAGTTTCGACTTTTTAACTAGCCATTCTTGACGGATTTTTTTAAAGGTTGTTGTCCTGAGCTTAAATTAGAAAAGATATTTTACCTGTGATTATTTTTCGTATGGTTATGAGGGTTTAAAGATTGCCATTTTGGCCATTTTGACCAATTTGGGACAATTAACGCGCGATATAATTCGCGCTATTAACGCGTAAGCGGAGACTTAATCCGTCTTATCAATCGTTCCAAATTGGTTGAACGAAGCTTATTTGCCATAATTGATTTGTTGCAAGGAACGAAATCTATCTTTTTGTACTTTATATGGCGTGTCGGGGGATGATTTTCATAAAAATTTTCAAATTTGAGAAGAAAAAAAATTTCATTTTATTTTATTTCATTTAATTTTTTATATGATTACTGCTCCATAAACCTTAAAAGGCAGTCGGAACATTCAGAGCTTCGCCCTGATACGAGCAGTCTTATTAGTTTTATGAAAATGTTTAACTAACATTTTTTCCTTATATGAAAAGAGGATTGAAATTGACTTTAACTTTTGGTGTTTAAACCTAAACACAATATCCAAAGATTGTAGCATAAGAGAAATAAGTAGGGTGACGATAATCCTGCAGATAAACTGCATATGGAGATTTTCCATGGAAATCATGGAAATTATGGTTGCAATTCCACACATAATTATATCAAATTTTTCTCACTCTTTGTATACGGCTAAAAATTGACTTTTTTAAAAAAAAATCGAGTGTTTGTAAGTTGCCGCCTATTTTATTGAAATGCCTTTAATTAAGAATAAAAAAGTCTGGTTTCACACAAAACAAACAACTATGAAATTTTAGGTGCAAAAAGGCTCTGCCTAGTTTAGGTAACACTCAAACAACTCTAAACTTGCATACAATTTTTTCGAAATGTGTTCCATTGTACCGAGATATGTTTTTGCGACTAAAAAAGAACTGAAAAACTATCCCTCCAATTTTAGGTTTCGTTTGAAAATTACATAGGCAAACAATTCTGGTAGTACGACTAGCTTTTTTTAAGAAAAATTGAGGCTCAAATTTTTCAGGATTTGTTTTTTTTCTCCAAAATCAATTTTAAAACCAGTACTTTTAAAGTATCAAATTTGAGTTTTCTCGAAGGTTTTGCTGATAGAGATAAAAACGATATTTTGAAAAAATGCCAGTCATAAAATTTTCACTGTATAAAATTGTACAGTGAAAGTTTTCACTGTATGAAATTTCACTCGCTTTTTCCATTATTTCCATTTATGGAAATAATCTTCAGTTTCTTTGTGGGTAAGTCGACCCGGGTGAGCAAAGACTCGGGTTTGTGTGCTGGAAAAATGACTTCAAACACTCGAAGTTATAAAGTAGTCAATTTGGTTCCTTGCTTTCTCCAATAACTAGTCTCGCATTTTAATTTTTACTGTAAATAAATAACGAAAGGACTTTTTTGTACATCACTAAATCGAAGTGTTTCAAAATGAATTTAGTTTTAATTTGTGGTGCGAATTTTTTTTAAAACATGTGTACATTATCTCTTTGTTTTCCCAACAATAGATAAATGGTGTAAATTAGTAATACCAAATAACAAAACTGTAATTATGTTATTGGGAATAGTCTGAGATCTGACAAAAATCGATTAGGATCGATTTTAGTATGAAAAATGTACGTTGATTAAATTTAAACCGATTTTAGTATGAAAAAAGCACGTTGATTAAATTTAGATCGATTTTAGTATGAAAAAAGTACAAAGATTAAATTAAAGAGATGAAGATTGATTTGGATCGATTTAAAATCGATTTAAATTGATCTTAAATCCCAGCTAAAAAAATGGATCCAAATCGATTTCAAATCAATTTAAATGCATTTTTCCAGTCTGAATTTGTTTTTATTTTTAAGGGAATTAAAACGGATCTAAATCGATTTAAATCGATTTTTTCCATTCGAGTTTTATCAGTTTCAAATTTTTATTGCATTTATTTCTTGCCTATCATTTTTCATTTTACATCCATTGCGTATTGTAGCATAAAAAGACCAAATAAAAAGACCAAAATATCCATAAAATCCATAAAATTCTAACCCTTTTCTTGATTAGTTTCATAGGTTGCTGCTTAAAATCTGACTTAATCTCATGATTTTGTAAGATTTTATTGCATATGATTCAGATCACAATTTAATTTTACCTGACCCTTTTTTGGTTTGTTACACAAGATTTTGCCCATAATCTGATTTACAATGGTTTTCTATGATTTTATTGCCAATTTTTGAATTTAAAACCTGATTTATGTGGATCATTTATTGAATTCTATAACATCTGGCACGAGTTTTTATGTTTAAAAAATCGAGAATAAAAAATGGCAACATTTTTTTAAAGGTTATGTTTTTTTCACCGTGTTAGCAACACATCGATTTTAGTGTGTCGGAAAATCCATCGAAATCGATTTGAATCGATTTTTTAGACACTTAAATTGATTTAAAATTTTCGAAAAGATCGATTTAATTCGATTTAAAATGGATTTAAGCGAGATTCTGATGGATTTAAGTGAGATTTGGATGGATTTTAGTAAGTCGGAAAATCCATCGAAATCGATTTAAATCGATTTTTAGACACTCAAGTTGATTTGAAATTTTCAAAAAGATCGATTTAAATCGATTTAAAATCCATTTAAGGTCGTAAAATGTGCATGGTTAATCGATTTGGATTGATTTAAAATCGATTTAAAATCAATTTAAAACGACCGGAAACCATTTCTGTCAGTGCGGGATGCTAAACTGATCTTTTTTCCTAAATGGATAAAATCAGTTTTCTAAAGCATATGGAATCATGCCAATCTCATCCAAGATAAATTTTGTCTTATTTATTTACAACTAACGTCCTCTTCCCTCGGAAAGAGCAAGTTAAGATAGTTCACTGGTACCACATTGCTTTGGATTCAAATTGCCTTTAGCGATTGGTATAAAATATTCGCTTCTGTTTGGTTGACATTTTTAAGTTAACATCCTACCCCTAAAACATTTTAAGGGCACTATTTTATACAATAACCTTGCTGATTGCAAGGTTAATTACTTAACGTTGACGATAACATGATGTGATTTTTCTGAACTTCAAAAATTTGAAACAAAGGGTTTTCAGGCTCGGTAAATTAAGCAAACTGATACTAAAACACTGTTTTAAGCTATCAATTACCTGATGTCACAAAAACTTTTTGCAAGAAACTCAAAACGCACTTTCCTGCTTGAATTTTAGAATGGCCCTTTCATGCGATTTACGCCATCAACCCATTTACGAAGGTCGTCGAATTGAACCCAAATTTTCTCACGCTTTAACGAACTAATCCACTTCAGTTATATGAAGTTGGGAATACTTTTGACTTATACCAATAAAACTTTTAATAATCTGCACCAACAAGCCGTCTTGGTTTATCAAAAAGTCAAACAAGTCTGTATTTCAATTCCCTCTTGAGATGAAAAAAGAACAAAGGGCGGCTGTTCAAATTAAACCTATTGTTGCTCACCTCGCTCTCCGGGAAATGCTGTGAAAAAAAAACAGGAACGCTGTGAACAAATAAAAAATTCACGCAAAACTGGCTGTATGAAAAACGTTTTCAACGCAGCAAAATTGGATTAAAATCCGACAACTGCTCTAAATAACAAGCGCCGCAAATTTGTGATCACGTGCTTGCTCATCTAACCCCTTGGGCAAACGCTTTGCAGTTTTTTGCCCGCTAATAATGATCGACGCGAGTTGGCTTCAAAATTGAACTTGATAGTTGTGACAACCTGGTATTCTACCTTTAGAATATACAGTTTATCTGGTACATGTTTGAAAACTCTGGTTACTCAATTTCTAAAAAAAAACGATAGGAATTGGAACCAATCAGACACAATTTGTAAGGTGTTTTAGAACATATTTTTCAAACCATTAAAAGAGTTTCTGAACAATTAAATTGAATTATTCTACCCATTTGACAAAAATGACTATCGATGATCCCGGGTTGACCAAAAATGCAATCATACAAGTTTTCATGCAATTCCATAAGTACAGAAAATTGCATAAAAAGTCAATGAGTAGTAATTTTTACACATGGAAATTGTATGACTAGCAGTTTCCCATAAACCAAAAAAAAAAACGATTTCTTATTTAAATTTAACTTCTCAAAACTTATTGGATGTGTTTGTGACTGAACGCAGATGAAAAAAATCATAATTTTTTCAAAACTAGAGTCACCAAATGTTTGATCGTCTTGCAATAATAAACCATTGGAAACGACCTAAGTTCTGTAAGAATTATCTTGCACAAATCATTAACTAAAAGCATCAAACTTTTAAATTTTGGCAAAACTTTTTTAAGATGACTATTACAAAATTAGTTGTAAATTAGTTTTCAAAATTAGTTTTACATCAGTTTTCAAATTATCAAATAATGATCAAGGCATACATAAACATGCCCGACAAAAGAAATAGAAGTGTTTGGCGTTTTTGAAAAAAATTATCCAGAGAAACGGAAAAAATCCAAGTTAATCCAGGACTACCTTATGAACACAAAAAATTAAATATCGCATGCAAAATTTTTTTTTGGAAAATGTTTTTTGAGTACAAAATACGATTTGCAGTTTAGAAAAAAAAATTAGGGCAATTTCAAAATTACTCGGAATCTTTTTTGTTGTCGCCATCAAAAAGTGCTAGTTATACAGTTTCCTTATATGGAAATTGTATGATAAGCATTTTTTTGACTGAAAGTTTTTCTTTTATATTTAGTACGATACACCGACTTTTATACCAAAACAAGAAAAAAGCTCTTTGAAATTTCGATGACACCATTTGAGAAAATGTATGAAATTTGTATCATTAATTTTTTTTTCATCGACTTGGTTTATGGAATGATATGACCAACAATTTTGGTATATGAGGTCAACCCTGGAAATTTCTGTTTAATTAAAATTTCTGAAGAGTTTCTGTACAAATAAAACGAATTGATATACCCATTTGACAAAAATGACGGTTGATGAAACTAAGCATTATTCTATACAGTTGCATGTGCGTGAATTATTAGGGAACTTTGTAGTTAGTTTTTAGTTTGGTGGTAAGGTGTTCTTTTCGAGATCGACAGATGAGTAATAGATCGCCTGCCATGACAATGATAGTGTGTGAGGACGAGCTCACACTTGACGTCCAGCTTCAGGACTATCACAACTCGACTGAGTACGGCTGCAATTTTGGTACCATGTGAAAGTTCTAGACGCCCTTGAGTCGCAAAAAACGTAGCCCTTCTAGGCAAAATCAATGTCTGGAATGTGGGGATGTAAACGAAACGGATAATGCTTAGACAGGCGGGGTAATTTTTCATAGATCCTCTGCGAAATGTAGAAATCATACTTATTAATCAAAATTTTCAGCGCCGCAAAAAACACAAAATGAGATTTTAAAAAACTTGGCTTTTTCTAGTAAGTTAATTTTCCACCCATTTTTGACCAGAATTGGCGCTAGTATTAATCTGTTCAGTGGTGCCTAAAAACTAATAACAAGCACCCTGTGGAAAAGATTTGACGATAATAGTTCAGTATTTCAGTTTAGAAAAGATTTGACAATAATAGTTCAGTAATTCAGGGCGCAGCTCTCCACTCGCAACTGAATACACTAAATGGCATCTGATGATACTAACTAGTCGTAAAAATACTTTGCTTGGCTTGTTATAATTTGTTCCGACCAATCAACATATTACAGGTTTCGAGAAGAAGACAACATATATGAAAATTAATTAGCAAACAAAGCAAAAAAAAGATGTTATCAAAAAAATAGTTCTAGATGCCTCAGCTAGCGCTTCCTGGCAAATAAAAGTTTCAATTTTTCTTTTTCATTTTTATTTTTAGAAGAAAATTCTCTTTTTTCTTGTTTATTAATTGAAGAAAAATATCTTTTCTCTTGTTTATTTTTAGAAGAAAATTTCATTGTCGTTTATGCTAAATTTGTTTGTGTATTTTTATCAGCTTCCGACGCATAATAATAATCACTAATTTGAAAGAAAAGATTCTGAGATTTTGTTTGGAACATTCTGTGCTACTTGAACAGCAACTAGCTATCCTTCTTTAATTTTGTTATGGATTGAAGTCATCCTGAAACCTCAAATGACTAACTTTCGGCGCTGAAAAAAGTACTCTTGGACAAGCTTTCAATCTCGAGACAGAAAGCAACGAAATTGCAATTTTTTTAAAAGAAAGCAGATCAGGGATTTTTTCTTTAAGATATATATTTTTTCATTTCTGTGCAGATTTGTTGCAGTTAATTAGGATACAGAGAAAAAAATTTGAAAAATGATTGATGAAAACTACACTTGAAGAATGATCTGACAGTAAATTATCTCGAAGAATCTTGTCTCGGATACTTTTTATAGCCAGAAATTCAAAACTCATAAGATACATGATGCATAACACTACTAATAAGATGTTACTGGAAGTTTGCTACAATTTACAAGCACTTGCATTGAATTTAAACTATGCCTATTTTCTCTAGGCGCCAAAAACAGCAAAAGTACACAATTTTGAAAAGTTTTGAAATACATAATTTGTTTCACTAGAAATTTGGCATAAAAACTGTAGAATAACGCTACTAAGAGAAAAATAGAAAACGAAATTGTTAATTCAGTATTTCCTATTATTTAAATCATTAGAAATTTTGCAATTCATTCCAAAAAATAGAGAACAAAGATCTCTGAGAAGGATGTGTAACTCTCTTGTTCTTGTAACAATCAAAAAAATTTGTGGTTTTGTTTGGGGTCGATCACGATTTTTTTGCTCTTGCTTGATTGTTCAAGAACTTCAAGAGTTATTTGGAGGTAGTAATTTTATGAAAATCACAGATTCACATTTAACATTTTCGCTCACAAATTTCAAGAGTTCATATAAATTGTTCTCTTACTTTTTGTTATTTCATGTTTTCCCCCAATTTATGTTGATTCAAACTTTTTCTTGAAGTTTAAAACTGAGGTTGAACTTTATTTGTAGAACAATTTTGTCAAGTGTGGATTTAGAACACTACCCGTTTAACTTAAGGTCAATTTGAACAACCGTCTTGATGCATGTTTGATAAAATTGGTACAACTACTGTTTGTTGGGATTCTTGCGCGATTGATGGATTATACCAAACAATTAAATTCTATTTCAAATTATTATATTCAATTTGATTTCAGTTGCAATTTATGGGGTGATCTGATTTTTTATCATTCTTTGATTTATATCATTATTAGTCAACCCCGACACGAAATGATGAGGAGAAGCGACAGAGCGATAAGACCGCCGTCTTATTTTGGTTTTCGTGATCACTCGGAAGAAAATCCAAATGAGGACTCCGTTTTTGCGTCGCAGAGAGTTAGCGACGATGAACAAGAGGATCCATACAACGAAACCGAAGACAAAATAGAAAATGAAGAACAACATACTGGGGCGACTCAACAGCTTCGTGTTATGTCCCTCAGTGAGCAAGACCATTATCCTGTCGTACCCATTACAGAAAACGTCACAAACTGTAACGAAAGAAGTCTGCCGATTGAACCAAAACGAATGTTCAGAACGACTTCTAGTATTCAGCCGATTAATCTTACAGCGAGATCCAATGATAAAAACCACACGTGATGTGAGAGCTTTGATAGGAAGACGACTTGAAGACTGGGAAAATAGTAAGTTCAATATTCTACTACAAGAAGCCAAACGATGTTCACAAAAACAACCGAGCAAACCTATGAAAAAACAACAGATCTGAAGACGAGCACACCTCAGTGGTTTTTGCACGAATGATGATGGAAGGGAAAGTTCGGTCTGCCATGCGTTGGCTGACAAGCAGATCTGGCGGAGGTTTGCTCCATCCAAATGACGAAGTTATTGATTCCACAACAAAAACAAGAAAATTAGTCATTGACATTCTGAAAGAAAAACATCCCGTAGCAAAACAGTCAAAAGAAGAAGCAAGAATACAAGTAGACAGCTTGCCTGAGTTAGAAACAGTAACCATCACTTCTTCTTATATAGAAAAATCTGTGAGGTCAATGCACGGTGGAGCCGGACCTCCAGGAACAGATTCGGAACACTGGAAAGACGCATTTCTTCAAATTGGAGGATACAGTTCGGCTTTGAGAGACGAAGTGGCAGCGCTGATCACAAAGATAGCTATAGAAATTATTCCATTGAACCAAATACGAGCATTGATGTCAGGTCGTCTGATCGCTTTGGACAAGTGCCCCGGAGTTAGACCAATTGGCATAGGTGAGTGTTTGCGAAGAATAATGCGTAAATGTATGGCCGAAGCGACCAAAAAAGATCTCGAAGAAACCTGTGGATCTCAACAACTAGTTTGTGGTGTGAAAGAAGGAATAGAAGGAGCTGAACACGCAGTGGAGGAGTTGTTTAATAGCACCAAAGAAGACGGACATGGTCTTCTATTACTGGATGCCTCAAACGCATTCAATGCATTGAACAGGGAAACGGCTCTATGGAATGCTAGAATACTTTGGCCAAGGTGCTCACGATTTCTTTTCAACACTTATAGAGGGTATGCGCCGCTAATTGTTGCAGGAACGACAGAACTTCTTTTCAGTAGTGAAGGCACTACACAGGGTGATCCACTAGCGATGTTATTCTATGGTGTTTTATTGATGCCATTGATTGAATCACTCAAAGACTGAGATAAGTATTTACAAACATGGTATGCAGATGATTCGGGAGCTCTCGGCGCACTAGAAAACCTGGTTGAATGGTTGTCATCTTTGACTGAAAACGGCCCGAAGTATGGCTATTACCCCGAGCCAAGCAAAAGTTATTTGGTTGTTCACCCGAACTTTGTTGAAAAAGCTCATCAATTGTTTGACAGGTTCGGCATCAGAATAGTTGAAGGTAGAAGATATTTGGCCGGATTTATTGGCTCTGATGAAGGCAAAATTCGTTTCACTTTAAAAAAAGGTCCAAGAGTGGTTGGATTGTCTTGGCGAGTTGTCCAAAGTGGCAGAAAAAGAACCTCAAGCTGCTTTGGTTGGATTAACAAGATCACTGCAATGCGAATGGAATTTTGTCCGGAGAGTAGTCAAAGATACGTCGCAGTTGTTTGCTCCTCTCGAGAAGATGTTGGAGGAAAACTTTTTGCCAAGCTTACTAGGAACTGCTATTGTCACACACTCTGATCGTGTTTTTTATTCACTTCCTGTCAAAAGAGGGGGACTAGGTGTTCGAAATCCAATAGAAGGTGCCGAACTAGCATTTTTCACTTCACGTGAAGCAACGGACTGTCTCGTGAGTTTGATCCTTCTCCAAGATGAATTCGACCAAACTCTACACAAAACAAAGATGAGAGAAGCAAGAAAAAACCACGAGAAGAAACAAAATGCTGTGGACAAAGATAAACTCGATGAATTGCTTGCAGTTTTACCAGCAGATCAGAATAGAGCGATCCGGAGAATAATCGACAAAAACTGTTCCTTGTGGCTAACTTCGCTGCCCTTGTTGAAAGATAATTTTGATTTGTCAGCCACCGAGTTTAGAGAGGCTTTTTGTGTCAGGTACAGAAAACCACTCAAACGTTCTTTCTCGAGATGCGATGGATGTCAACAAGATTTTGACTTACAGCATGCACTTTCTTGCAAGAAGGGCGGACTGGTAACACTACGACACAACAAAATAAGAGACGCAATGTACTATCCTGCTTCAATTTTGTGGAAGGATGTGAAAAAAGAACCTGTTGTATAAGAACCAGATGTAGAAAATGGAACCCCTGCACTAATTGCAGATCTTTCAGCTCGTGGGGTTTGGGATAGACAGTCGGCTGCGTCGTTCGACATCCGTGTTACAGACACTGATGCTCCGTCTTGTCAAAACCGCAATCCCTTGAATGTACTGAAAACTGCAGAGATTGAGAATAAAAATAAGTATAGACTAGCTTGTGAAGAAAAGCACATGTCTTTCACACCACTTGTCAGTACAATAGATGGTGTTTTGGCACCGGAGTTCACGTTTTTCCTCAAACGACTAGCAGATGGTCTGGCATCAAAATGGGACCGCCCATACAGTCATGTCATGTGCTGGGTGAGATAAAAAATTTCATTCGCTATACTAAGAGCATTCAACATTTGCATCAGATGCACAAGATCCAAATGGCGATCGCTCGGCGTTGAGGACGGTTACACAATTGGAATGGCATTCTAAATATTCACACGCTGTTAACTGGGGCTTTCATCGCGCATAACTGACTCCTATGATTTTAGAATTTTGACACCATTTGCATAATATTTCGAAGAATATGAGATGTTTGAAGATAAAAACACAGGATGACAACTGTTAACAAGCAACGAAAAACTTTTCCTTGCACAATTTTGGTTACAAAAATTAATTTAGAAATAGAATTTTAGGGTCTCTCTTCTTTGATTTATACTGTTAACAATTCTTAACCTGACTTTCAACTCATTCGACTGCTTAAAAGTTTTCTTGTTGACTCATTAATTCAAGTTTTAATGATTATTAAATCACTTATTTTAACTTTTAAAGTTTTTTTTGATTTAGCGTTAGCATTAGATTTTTTTCCCATGGCACAGCCATGCAAAAGCAAATCGAGCTTGAGAGTCATTCCACAACTTTGGTAGAACCCCACCATCCACGCTTCAACTTCATGGGAAGATTGGAATGGTCTTTTCAAGTTGACACTTACAGCTAAATAAATATCTATATAGATCTCCTGTTAAAAATTTTAGAGTGAGCTCCTACAACTCCACGTCTCTTGCAAATTGACCCAGAAGGCATAACTTCTTTTGTTATAATTTGTAGAAAGACAAATCAAACAATTTAGCGTTAGAATTGAAATATTTAATTAAATAGCTCTTCAAGAGCGAACCCCAAATGCCTAACATTAATGAGCTTGTGGACAATTTTGTCGCTAAATTATCTGTAGAACCCATCAAAGAAGTTTAGTTTTTAACTTTGATTTGGAGATTGCTTATAGTCAACTGGTCCTTGACACTTTTACAAGCAAACAATGCAATCTTAAAAGGTTGAAATATAGCCGGTACTTATCAAGTTTTAACTGGTTTTTATGGATTGAGAGTAATGCCCAACGAGTTCTATAGCGTTGTAGATTCAACAATCGGAAATTATCTTTGAACAGTCTGTTATTTAGCTGATATTTAAATTGCCCACAAGGAAAGTTTTTCTGAAGATGAGCAAACAGTGAATACATTTTCATCATCCCTGGATAGTTAAAGTTTCGCAAACAAAAATTTCACAATTCAAAATATTCCAAATCCTAAAACTTTGAAAAAAAATTACGTTCATTCTACCGTTCTACAAACCAGTGAATGAAAACTGCTCACAACCTGGCAACACTGGGTAGTCTTTCAAGACCCTTGTTGAACAAAAAAACCATTTAATTGAAAGAAGACAGTATTGCATTTGATAAAATAAACAAGAATTAGTAGAGTTTTCGGAATACAAATTTCGACGGAAAATTACAAAAAAAAATTCTTGACAGAATCTACTTACAGCTCTGGAGCATTATTAAAACAACTCCATGGGAACAATCAGAAAACAGTCTCTATTGCGTCAAGCCTTTTAAACACCGACGTGTCAAAATACTTAATCAACGGATTAAATTTACTAGTAGTAGAATGGGCAGTTGAACATTGTAAGCAAATTTTTAACTGTTCACAATTTGGTATCAATACTGATCACATAGCCTTAGCTTCCACCTTATCACAGTCGTCTAACACGCTGGGTAGATTGATTTTTCATTTTATTTCGTAATACTGTTATCTTTTTGACTTTTCAAGTTCTAATTTTCTCAATCCAACTTTGTAATTTAAACAGCAGTTAATTTGAACTTTGTTCGGAGTGATGTCTTCCAATCGATTTGTGATATCAATTTTTAAAGAACTTCCAATTTCGTTTTTTTTTGTCATTAAAAACTCACTTTATCAAATTTATCACTGCAATTAATTATATAAAAACTGTGAACATGACCCAAAGTAATAACGACAAAATTACATCAACTTCCGGTTTTATCAATTCTCTGAAAAAACTTGAAAGCAACCAGACAAATTCAGCAAAAAACGGATAAATCGTGAATTTGCTTTACAAACTCTTGAATATTTGCCCCATAATCTCGAATAACCAATGTTAAATCTTACTTGCAAGGGTTATGGCACTCCAATGGAAAATGGATCTGAAATATTGCAAAAACGGGGCATTTCCGCTACTATAGACAAGACCTTCACATTTTCGAAGGACTACTTATTATTGAAAAAAAAACTGGTCATCCATTTCGCATTGAGAAAAAGTATGATGAAGATCCTCAATAATACTCACCCATGAAAGCATGGCATGAAAGTTTTTGCAGAAAACAGTTATGCACCTTAACTTCGTATTTATAGACAGATATCCTATCACAGAAAAAATTGAATTCAGTTCACGATAGCCGGTAAGAACAACAAAACAACTCCGTCAGATATTTACCAGACTCTTCAATACGAAATGAAGAAGCTTTTTTTAGGCTTCCTAGGCTCTTTGAAATTACTGTGGGACAGAAACTGTTATATTCTTGTATTGATTGCTTTTAAAAAAAAACAGTCTGCACACCTCCTCGAACACACCCACTACAAAGCTAACGACTTCACTCATCGATCATATTTTTTTTCGATAGAATGCCAAAAACAATTAGTGAAGATAGTGCTTTGAGTTTTCAAATCTTGTATAACTAATTTTGAATCTACAGTGGACAATCATAGATGCATTGGATTGAATTTTAAAAAATTCTAAGCACAAAAAAAACTTCTTGAATGTCATTTAACTCCCCATACATAAGCTTATCGACGCCGTTTAAAAAATTCTATCTACATTTTGGGAGAGGACAGAACACTTTTTGGATTAAGGTAGCTTCTGATAACTTAATTGACGTTTTAGACAAAAGGAAATCAATCATCACTAAGTATAGAGCTCGAATTTGGGAATCTGAAGGTTGCACTGAATTTTATCCTACGTATATGCCCTTAATACAGAAAAATCGCAACCCGACGAACAAAGGATATCAGTGAGACAATCAGACAAAATTTGCAGTGACCT
Source organism: Symsagittifera roscoffensis (assembly GCF_963678635.1). Lineage (NCBI taxonomy): Eukaryota > Metazoa > Xenacoelomorpha > Acoela > Convolutidae > Symsagittifera > Symsagittifera roscoffensis. Next base: position 2,767,329 of record NC_087068.1, on the reverse strand, counting down.
CAAACAGCACTATTGCTCCGGAGAATGGAGCTGATGGAGCCTCTGTAATGGAGTTAATGGGACGCAGTTTTTTGAAGGTCTTAACACTGAAAATGTATTTTCAGCTGAGTCAAAAATTGGTTTTTCCGCTTTAAAAAAACTCGCAAATTGAACAAAGCGATGAGAAAATTTGGTTTACTGATATCACGCTCTTCCGAGAAAACTTTTTTCCTATACTCCACTAACAATAAAATCAAGTTAGTTTCAAAAAAATCCAGAGGAAAATCTAGGGGAAGATGCCAATGGAGACAAACCCGGAAAATGAATTCCCTCACCCACCAGAAAAGACAAAATGGCTGCTACATTTTTTTTCTTTCGGTGCTCCTCTTCCCACCGTCAATCAATGGAAAACCACATGCCGGAATCAAGGCCCAAACTCGTTTCAAGACAACTCAAAGAGATGCACTTAAACGGAAAAAGCCGGCTGAGACACCGAAGAATCGCAGGAGAAGATAATCATCTCGCTAAAAAAACACGGGTAATATCGCTTGCGACAATTCTTTTCTTTCCTCGGATACGTCAGTCATTAGCGATTGGTACTAGTTGGTGGCAAACTCTACTTGTAAAGATAACGAGATAAGAGATATATCGCCTATAAGCTAATTTTTGTAAATTTTCTAAACCTGTCAATATAGTCTTATATCATTAAATTATGATACAATCTGAGATTTTGGACGTTCCATAGACAACCGAAACCACCATCTCAATCATTAAAGCCGCATCAAACAAAAACAATACTGAAGCTTCCACTAGGGGCACAATACCAGCCAAACCAGGAACCACTCTAACGGATCTATCCCAACCCGATTACGGCTACAATATTGGTACAATCTGAAAGTTCTCAACACAAAAAATAACGTACCTCAATAGCAAAAAAGCGGCAGTGCTCAGCAAAATCAGCCAGATTGGAAAATGGGGAAATAAATGATACTGAATATGCTTAGACAGGCTGGATAACTTTTCTTAGATCCTTCCTCTACGAATCGCGAAAGCCAAAAATTTTATTGAGTCAAATTTTCCAAAAAGATTGCGAAGGAAAAAAAAAACATTTCAAAACAGAAACACAAATTTTTTTCCATTAAGTAAAAACCTTATGCAAATTTCTTTTTTTATTATTCACCTATGTTTGACAGAATTTGGCCCTAGGAACAAACTATGTCTGGCTTTTTGTTCTAGTGATTAAAAAATTTCATCTCTATTATCAACTTTAGTTTCGTATTCCAATAGAAGTTAATTGTTTCCAATATGGCCCACTTCCATCAGATTTGTTTTAGATAAAAAATTAGCCTAACGAACCCAAAGCTTGAAGATTTTTGGGTTGAAAACAATGCCTTTTTTCCAAGCGCCATAAAAAAAATTTACAACTTGAAAAAGTTTCGAAGTGATATAATGTTTCGTTTAAAGTTTGACATAAAAACTGTAGAATATTTTGAAAAAATAGAGAAATTAGAAAAACCAGTTTGTTAAATCAATAATTTTTAATACTTTAGTTATTAGAGGGCAAAGTTTTGTGAAAAGAATGTGTAACTTTGCTGTTCTTGTAATCATTGAAAAGTTTTGTTATTTTGTTTAATGTTGATCAAATTTTTCTGCTTTTGCTGGGTTGTTATAGTTTTTGAAGAAATCAATGAAGGTAGTAATTTTCTGAATATCTCAGATTCACATTCAAACATTCAATGCAAATTGTTTTACCCACCCATTTCAAGAGTTCAATTGAATGAAGCTCCTAAAATATATATTTCATAATTTCACGCAATTTATAAAGATTCAAACTTTTTCTCGAAGTGTACAACTAAAATTAACTGTTTTTTTGTTGAATCAATTTTGTCAAAAGTGAAATTGGAAGACTTGCCGTAAAAGTAAGGGCCAATTTAAAAAACGGTTTTCGTGTATGTCTTGTAAAACTGGTACAGTTACTGTTTTTCTTAGATTTTTGCGCAACTGATGGACTAATCCACACAAATAAATCAAATTTCAAATGATTAAGTTCAATTTGATATTTAGTTTCAGTCTTCGTTAATTTAGTCTATGAACAGGTGCTAAGCTGAATATCAGCTTAACTAGGGTTAAATTAAGGTTCTAACAATTAGATAATTGACTTATTTTGAATTTTTAAAAATCTTTTCAATAGATATAGCGTTAGCGTTAGAATAATTTTTTCATGGCGCAACGAAGCGAAAACAAATCGAGCGTAGAAGGGAGTCCAAAATTTTGCTGAAATCACACAATCGGCGCATCCAACTCCGTGGGAAGATTGGAGAAGTCTTTTCCAGTTACCGTTCATAGCTTGCAAAATATCGTTATAGGTCTCCTGCTATCTTTTTCATAACGAGCTCATATATCTCCATTAATTTTTAAAAATCCCCCAGAGGGCGACGGATCCGAAAGTCAAATTAAGGTTAGTTTGGAGGGAAACCTCGCTGAGGAAAGACCTTATGATGCTGAGCAAAGACCTTCTCCAGTTCATAACTTCAAAAATTTCCAGATAGCGTTCATATCTTCTGCTATCTTTTTCAAAACGAGCCTATACAACTCCGCTTATATACAAAAAGTCCCCAGAGGGTAACGAAACCGGAAATCAAAGGAACGCTAGATTCGAAAGAAACCTCGCCGAGCAAAGACCTTATGATGACGAAGAAGCATACTCCTAAAAAGAAGAACTCAAAAAATTAATTGAATGCGTCCAGAGGAGGTAGATGAAAAAATAAGAGCTCTGCTATATCTATCCCTCAACTCTGGTCAGATGGAACAAAACAGCCAAACGTTCATTAAAGTCAAAGTCCTTCACAACTCATTTCAAAACTTCTGGGACCTTTTTTCAGTCGCAATCGCCAAGAAAATGAACAAAATCTTCAAAGAAAACATTTTTTGAACAGGAAACAAAAAAAAAGATTTGGAAGAACAATTTGAGGCACCGTGGTAAAAATCGTATAAAATGTAATGAATACAGTGGAGAGGACAAACGGATAAGAAATTTTTTCATTATAATGTTACAACATCAAGAAGAAACACCTCCCAGGGAGACTTCCTCCGGTATAAGCACTGAACGTAGCTCTCATAAACGTAAAGGAAACACCAAACACCTAAAAGTGACTAATGACTTCTAACCAACCGAAAATTTGTACAAAGCAACAGCAAGTGTCAAGAGAAAACCAGCACCAAATATTGCAAGGATAGCCGATATTGCAAGGAAAGTACCCAGAGCAGAGAAATTTCCGAACAAAGACTTAAATCTAAAACTGTTTTTTCAAATTGGTGACGTGTTTTTTTCTGCATGTTGCGTAAGAAGATCTGAACGAAAAAACAAACTTTAGGCATATTTGAGAGTCGTAGTAAAATAGTTCAATTGGAATGAAAATTTGAAAAAAAAAACTCGCGGTATTGGTTACTTTTCGAAAATACCTCTGCAAAAATATACTTCGAACACATATACTGCGATTCAAATCATGTACAGTCGGCGATCAGAGATCCGTTGGATCAGTAGAAAATTTTCTAAATACTTTCAAAACAGAACCCCTTGCACTGTAATTTAACTTCAAGGTATTCCCGTAACAACAGCGCTTCTCAGGTTTTTTTTATCGCAAACGCTAAACAGTTCTATCAACAATTAATTGTTCTCCCTTCGAAAAACCTTTCGAGAGAAGACCAAACAGTTTTTGGAGATCATTAGCTACTGATAACTTGATTGACACTTTAGAAAAGGGAAATCAATCATCGCTTAAGATAATGCTCCAAATTAGGAATCTGACGGCTGCATCAAGGATGGTCACACTGAGCAGCCCTTACTCTAGAAAAATCATTTTCCGACGGACAATGGACACGATTCAGATGATCAGACTAAAAACGGAAAGGATATCAAACAGCAGTACTTTGATTTTTTTCTAACACTGAAATACTATATGCATCTAAGTCTACAACCGATTTTCCGGTCGAAAGTTTATTTGCAAATCAGATAAAGCGGTGAAAAATCTGATTTGCTTAAATCACGCAACTTCCGAGGAAATATTGTTTCCCGTACTCCACTAATCAAAAATTCAAAGAGGGTAGAAATTTCTAGAAGAAGCACGGAAAGTGAAATACCTCAACTATCGGAAAAAAACGCAAACAGATACTGCTACATTTACTTTCATTCAGTACTCATCATCTCGACTGCCATTCAAAAAAAACACCTTCCGGAAACAAATTCCAAAATCGAATCATTACAACTTCAAAGGATGCGCCTAAACCAAAAAATACAGACAGAAAAGAGACACTGAAGAATTCCAGTAGATGACAATCATCTCGTTCAAAGAAGAACAAAAAAACTGAGTATTTCGCTTGTGATGAATCTTGTTTTTGGCCTTCGGATACGCCAGTCGTTAGCGATTGGGACTGGTCGGTTAAAGAATTCCCTTGTAAAGATAAGAGGAGGGAGAGATTTATCGCCAATCAGCTAAAGCTGATAAGTCTCCAAAACCAGACAATAAAACCTTAAACCATGTATATACGATTAAACTTGAGAGTTTATACGTTCCACAGATAACCGAGTGCCCCAACTGAATCTCACCAGCCAAGTCAAATAAAAGCAACTCCGAACTTTTCACTCAGTACACAAAACCAACCAAACCAGAAAACACTCCAACGGATCAGGAATCATCAGTCCAAGATTTACCAAATTTGGAAATTGTGATTTCGTCGGTCATAAAGAGGTCACAAGTCGATCAAAAAAAAATCATCTCCTACCGCTCTACGAAGGTCGTGTCGAAGCGCGGGCCCACCAAAACTTTTTGATTAAAGTTATTTTATAGATGTCGTAAGACAAATCGTATCAGCCAACAACCCTATCATAGTCGATCAACCGGTAGATACCTCAGCCGCATTCGGACACCACACAAAAAAAATTACCGCTATGGTCACTCAGTTCAATTACTCTTGTCCAGTGGATAGCAGGGTGTTAGCGACAAAAAATCATTTAGATTTTCTAAAAATCCCATCTTTGAAAATCTCTACATATCAGATTCCGACAGGATTATCAGAAGACTATGAAAAACGTCCGATATATCCACTTCATAGTCGTAAAAAGAGGAGATAGCAATTTCGATACGCTCTCACATTCGAGCAGCCAAATTCCATCGGGACCTGACAGATTCTTATCAGGAAATGAAAATATTAAATGAAAGCTTGCTTAAATCAAAACTGCTCAATTAGGTTTCAATGCTATTCTTTTGTTTTCAGTGCTTAATTTTATCTTCGATTTAAAATTTTATACCACACGCTCCAATACCGATAGAAGCTGTTATATAACTTTCTTTTTTTATTCCATCGAATTACATCAAAAAGTTTGTTAATTTTCCTGCATCAAGAATAGTCCTTACCTAAGAATAGTCATATCTCTAACTTTTTGCAATATGTACCATGTTTTTAGTTTGTTCCTCGCTTCATCCAGGCGAAAATAGCTAAATGTAGTTAGTTTTTTTAGTTACATTTTACCCATCAAAATTTTTCCCTACCATGGGAAATGTTGTGATCTGATTTTATATCCTTATCTAATTCAATATTTCAACAGGTCTTAAACTGACCCTCCTTACTTAATACTCAATCCGCTCGTTGGTAGTATTCTTTTTTACTTTTAAACTAAGGTCATAACGACCAAGTGGTTCACCTATTTTTGACTTATTCGTGTTTTTTTTTTAAAAATTCAGCGTTAGTATTAGATTATCTTTCATTGGTTTTTTTTATCGGTTTCTCCATCGAGGCGGTTTTTCCACCAAAATATTTGAAATAGGATTTTCGATCAATATCTTCATAGTTCATTTTGATCGAGAAGTAGTTCGAAGTTCCTAGCAAATTTGCTTTTGATCAACCAATTTGTTGCTGGTACCAATGCAATTTTATGTGTTTCATCTAAAATCATTTTTTTCAGACTGAGTTTTGTTAAGCTGTATCATCGGCATAAGAATAGTGTGTTTTTTCTGTGCTTTTTTGCACTTTTCCAGTTTTATAATTGAGCCCTGTGCACATCGCTTGTTATCTTTTGGCTTTGCGATTGGATTCTGTTGATGCATTTATTTTGTTTACTATCTGAAAAATTTGAAGCTAGAATATAATTTGCTGGTCCTCTTTTATCGCATTTCAATCAAAACTTTTTTAGGAACTTTAAAAGAGAATTTAATTTCAAGGGCTTCATTGTCCCAAACAATTCTGATATCTTCTCGAGAGAAGCGATAGCACAACTGTTCCCAAAGCAAAGTTTTGATTCATTTTTACAATGGTCTTAGGCGATTCACAAGGATATTTTAACAACATCTCACTGACAAGTTTGTTACGAATTGTCACTTGTTACGAATAGTGGCCCCTAGGTGCTTAGTGTGTTTCATAATTTTTTTAAAGCAAAATTATAGGCTTGTTCAATTGCAATATAGAAGCATACTAATAATCAAGGAACCGTGTGAAAACAATCTTTAGAAATCCTATCTGAATCATCGGTTCATTTTTGGAAAGATTGAAAACATTTTCATTCTCCAATGCTGAACCAACCAAAGCAAAATATTTTTTTCTCATATCTTTGGTTACAGAGGTACATATTTTCAAACAAATATTGTTTGCCAGTGGTCAGTTCAACGTAAATAATTGCAATGGAGGGCCCAAAACTTGAGAAAAAAACTAGCTAAATTGCTCGGTTGAAAACTAGAAGCTGCATAAAACTTGTATCCTTTTTGCATTTGAGACCCAAAAATTCCACGAAACAGTTACGTGCGCATTTCTAGAGGGGGCGGTTTTTTTAAACCTTTTTCTAGGTCGACCAATTTGATTTCTTGAACTCTCCTAAAATAATGCAAGGACCCCATTACGAGGCCAAACTGTGCACTGGATAGGCGCACAATTTTGTGTCTGTTTGTTCCTGGATTCCATGGACAAACCTGTAAACATGTTCCAAAATGTAAGCGGATTCCACTTAAAAAACTTCCTTGGATTCTGCGTACAAATACCTGTAAAGTAAATTTTGTCGGCACATTTGTTGTGCCGCGGATTCCGCAACAAGCGAAAATAGCTAGTTGTTCTGATTTCCGCACCTGTAAGTGGATTCCACAAAAATGTAAGTGGAATCCCCAAACGTAAGTGGAATCCGCAAAATTTGTAAGCGGAATCCGCAAATGTAAGTGGATTCCGGTATTTAGGTATTTGTTTGTGGAATCCAAAATAGCAAAGAAGATAAAGCAATGTTGTGGATTCCGCGACAAATCAGATTTGGGCCTGTTGTGGAATCCGCTTACAATGCCCAGAATGCACAGTTTGGCCTCGTAATGCCTATTTTGAGAAAAATTGTCTGCGCCGGAGGCAAATTTTTCAAAAAAACAGGCCAAAAAAAAGCGTTTTTGAGCCATTTTCGGAAAATTTTGACAAAAAAGTTCCGTTTTTTTTTGGCGCGCGCTCCCCATCAAAATTATTAATTTTGGCGCTAAAGCTGTCTTCAGAAAGACACCCTTTGGAAGAATTTGGCAGCCAAAATTGAAAAAAAAAACGAAGAAATTTTGTTTAAACTTTTCTTTGTGAATTATTTCCTAAATACTACTTAATTTAAGTACTACTTTTGTGCTGAATTTTTAAGAAGATAATGATAAAACTTATGTAGAAAACGCTCGATTTTCCAAAACTTTCAAAAAATGATTGAGCTTATCTGACTCACCAAATTGTTTTTCACGTGTTGCAAATGACGCTCTAGGTCCGTGTATTAGTTCGAATATTTTTTTTCAAACGAAAAAAAGATAACATTAGAATAACGACAAAGTCATAGAGGACAGAAAAATAACATAATACGCCCTCTAAAAACAAGTTTGACAAATAACACGCTACTCCAGCCAGCCCTCCAACCACAATTAATTTTCTAACGATACAAAAGTATGTTCTAACAAATAAAAAATGTTTTTGTATTTGTAATTATTATTCTTAAAAGCTAAAAATATTTCATCAAAATGAAAAAATATTAATTCTCGGAAAATTCTCGAGTGATATTTCATTTGTTATAGACAAAAAATGCTTTATCAATTGAGTAGACAAAAGATATAATTTGAGAATAGCACTGAAAAACGCAAATTGATACTTTATGTTTCTTCGGAAATTTTAATTTAAGGAAGATGAACTCGACATCTAGAAAGGAAATCTATTTTAAGGAAATTGAAAGCAGTCTGGAGAAATTGCAAATTCAACTTGTCTACGAATTACATCTTTGCTTTTTTAAATTTTTGGAGAAAAAACCGATAAGGTTTTTTAATTGACAGCATTGGCAGCAGTATGCCAACAAGAAAAAAAGATGGTCAAATCAAAAGGGTGTCCTTCAATTGATGTCATTTCTAAATTACAGAGACGAAATTAAACTAACTATCAGGGAGGGTCGATTGAGAGGGTCGATAAATTTTCTCCAAATTAAAAAATTGTTCATTGCGCGTCAGAGAATTGATTAAGAATTTGTTCACTCCTCGCCTATCAAAAGAAAAATTTAACAAAACTGCTCGGATCAGGGCAAAGCCCTGAATGTTCCGACTGCCTTTTTAGTTCTCTGAGGCAGTAATAACATGAAAAAAATAAATGTAAAAAATACCAAACTTTTCTGAGCTTAAGATTTTTTGTGAAAACTATCCCAACACGCCATAAAAAGTACAAAGTGATAGATTTTGCTCCTACTAACAAATGAAACATGGCAAATAAGGCGAAATATAATCGCGCATTAACTGTCCCAAATTGGCCTAAATGGTAATCTTCAAGCCCCCATAACTTTACAAAAAATGATCAAAGGTGAAATATCTTTTCAAATTTAGCTCAAGACAACAATAAAGTTAATAGAGGCTAGCTAAATTCGTCTGAAGAAAAAATACCACTCCGAACACAAATATTATGTTACTTTTGCTACAAACATCTATAACAAAAAGTGCCAAGTAGATTTTTACCTTCTAAAAGTTGAGATTCAAACAAAAAAACAACTCAAAAGATAGAAACAAATCAATCGGTGCAATTTATAAAACAACAAACTCAGTTTTTCTTAGAACAAGAAAAAAGCTCAATTGCACCGGTGAAGAAAAAAATTTTGATAATTTCGCCCCCAAAAAATGTCCAAAAATAGCTTTGAATGAAAGTAATCACCTTTTTCTAGACAACTGCAACTTTATCAGTGTAGTTCTAGTGAACATAAGATAATTCTAGGTAATCAAATATTTCAAGATTTCTTTTTTACGTTGTCCATATTTTCGAGTTTTCTTAAAAACGCCTCATACTTTCTTCAGTATTGCTAACACTAATAAAAATCAGAGCTATCTATTAAAACTTAAATTAGTTTTCCACTCACGTTTATTGGTTGCAAATGCAAATTCTAGCGGGGCAAAGTTTCCTTTTTTAATGCTTTTATTCACGCAAAATTTATCAAAACGTTTGAGTTTATGTTACTTTAGCTTTTTATTCGGCTCATATGCCGTGTCTTTTCTATGTAAACATCGACTCTGGTCGGCAAACTTTCATAAAATTGAAACATAATTTGTTCAATTCTAACGTGGGAACAAAACAAAACAAGATGAGTATCGGGGCGACGCCCTAAATATTCCGACTGTCTCTTAAATTTTATAGATAAGTGCTCAATTTGAAAGAAAAAATTTGATGTCTTTATTGAAAATCATCCCCCCGCACTTTTTTTTTTTAGTATAAAGTGATAAAATTCTCATGCAACAAAACATTGATAGACCAAATAGGATGCCGCAATTTAATTTGGAACCGTTTTTTTGTTCGATATAACCGCCGCTTATTAAAATTTTATTCGAGCAGCAATGTCAGTTGTCAACCGCATTTTAGCCTGGTAGAAGCTTCCTCGCTCGGCAATCCAAAGATTTTCGGGTCGATACTCATCTAAAGATGGTCTGAATATATTTTGCTAAAGATGGTCTGAATAAAAAAAAACACCCCAGGCATATGTACCTCACTTTCTTCGAAATAAAATGATCCGTTAAAAACTGGGAATCTTAAAAGATTTTCAATTTTCACTGGAATTTAGATACAGCAGTTAATCTTCAAATGGTATTGAAATATACTTCAGAATAAGTTGCTTTGGTTGATGAGTTGCGGTGCAATAAGAAAATCCAAAAAATTTTTTGAGTAAGAATGGAAATTAGCTTGAATAGAAATGTCCAGCATTAGAGATCCATGATTAAAAGTCGAATTCGTTGAGGTTTCATAGTCTGTTTCCGAAGGAGCCCAAAGATTTCAATTATAAAGAACTAACAGTCAATTATAATTGCAACAAAGATAAAATTAATTTAATCAGTTCTAACCGCTTAAGTGAATTAAGATCATCAATGTTTTCTTCCTCCAGAAAAATGTCAACTTTTCAACTAGCCTTCCTGAATATATTTTTATCAATCTGAAAAATATTGGAACAAACTTTTTTTTCAGCTGCGTCAATATTTGGAAATTGTCAACATTTGGGGAAAGAACAGATACTTCAAAACTGCTAGTCTGGCAAAAAAAAGATAAATTAACGCGCTCTGTTCTACGGTCTTCATTTCAAAAAAGATTATAAGTAAAAACAAATAACGTGTTTTTCTTTTGCTTTCCAAAATTTCATCGAAAACATCACGAAAACTCATTCCAAAAATATTTACAGACAGTGAAAACGTTCAGAAATTTTTTTTCTGTTTCATTTTATAATCGATTGTAACAATTTTTTTTTCTAAAGTTTACCCTAAAATTATTGTGCACAGTTCAGTTCAACATTTGAACGTCGCATTCACCAAACAATCTTCGAATTCGTTAAATTGATGTTTATAATTTGACAAAAAATTAGCTTTTAGTAGTGAGTTAGGACTGGTGTGTAACTCATAGAGTAATTTCGGATAGGGTACACCGTCTGCTCGTCACGCTATCTTATTTTCGGCCGGATAGATTCGTGCAACTTCTTAGTCTAATACCGATCCTAATCTTACTCTTATACTATCTAGTCTCAGGTTGTTTAACTAGTCTCTGCTAGGCTCAATAGATCTAGGGTATACTGGTTTATTGCGGCTGCTGAAGTGCTCGGGAGAGTCCAACTAATTTCTAAGTTAAATTCAAATCTCTCTGGTGCTGAAATTACAAGTAACTTCAGCACTTACAAATAAGTGGGTTGTTAGTTAGATGGATCATGATTGGTTAATATTAAATACTTTACATTGGTAAAACATTTAATTTATCCAATCATAAAATATAGTTTAGATCAGGTTCCACCCATCCGGGTTTTACAGAGTTTTTTAGAACAGTTCTTTTGTAGTTCAAGGATGGATGATGGACGTTGGTATTTGGCGAACATCATTTTTCTTTTGTTTCCTTTTTGTTAAGGAAGTTCCAGGGATCTGGAATTGAGGACACAAGACGTTGTGTTCTTCTTGTGACAACGACTGAGTCTCTGCAACAGCATCAATTCTGGTTTCAGAATGGTTGGCTATGTCAGGTTTTTCTGTTCTTCGGAGAGAACTTCTTTTGTGTTTGATCTAGCTCGGGAATGGCGTGGAGATTGTGCGTGGAGGGGATGCCTGGTTACTCGGATCTGTACGTATACTTGAACATCGAGGTGGTCATTGGTCTAGTTCAATGAAGTCCTTTTCTGCGAGGTCAAGTCGTACTCTAAATCCTTTGAGTTGTGATTGTGAGCGGCATATCGATTATAGTTGGTCATTCTCTCTCGAGTGTAGTGAGGTCGTCTTGTCTTTTGATGTTCGTCCTTGGTGTTGTATTCTGATCTATATATTGCATCATGTGATTTTACATTTTATAAAACTTTTATTAATTTAATATTTTTTAATTATGATTTTAGTTAGTTGTTTTCACAAAAGCTTTTTGTTTTAGTTCGGTTATTTTGAAGAGTTACTCACCCTTGAGTAGCTCTTATTAAAAATAAAGGTGTGGTCACAAAGCGTGGATGTAGCACGGTGGGTTAGGCCGGCTATAGAGCATGCTCAGGACGTCCTTTCCTGGTGGGTTAGGCCAGGTGTGGGAGTATGATTTCATGCGGTTTTTATGAGGGGTCCTGTTATGTGACAACATTTTATGTTGGGTTTGTTGTGGTTTTACTTATGTTTTGTTGGTTATGTACTTTTTCCAAAAAGCAAATTGTTTGTGGTATGGGTTTGTCTTTTGACTTTTTTGTGTTTTATTATTTCTTTCTAAGACTTTGTAATAGTCTTCAAAAGAATAAATTATCCAGTTTTAAACTGGGTTAATCCGGTTTGGGTACCGTTGGTTTCCTTTTCTTAGTCATGCTGTTATTTTATGATTTGTGGTATTTAGTAAGCTGCGTTGGTTAGTTTTGTTTAGTATATGATTCCTTTCCAACCGGGTTAAAGGAAAGTTTGAAACTTGTTATTATTTGTTAGAGTTGTTGAGTGTGAAAACTTGAAACTGAAATTCATTATTTTAAACAATTCTTCGTGGGCGAGCTGTGCGAGTGTGGATAGAATTTCTGTGCGAATGAATGAAAATATCAAAAGGTTAGTACTGCAATTGCATTTTATTAATTTACTGCATAGAATTTGGAAATTTACTGCTAGTAATGGGGGAATTTTAAGATACAAATTTTCATCATATGTAGATTTACTGCTTTTAGGGGAAAATTTTATAAATTAATTTACTGCATTGGTATTATATTTATTTAATTGTTGGTGCAAAAGTTAAATAGGGTTTTAAATAGTTTTGAAGAAGTTTGCTATTTTTTATTTTTCTTTTGTGAATTTTTCAGATGATTGAAGATGAAGGCTAAAAATCTAAAGAAAACATGAATAAGGAATGGTGAGTTTTTCAATATTTTAATTAGTTAGTAATATTCATTTAGTTCATACTTACCTGTTAGTCGTCGGGGAAAAAACCGTGGGGGAAGATATCGTGAATTAGTTCTGAAGTTGTTAGTAGTTTAGCTAAGATGCGGATGATATTTTTAGTTTGAAGTAGTGGCCAAAGCAATTGAAGTGCCTTAATAGTGGTTAGTTCTTCAGTGCCTACTGCAAACTCATAAGGTGTGTTTTGGATTAAGTTATATAACTTGTGGTTAAATTTAGTGTTGTGGATGAATTCTAAAATGGGGATTTCTATAGGCTGTACAAACTCGTGCGGGATAAGGAAGGGTCGGGATTCTTCTGCGTTGAAGGTCTTGGTGATGGGGCAGAAAATATACATTTGGGTTATGGGGTCATAATTACGAAGAATACCATGAAGGTTAGTATTTTTAATACAATATGTGAAATTTAGGAAATACGGTGAAGTGTATTTTGAATTGATGAATTGAAAGCGATGGTGTGGTTGTCTAGAGGGTGTGTGGAGGTCAAAGTGATTTTGGATGAAACGATAGTAACTGTATGTATGTGTTTGTTTAGTTCGCAACATAATATCGTGTGAGCAGTGTAAATCTCTTTCGTGTGGTGCAAGGAAATGAAAGGTTAGTGAAAAGATTTGGAAGCGTTCTTTAAAACTTTCGTACGCTTGTGTGCTTGTTAGTGCTTCTGAAATAATGTGATCAAACTTTCGGTCGAAGATGTTTAGTGTAAATACATATGGTGTCTTGATGAAAAATTTCTCGGTGATTTGTGGGTTAGCGAAGCGATCGTCGTCTAAGAATTGATCTTGGTTAGCTCTGATGATGTTGTGATCGTAGTATTCTAGTGTATATTCATTAGCTCTAGGTGCAGTGTGTATTTTTAGTGATTTTTTATATCCAACGTAAGTAAATTGTCTAGCGGTGAGTGGTGTAGTTAGTCGATATAGCATGTCTTTGTTTCGGTCTATATCAATGGATGTGTTAGTTAAAGGTAAGCAAAGAGGGTTAGTGAAATGATAGTATGAGGTCCAAGAGAGAGTGGGCATTAAAACGTATTCGTCTACAAAGTTGCGTGTTTCGTTAGCGTCATGAGGGGTGTTTAAGGTGTATTGTGGAAATGAGGGTAAAGTGATGGCTAAAAATTCTCTAGTGTTAGTATGTTGGGGGTGGTTGATGTATTCACGGGCTGTTCCTGGTTTTGCTGGGAAAGGATGGTTGGGGAACTTTCTTTTAAAAGTGCGATAAGCTCTATTAGTGTTGAGTGAGGATTCAGTTGATGTGGATGATGGTGCTAATGATTCGGTATAATTTGAAGAGGGTGTAGGGGGATTGGATGAATTTGTAGTGGAGGAGATTTGGTTTATGGTCGGGGTGTTAAGGTGGTAGGGTTGTTGTTGGAGGGTAATAAAATTGTCTAGCTCTGGGGAGATTCGGGGGGTGTCTGGAGATGATTGGTCAGAATGGTATGAGGAGTAGGTTGGGGTAACTTGGGAAGCATAAGAGGGTGTAGGAGTGATTGGGTCAGGGTTATTTGATAATATGGGTTGAAAAGGAGGTTGAGAAAAATGAGAAGGGTTATGAAAATTATTGGATGGAGATGGTTCTGAGTCGGCAAATTCGTCGGGGGTTTCAATATTCGGGTTATTTAGCTGTGAAATGGAGTATAAAACTGAAATTTGTGAGTTAGTGTCGGAATTCATGCCTGATGTTACATTGCTAGATGGAAAATCGGGTGGCGGAAAAGCAAAAAGTGGTATTATTGGGATTGAAGAGGTAAGGTTGGTTGGATGGGAATTTGATCGATGGAGTGATCCAAGTTGGCGGCTCATCGTGGGCTAAAAAAATTATTATTTTGAGATTGAAAAGCGGTGGTATGGGGCTGTTCAATAATTTGTTCATAAGTATTATCATCTTGTGATGGATGTGTCATTATATGTTGGACGGGACTTTGTGATGTGGTGAGTCGAAAATTTGGATTATGTGTGATTGCTAAATTTCTAAAATTTCGCGGGGCTAGGGATAGTGGATGGTTATTTGGTAGGGGTGGTAATTGTGGTGCCGTTGGCTGTGTGTCGACATTGTTATGTTCTTCGTCGTATGTATTTTGTCGTGTTGTTATTTTTGTGTTATATTCTTTTATTTGTGCGTCTAAAAGAATTTTGTTTATAGATGTGGAAAAAATTCCAAAAAATCCTGCAAAGAGTATGCGTGCTACGCTTGCTTGTCTGTTTACTTGTGTGTGTATAGCACATGTATTGTAGATTCCTTTTAAGAGTGAGAAAAGAAATCCAATAAAGTTAAACATTGCGTATAAAATAGTCAATTTTTCTAAGATGTAGTAGGGCCATCCTAGAAAATCTAGGATCTCATTTTTGAGTGTAACAAAGCTAAAAATGTTAATTGGTGATATATCTTGGGGACGGTATTTTTCGCCGTTTAGATATATATAATCTTTTATGTCTTTAAAATATCCGCTATAGTCTTGCGTGTAGATATCGGCAAATCCTGCGGTTTCTGCAAGTTTGCGTAAGTTTTGGTCTATTGATTGTCTTTGTATAGTGTCCATTTGTGTTAATAATTCTTGGAATTGTTGTGTTCTAATGTGATGTTGAATATCTGATTTTGAATAGATTCCTATTGATTGTAAGTCTATATTTGGGTTTCGAGCAATAGCGCGAATGCTTTCTGGTGAAAATTTTTTGAGTGATTGCATTAATGTGGGATATGGAGTGAGAAGATAATATTTGTTTTCATCAGGGTTTAGTTGTACTACATTGTGGCTATTTTCTGATCCACATGGGACTGCGGTATCCCAGAAATATGTTCTTCGTGAAAGTGTATCCACGAAATGTACTTTATTCTTATAAAAGATAGGAATTCTTTTATAACATCGTTTATCTTCAAAAACGTATAGTGGTGATACTTTTTTAGTACAAGTATAAAACCATAAGATGTTTCCTTCGTAGTCTAAAAAATTTGATCTATTTCCTGATAATAAGTATCCTGCGTAGGGTATTTTTAATACTGCTAGTGCAAGTGATTGTAGTATTTGTGTTCGTTCTAATTCGCATAGTTGATGTAGTGTTTCTAATTCAGAGAGTGACATTTCTTGAAAAATGCGGCTAATTGTATAGTCTAGTTTCATATCCAAATGAATATCATAGTGGATATTACCAAAATATGTAGTATTCATTAGTGATAATTCTTGTAAGCGTGTGCTTCTGGTGTCATAAGGTTTTAGATGTCCACCAGGTTGTCCGTTGCTTTTTTCAAAATTAACTGGTATATAGGATGTTCCTTCGTTTAGAGGATGACCTGTGGCGTATGGGTCGATTTTTACTTTACCAGTGGTCATGTCGAATCCTTTTTCATATTCAACTAATATTTCAGAGTATTGTGTTCTGTGAAGTGGATTCCTGTATTTACATGCAAGTTCTGTTTCTTGATATATTTGAAAACGTGTCAATTTATTTTCTATATTATCTATGTTTCGAAAATCGGAACTTAGTTTGCGTGATGGATGGACTTGTTCATATGGAATTGATTGTATGAAATATTTTTCGTGAAATTTTATCATACGAGCGTGTATTTTTGCTACTTGAAATGTTGTACATGTGTCTTCGGGGAACCAAACAATTGTTGCTTGTGTTCTCGTTGTAGGGTCGCAATATCCTTGATCATTTTTACAAGGTAGTCGGATTCCTTGATAGATCATTGTATTATCAGATAAATCTCGTGTGAGTTGTATTTTTTCGAGTTGTATTTTCCAATCGAAAAACATTATTTCTTGGTATCCTTTATTTTTTGTGTCTGCTTTGCAGTTTGATGGGTTATTTATACCAATGTGTGGTATCCAGTGTTTATCATGTAGGTCATAGGTTAATCGTCCGTGTGCGCCGTTATACGGGTATTTTTCGTCTAGTCTTATATGTCCTTGGTGTCTTTCAAGTTGTGATTGATGTACAGAGTCTGAAAAAACTTGAAAATTAACTAATTTTCTTTGGGAGTTTTTATTTTTTGTGATGTTTAGTCTAAGTAATTCATTTTTACAATCGTCGGGATTGAGATGTAAAAGACGTTCTATATTACTTTGGTAGAATGATTCATGGTCAAGTCGGTTTTTGTTTCCGTTCGAGACTTGTGAACAATGTACTTTCTTTTCGGAAAATGTTGCTGTGAATTTATAACCTGTAACTGTTGTTGCTCGGGCTTTTGAATAGAGTGTTGCTATTATATCTGTGGTTTCTATAGCTTGTGGTTCTGTTTCACATTGTGATACCTGATTGATTGCATATTTATGTAGTGTTTTTTGTTCATTTTCTTCGCAATCGTAATGTGTTACTAATAAATCTTGTGGTCCTGTACGAGGGGAAGGGTTTATATTTTGATTTGAGGTTATTAGAAAAAGGGTTTGGAGAAAAATTAATAATTTTAGAATATACATGTGTATGATAATCCTGAGTATGGATTATAAAATGTAATGTAACCAATTGTGTTTTTAGTGTATCTGTCGTATTTGTATATTACTTCAGTAGTTATAAACGGTGGTGGTAGTGATTGAGCTGTTATGTTAGGTGGATTTAATGGGTAGGGATGTTGGGTAATATTATTTAACTTAACTGTGATTTCAAATTTTAATTGTAAACTGTTTTGTTGGAGTATTTGAATATTGTGATCACGGATATCGTTGTGAATATCTTGGCGATATTGTAATCTATTAAGTGCCCAGTTATGAAGGCGGTTACTTTCTTGATGTTGTCCAAATAATGGTGGAGGTGCTGTGAATGTATTCCAATCTAATCTTAAAGGAATATTTACAGATGATTGTTCTCGATATCTGGCGTCGAGATTATTTGGAAAATTTAAGTTAAAGGGTAGTGGTGAAAATTGACTTATTGATGGTGTTGATGGTAGTGATAATGTTTCTGGTAGTGATGAGGATGTTGTTGTATCCGTAGAAATATCTATGGGGTCATTGACTAAATTTGGTTCACCTTGTGTGAATGAATTTGTAGTCCAATATGGCAGTCGTGATGTTAGGTTTGGGGGGTTAAAGGGATTTTCACGTATCTGTTCAGATGTTGGTGTTGAACCTAAGTAGTCTGAAGGTAGACTTGAAGTGCTTCGTTGTGAAAAAAGTGTAGGAGTTTCTGGTGTGATACCAGTGGTGTTTTCTGGAGTGGTTTGTGTTGGGGATTGAGGTATATCAAAATGAACTCGGGGAGTTTGAAAATTTCTATTTCGTCGAGGATGTATAATTTGTCTATTTATTTCTGCTGTGTTTTGGTTTTGACTAAGGTTTCGTATTCTACTTAGTTCTTGTGGTAGTGTTGGGTAAAGATTATATGTTGGTTCACTTAGGGATGCTTGTCGTTGAACTGGTTCTAGTGGTTCAGATAAACGAGCGTGCCTTTCTTCAAAGGTGTATGGATTGTCTTGAAAAGAAATTCGTGTAGATGTTTGAGGGTTTTGAGTAGTTGAAGGTGGTGTTGGATTATCTTGGGATGATGTCGGTGAAGACTGATTCTGTGACTGTTGGGTAGCAATTTTTGATGGATTTTTAAATTGTTACTTTAGTGAGAGGGTTTATGTTTATTATAATATTCTTCTAAAAAAAGAATTAGAAAAATTGTTGCTAGGGCAAATGTAATGATTGCTTTCTTTATACATTTACATATTGTCAAAATGAGGGATGATAGAAATGTTATGAAAATTACAAACAATAAAAAAATATCAGTTCTACTGAAAATTGTTCGTATCATTTAGACAAGTTGTTAAAATCGTACCTGTGGATATATTCAAGGGTTTTGGAAAGTTGGAGGAATAGTTCAATTATTGTGTAGAAAATTAAAAAAATGTTACAAAAAATTATTATGATTATTAGAAAAGATTCGATGATATCAAAAAGAAAGATTATAAAGACTTGAAGTATTGAAAAAAAATGTTTAAAATTGATAAATATTTGAGCGACTGTTTGAGAGAAAAGCATTTAAGAAATGATCTCTTTGTCGAATATTTTTTGCTGTTTGAGGCGATTTTCTAGTGTGGTCGAATTATTTATTAGTTTTTTGACAAGTGGGTTGAGTTTCGTAAAAAATTGTTGGGGGCAATTTTCATGGTGACTGGGAGGTCGTCTTTTTCTTTATTTTTGTTTGTCAAATGATCCGGGGTATGGTGAGATTTTTATACTTTAGGCTAATTAAAATCTTCATTTTGTGACTTTAGGCTAAGTTATCAAATTTTTTTTGGGGGTATTCGTGGTCTGAGTTGGGGAAATATTGTTGATCTTTGGGTTATTAGATAAGGGAGGGGTACGGTATTATGGTGATATTTATTTTAGCTGTCAAGTTGGAGTGGTTTGCTTATTTTTGACCTGGAGGTTGTAAAGTTATAGTTAGAGATGTGCCTGGAGTTCTAGATTATTCGTCTAATTGATCTTAGTTTGAGTTAGAGAAAGTGGCGGATTGGATGAATCCTATTGGTCTATTTTGAACTAGAATTATTGCGTACTTGTGAGCATGTTATTTTGAAAAATGGAAATGAAAAATGTTACGGAGGTTTCAAGATTGTGAAGTATAAAATTTTAAAATTACTTTTTAAATTCTACTTTCTTTAATATTTTAGATTGGGGGATGAACATTTTGTAGTTTTTACGTGGTTGATTTCGGAGTCTTGTTGTCTTTCTATGTTCTGATTTGTCTATTTCTTCTTGGGGTATTATTTGTTCTGTCATTTTTCTATTTTTTCTTTGTTTTGGAGATTCTTTATGGTTTTGTGTATTGTTTTTGGTAGCGATTGGTTTTGTGTTTTGATTTTCGGTGGGGTTATCATTTTGTTCTGTGTTTTTCAGATGTGGTTCGTTTTGAATAATTTTTAATCCTGTGAAAGAATATAATTGGGTTAATTCGCGGAGTGCGTATTCTTTTGGGTAATAAGGTAATAGGTTGTTTCGATGCTGAACGATTTCTTTTTTGTTTGAATCGATAATTTTATATGTGACATCTGTGGGTTTTGCAATTATTTGATAGGGTCCTTTTCGGAGGGGTTGTAATTTTTTAGAAATTCCTTTTTGAGTATTAAAATTAGGTATTAAAACAAATGTTCCAATTTTTAAATCGGAAGCTGGTGTAAAACGTGAATTGATTTGTTCATTTATGTTTTGTCTTTGTAATAACTTTTTCGTTATTTTTTGGTAAATTTCATTGTGTTTCTTATCTCTATTTAAAATCCATTCGGTGTGTGTACCGGAGGCTAATTTAAGGATTTGTGGGTGATGAAAATGATCTTCATCGTGCGTATGTAATGGTAGGTTATAACAAATTGAGTCTTTATTTGGTTGACAATAACCTTGTGCGTTTTTATGGGAATTTGCTGTAAACATTATTGGTTTGCGTGGCTTTTGGTTGAAAACCATTTCGTATGGTGACATTCCTAAAGTTGTCGTGATTTGTGAATTATATGCTAATGGAAATAATTTTACATCTGCTGACCATTCGGTATATTTGGTATCATTTCCGTTGATGATACATCTAAGATATTCTTGTAGTGAACGGTTCATACCTTCGACTAAGCCGTTTGTCCAAGGTGCATGAGATGTACGTGGTTTGTGTTTAATGTTGTATAAATGACATAGTGTTATTATTTCATTATTTATGAATTCTGTACCATTGTCTGTGACTAAAATTTCTGGTAGTCCAAATTTTGCTATCCAGTGTTCATAAAGTGTTGTGTATGCGTAATAAGCGTTACAATGTGGTACTGGGTTAAGTGCTACATAATGTGTAAATGCGTCAACAATTACCATAATGTAGGAGTTTCCTTCTGATGAGGGTGAAATTGGTCCTTTAGTATCAAATGAGATACGATGATTAAAGTATAAACTTTGTCCTTTAAAATCTTGTTTTTGTGCTATTTGTTTTTGATTTGGGTAAGGTTTATTTAATTGACATACTATACAATCATTGCATAGTACTTTTATCCAAATTGGTGCATTTGGGAAGTAAAAATTTTGTATAAAATTTGAATATGTTTTCTCTGATCCAGAGTGTCCTTTAATGTTTTGTGTATGTGAAATATTAAAAGCTATAAGAATCATACTTATAGGGAGACAGGGAACTGTAGATTCATTAAGGTTGTACTCTAAAAGGTCTGTATTTTCGTTAATTGTTGTATTGTTAAACTTGCGAAAGTATCGGAGGAGTGTTTTGTTTCCTAGAATGGTTGAATCTGCTTTGATAGGTTTAGTTTTATATTTGTGCCATGATTTTAGTTGTCGAATTACTGGGTCAAGGTTTTGATATTGTTTCAGTGTTGAAATTGTAATTGTTTCTGTTGGGGGGAGAAAAATGTTTTCGATTTCTAATTTAGATAATGGTATTGTATCAAGTGGGTCGTGAAGGTCAAAAACTTGATTTATTGTGTATTTTGAATCATTTGTTTGTGGTCCTGATAAATTTATTTTATCAGTTAAATCTTCTTTTTCAATTAGTGGAAAATGGTCTTTTTTAGGTAGGTGTTGTTTTGTTCGTTTTTGTTGGGTGTTATTTTTTATCCATTGAGAATATGGAATTGGTTTAAAAGTTGATGTTCCAAGTAGGTCAACTTCATAATGATTATTTTGACAATCTAAATAAAGTGGGAAATGTTGTAAATTATTTATTTGTGATTGTTCAATATCAGTTTTTACTGCATATTTGCATTCTAATCGAGGTGATGTTTCGTTTTCTGCAAGGTAGAATTTTATATTTTTGGGTATTTCAACTGTTGTTTTTCGTGTAAGTAATTCAGGTGGTGTATTTCGACTTAAGGTGTCTGGTAATGCAAGATTTTTTCCTGCAGTCCAAACTATATGTAAGTTTGGAAACTTCATTAGAATTAGTTGAAATCTGTAAACTCGGTGGTTTGGGTTAGATTTCTGTGTAAAAAGAAAGATGATTGGTTTGTGGTCTGTGAATAAAACTGTGGGATGTTTTGATCCAAGTATCAGAAATTCATATTCTGTAAGTGTATATATTATGGCTGTACATTCTCTCATTAGAGTTGAGAGTCGTAGCTCTGCTTGAGTGAATAATCGAGAATTTGCTGATATTAGGTTCATTTTATTTGTACCATTATGTGATTGTAATAATGCTGCGCCGATGCCAAAGTTCGAAGCATCGCACATTGCATAAAATGGTAGATCAGGGTCTGGAATTGTGTTTGAAATTTGTTCAGTTAAAAGTTTCTTTATTTCTTCGAATCGTGTTTGATGTTCTGTATTCCATTCAAAATTATTTTGTTGTCTAAGGATGTTGTAAAATGGTCGTAGATATAATTGCATTTTATAAACATATTTACTTAAAAAGTTTAACATTCCAAGGAACTCTTGGATTTTCTTTTTATTTGTTGGTGGTTGAAGTTTTTGAATAGCGTCAATGCGTGATTTCAGTGGAGTGATTGTTTTTCTTTCTATGTTATGTCCTAAGAATTTAACTCTTGTCAAAAAGAAATGTGATTTATCGGGGGCGGCCTTCAGATTTTCATTCTGAAGTATTTGGTGATATGTTTCTAAAACTTTGAACATTTCGTCTTTTGATTGTGATTGCATAAAAACATCGTCTAAATAGGTGATTGCGTTTTTCTTGAGTATTAGTGGTCTAAAAATTTTGCTCATAAAGGCTGAAAATGCTGCTGGTCCTATGGATATTCCATAGAATAAGCGGTTGAATTCATATTGTTGGTTTCCGATAACAAATTGTGTTAAACGTCGTGATTGTTCATCTAGTGGCATTTGATTGTATGCACTATTCATGTCGGCGGTTGTGAAGTATTTGCCGTTTATTTTTGTTAAAATAACTTGTATTGGTTCAATGGGCCAATTACATTTTGATTCATCTATGAGTGAATTGAGGTATCTAGCATCGAGAACGATTTTTAATGATTCTCCTTTAGCTAGAATGATAACGGGGTTGATGAATGTGTTGCCTTTTGGTTGTTCTTCTTTATTAACTGGTGATATAATATTGTACTGTTCTAAAATATCGAGTAATCTGTTTACTTTATCATGTAAGTGAATTGGTACTTTACTTGCTCTTTGTTTTTTGAAAACTGCGTCTGGTTTTAATGGGAGATGTAGTGATGAACTGATTTTGCCAACATCGAATTTTGATGTTGCATAGACTGATGAATATTGAATTAGCTGTTTGGCTAACTTTTCAAATTCGTCTTGTGTTATTTGTGAATGTTGGAAATTAAACATTGTTAAAAATTTCTGTTGGTCCTCTGTGTAGTTACTGATGTTGAATGTAGGTTTGAAATATGGAGTTTTTGTGAAATAATCCGTATTTCTGTTTTCGTTACTCATTATATTATTTATAGATAATTCTTCATTAAGAATTGTAGATTGGCAAATATCTAGTAATTGGAGTATATTATTTACGCGATAGGCTTTTTCGTGTATTGGTGATATTGTAGCGTTAGTTTCACAATATCCTAAAAGTCCTAAAGGTAATGTTACTTGGTAAGGTGTGTTGTTATAAACATGTAAGGAAATAATATCTGAATTCGAATTTTTCAAATATTTTATTGAAGAGATTGTAATTTTGAAAAATTTATGAATAGGTTTGAATTCAAAATCTGACATATAAAATTTTTGTTTGTTTTGTTCTTTATCATATTGATGAACTTGTTTTATTGAAAAATTATAGATGTTTCCTGATAGTGGTTTCAGGTGTTTTCTTTGTTGGTTAAATATCGGATAAAATTTTGAAAAGAATGGTGGTTGTTTATTCAATCTTTGAAAAAATGTTAAGGATGTTTCTTTTGTTTTTGTATATTTATCTTTGATTAATATTTTACTATTTAGTATGTTAATTGTTGGTATATACTTTGAAATAAATGGTATTCCAATGATATTATATTTAATATCGGTGATATGGAATATTTGTTTAAATGGCTTATTTAAAATTTTACTTTGTTCCATTGTTCTGGTAGGGAGGAGAAATAATTGGATTTTTCCGTAGTTTATCAATGTTGATCCTTGTGCTGTCGCTAGTTTGCTGGAGGTTTCAAGAGGTGTTAGCTTTGGGTGTAAGATTTTTATTTCATTCCATGTGGGAATGTTTATTATGTTTGATTCTGCTCCTGAATCAATTAAAAAATCTATTTCAAGGTCTGGTGGTTGAAATTCTTTATTTCTTGGGCTTTCTAAGAGAAATGGTATTGTCCAAATTTTTTCTTTGGGTTGTTCTTTTTGTATATTTTGATAAATGTGGTTTGTATTCAAGCATTTTGTTTTGGTATTTTTATTGGTTTGATTTGTAGTGTTTATCTCATTTGTTTCTTGCGTCGTTGGTGTGGAATTTATGGGTGTAGTGTAATGATTTTGAAGAATTTGTGATTGATTTTCATATATATGTGATGGAAAGGGTTGTTCATATATGACAGATTCATAGTCATTTTCGACTTTTATCATATTGATATCAAGAGTGTTTTCAGTATCACTTTCTGAATCTGATGATGTACAGTTTATTTGATTGAGTTGTAACGTATCAGTTACTGTGTCATCAATACCTGGAGGGTCTGATGTTGTTTCTGGGTTAGCTTGTACTTGATTGATTTGTCTTTGATGTTTAGGTGTACTGCTTCTGTGACGATTATTAGAGTTATTGTAGTGATTATTATTTCGGTGTGGTGATTGGGAATAATTTCGATAGCGATTATTATAACTTGGGTGTCGGTTTTGTGAATTATTTCGCGATCTGTTTTGGTAATTATTGTTTGGTCTGTTATAGTTCGATCTATTATATGAGTTATTCCTTGATCGGTTGTTCGGGTAATTCTGGTTTCGGTTGTTTGAATAACTTCTGTTTCGATTATAGGAGTAGTTTCTATTCCTATTGTATGATGAATTTCGTGATTGGTTGTTTGGATAATAGTTATTTCTTGATTGAGAATTAGATCTAGAAACAAATCGTTGTGTATTTGAATTTGATCTGGAGTAGTTATTTCGACTATTCGGTCTATTGTAGTGATTTTGTGATGAATTATACGTGTTTCTTCGTTCTGGTGATCTTCCTCTATAACTTGAGTTATATGGAGATTGATTTCTTGTATAGCTTGTATTGTTTGGGAGTGGTTTTCCTGAACTGTTGTTGCTGTATACATTTTTGTTTGGTAGGTTTTGATCTTTTTTCATGTATTGATAAAATGATTTATTTGGTTCTTTGTATTTTTGAGGTTTATTTTGACTATCTTGTTGTTTTTGTCTACATTCGGAAATACTATGTCCGTATCGTCGGCAATAATTACACCATTTTTTGAAAGATGGTTTGCCTTTAAAGTTCGGGTTCTTTTCGTAAATATTGAGTATTTCAGTGATTTTTTCAACGAGATCTGTTTCTGATTCTTGTATATTATTAATATTAGTGGGAGTCGTTTCAATTTTGTTAACGTATTGTAATTTCAGATTTTCCGTTTCTTCTAATTTCATTGTGATTTCTGCTTGTTCTAGTTTGTCTACTAGTTTTCTAAAATCTAAATCGGGTTCTCGAATTGAAGAAGGATGTGATGCTCTCTTTTTTATTGCTATTTTCCTTAATTGTGGTGTTAAGGTCATCATTAAGATTTCTGTCATCTTAGTGTTTTTATAGTCATGTGTATTTAGTGAATATGCTTTTCGAACTAGTGTTTCGATTCTTACTGCTATTTGCTTGATGGTTTCGTTTGGTAATCTGCGAATTTCATTACATAAAACTCTTTGTTGTTGTTTGTTTCTTTCGGAGTCAAACATTTTTGAAAATTCTTGTGTAAATCTTTTCCAGTTTGATTTTATTTCTTGAGGTAGTACTGAAAACCATTTTTGGGCTGCGCCATCTAAGGTTGTTTGTATCAACGCTGTGCGTCGATGTATCCAGTTTTGATGTAGTGGCGTGTTAATTGGTTCAGGTCCAATATTTAAAATTAAATTTGCTGTTACTGCATTTAAGTAATCTTCTACAGAGTATTCAGGGTCTGTTCCTGTGAAAACCATTAAGGGTTTATTTGATGTTATTGATGATCCACCCATAAGGTATGGATTCATTGTCATTTGTAATGATTCAGCTGCATTTGGCATTTGAGAAAAATTTGAAAGTTGGTTTCTTGTTATTTCATGTTGTTGAAGATAATACGGGAGTGGTATTTCATTTTGCATTTGTGATGGTTGATACGAGTGTGTAGTCATTGGATTTTGTTGTTGAATTGGTTGAAAAGATTGTATATTAATTGGATTTGGTTGTTGAATTGGTTGTTGATATTGTGCATCTATTGATTGTGGAGAAAAATTTCTATGGTTTGTACGTGTTTTCTGTATTCCTTGTCTACGATATTCTTGAGTATTTGGTGCAAATATATCTGGTTGTAAGAAATCTTCATCTGAGGATAAATAATCCATTTGATAAGATGTTTGTTTTTTATTTTTATTTTGTTGAAAAAATGGGTAATTTTCACTGCGATCCTGTGGAGGATTTGGTTGAAAATTTGTGGAATTATATTGGGCCGTTGGGTTATCCCAGTTTCGAGGTTTTGTATATTGATTAAAATTTCTTTGTGGTTTATAATTTGTTTTTGATGGATGTGTATAATTATAATTATGGTCTGCAAAGTTGTTTCTAGTGAATGTTTTGCGTGTTTTTGATGGTATTGTCATGGGTTTGTATGTTTGGTAATCCATATGTGAATATTTAGGGGCAACCGAAGGTTTAACGGTTGATTGTAAGGTTACCTGTGTTTGTGAAGGATTTGTATTTCTTGGTGTTGTTAAATTTGGGCGTATTGGTGAAATACTTTGTTGTGTAGTTGTTGTGTGTACAATTTCTTCATTTATGAAGTGTGATGGTGTCTGTATATCTTGTTGAGTAAGATTCCTAGTTCCATTGAGGTTTTCATTGTGTATGACTGTAGAGTTTAAACTATTATTTTGTGTATCGGGTAAAAATGTATTATAGTTTAATGGTGTTGCATCAATTGTTAATGGTATTACTCTTACATAATCTCTTATGTAAGATATTGTACCTATTGCTTGACTTGAGATTGATTGTGGAAAGTTTATAAATACGGGATGAGACCATTCGGGGTCCCAAACATAATCTGATTGTTCTGTGATAGCTGTATCATCGTTCGAGTTTTGGGGTCTAAAATTTTTTCTTGCTTGTGCAATTAAATCAATATTGTGTGTGAAATAATCTATTATGAACCATGCTAAAATTTTTTGTAAATCGTGTTTGGTATGTTGTGAAACGTCGTCTTTCGTGAAATTTTCTTTAATGATGTTTAAATAACTAGAGAGTAGTGTGATTTCATGTCGTACTCTTAAATGTTTAGATGTTTCTGTCGGTGAGACATTTGTTAATGGGAGTTCATTTTCTAATATCGAAATATAACTATATATTAGTGCGAAAACTTCATTGGTGAAAATGGAGTTTGCTCTTTGTGAGTTATGGTATTGTATGCTTTTTATATATTCTGAAAAAACTTTTGAAAATTCTAAATCAAGGTCGTCTGTTTGAATAGTGTATGTTCTATTATTATGGTTTGGGGAAGTGAATTCTATAGAGTAGATTCCATATTGTTGTGTTATGTTGCATATATCTTTTAGATAGTGATCTATGATTTGTCTTTTGATTTTTACATCGGGGAACTCTGTTTTACATGGACTGATTCCGGGTTCAAATAAATTTACGAGTAAATTTTGACAAAATATGTGTTGTCCTCTATCAGTATCTGCATCTACTATAAAAGGAAAGATTTCATCATCATCTGGAGTTTCGTCACCTGGGGTGTGCGTTGAACTCATTTTTTCGTTCGATGACTGTTAATATGTAATTA
Source organism: Symsagittifera roscoffensis (assembly GCF_963678635.1). NCBI lineage: Eukaryota > Metazoa > Xenacoelomorpha > Acoela > Convolutidae > Symsagittifera > Symsagittifera roscoffensis. The sequence continues at coordinate 2,739,644 of NC_087068.1, read as the reverse complement.
TTAATGTGTCGAATTGGTTGATTCCAGTTGTATAGATGTACTGGTTTGTGTTTATACTGCTTTTTTATTCTTCTTTTTCCTCTTTGTGATGAATTTGAAGTTGTTTCTGAGTCAGAAAAATATAATTGATCGTGTTGTGGGTAATTTTTATCTATTGATTCTTTTAGTTTGTAGAGTTCGTCTAAACTGTTGGTTTCTGATTCTGAAAATGCGTTTCGATTTTTTGAAAATCTTTTTCGTGTTATTTGTCTTTGTTTAGTGATTATTTTTCTCTTTAGTGTTTGTCGTTTTGTTCGAATGTATCCAACTGTTTGTGTATGAGGTGTGATTACAAGGTCGTATTTTTTGTTATCTATTTCACAATTGTGTAAAACGATTGTTTGTTTATTCCCTAGGTTTTTAAATGACATAAGGTTTAGGATGACGGGTGCAAAAGGTTGTTAAATGATTTCTATTTTCCTAAACTGTTAGTTCTTACGATTTTTTGGTTAGCTTAACCTGGGTCTATTTGTTTAGGGTTGGAGAGAAAAGTATATCGATTCCGAAGAATGATTTTTACTTTCTCGTGACTAGTATAAGCTAAGGTGTTAACTTACTTAATCTTACTTAGGGGTAGTGATTGTGTTCAAGGGTTGGAGAATAGTAAATCGATCCACAAGGTTCAGGTATAATTAGAACGCGAGTAGTTCGTTAGATACTATTTTAAACTTACTAAGTCTAAGATTTATCCTGGGTCTGGTAAGAGGGGGGATCAAGTGAAGGATGAATAACCGAAGTTCTTCACTGTTTATCCTAATTTGAATGATTAGTTTTGTTTAAAAATTTCTATTAGTCTTGGGTCTTTAGAAAGGGTTGGGTAGTGAATCGACGTTTGAGGTCGTTAGACACTAATTAAGTGGGTGGGGGAGAACAAAGTTGTTCTGTTTGATCCAAGGATAAGCCTTGATGATCAAATTTAAAATGTAATGAAGTAGAAAATGATTTAAGATCCAAGGATAAGCCTTGATGATCTGGTTTTAAAATTAAGTGACTTTAAGTTTTAATGAGGTTTTAAATTTGTGTAAAGGAAAGATTTAGTATTTTATGATATTAGTGAGTTGATGATTGCTGTTATGTTTTAGGTGATGAAGCTGGAACAACAGGATGATTTATGATTACTAACCATTTATTGTCATGCTACTAATTTTTATTTTTTTTTTTTTTTTTCAATAAATATTTTTCAAACATGTTTTGTATAATACTGCAGAATTTTAGGAAAACGATCTTAGATCTTTTTATCAATCGTTATTGTATAATATTAATTTTGTTTAGCGCCTGAAATGATTTTGAAGATTTACTTCAAGGTTTTATGTTTGCAAATGGAAATCTAAATTCATTGCAAGTAGTATTCGAAATATAAAAGTTTGTTCTGGCTTTTGCCGAACTATCATGTAACTATACGGCAAGTTTCTACTTTGTCGTATGTCGTCTTTGGTTCGATGTCTTCTTCCAATTCCGGGTAGTTCTATTATGGTTCGGAATATTGGCTCGGATCTATTGAGTCGGAGAGACATTTCAATTAAATTATTGTCGTATAACATTTTGTAAATGTTTTTGTCTAATTTCTAATCTAATTTTGGTTAATTCTAATCTAATAAGGTCTTGTTCGAGACTTATGGTCGCACCAGATGAGTTAGGACTGGTGTGTAACTCATAGAGTAATTTCGGATAGGGTACACCGTCTGCTCGTCACGCTATCTTATTTTCGGCCGGATAGATTCGTGCAACTTCTTAGTCTAATACCGATCCTAATCTTACTCTTATACTATCTAGTCTCAGGTTGTTTAACTAGTCTCTGCTAGGCTCAATAGATCTAGGGTATACTGGTTTATTGCGGCTGCTGAAGTGCTCGGGAGAGTCCAACTAATTTCTAAGTTAAATTCAAATCTCTCTGGTGCTGAAATTACAAGTAACTTCAGCACTTACAAATAAGTGGGTTGTTAGTTAGATGGATCATGATTGGTTAATATTAAATACTTTACATTGGTAAAACATTTAATTTATCCAATCATAAAATATAGTTTAGATCAGGTTCCAGTAGTGTTTGCGGGGCTTAAAAGGTATGTGGTTGTGTATTTGTGTGTTTGTGTGTGTAACTGTGCTAATGTGTTTGTGTGTGTGTGTGTGTGTGTTTGTGCGTATGTATGTCTGTGTGTATGTATGTTTGTGTTCCCGGGTTGACCATCCTACAAAAAATTCTTCTATCTTAGAACTTTTTATAAGATTTGTAGGAAAATTCCCTTGTCTTAAAAGTTTCTTACAAGTTTTTAAACGTAATTTAAAAAAAACTTTTTTCAGAATGTAATTTTTTTTGAGAACTTCCAAAAATGCATATAATTATTTTAGTGATTAAATTTTCAATTCTTATAACTTTCTTCAATTCTTATAACTTTTTCTCAGAAAAATTGTTGTTCAGAGCAGCTGATGTAGGAAAAATCTGCAATCTTGCAACTTTCTTATAAAAAAAAATCCCTAACTTTTAACACTCTTAGAGCTTAATTTTGTGCGAAGTTCTACCATTTTTTTTTTAAAGTTGAAAGATAGCGTTGTTTGATCAACCCGGTTTTTTGCCGGGGAGATATGTAACTAGTCGGGGGTAAATGGGTGAGAGAGGTGAAATTGTCAGCGTGGATGCTATGAGAGGTTAAAACGTGCGTGAAAGAAGGTTTGATTAATTCCGAAGGTGGATAAAATGAATGGAGGGCTTTAGCGGAAGGGAATTTAAAATAGAAAAAAAATTCAATGAAAAGGCCAGGAAGAACTTGTTCATTGTTTAGCAATTTTTTTATGAAAATCAATTATGTTGATAGGCAACTCAAATTAGCCAAGAGTAATGGAATATTTTTGCAATCCTGGGTTGACCATCCTCAGCAAAGTCCCCTATTTCAAAATTTCCTTAAATATTTATACGGAATTTCCAATATCTTACAATTTTCTAATAAAATTTTTCCACAAAAAAACAACTCTAAAATTAAAAAATCAAAAATCGCCAAAAACTCTTTAATTGTGTTTCTATTACGTAATTACAGATAAAAAATGCCTAGTTTTTTTCCGCAGTGTAAAATTGTGTGACTAGCAAGCATTTTTGTGCACTGTTAAGTTTTGTGACTATTTTTTTTTCATTTCATGAAATTATGTGACCAGCAGTTTTTCCATGAGAACAAAAAATAAGTTTTTTGTACTTCAATTTAAATTTTGGTGTTTATTCCTGAAGACAATATCCAACAATTGTGCCAGCCAATCAAAAAAACTAACAGGTTAGCTGGCAAAAATCTTGCGTATAAACTGCATCTGGAGATTCATTGAACTGCATTGAAAAAATAAGAACTGCATTAAAATAATTAAAGCTTGTAGTTTCACACAAATCTTTTAAACTTTCTGTCTACGGCTAAAAAACTTTTTTTAATGAAAATTTGAAAGTCTATAAATCAATCACAGCTTTTTTTTTGACAGACTTTTAAATTCTCTTACAATATAAAACATACTTTCTGGCTTCACACATAACTTTCTTCAACTTTTATAACTTTTTCTCAGAGCAGCTGATGTAGGAACAACCTGCAATCTTGCAACTTTCTTATTAGAAAAAATCCCTAACTTTTAACACTCTTAGAGCTTAATTTTGTGCGAAGTTATACCATTTGTTTTTAAAAAGTTGAAAGATAGCGTTGTTGGATCAACCCGGTTTTTTGCCGGGGAGATATGTAACTAGTCGGGGGTAAATGGGTGAGAGAGGTGAAATTGTCAGCGTGGATGCGAGGAGAGGTTAAAACGTGCGTGAAAGAAGGTTTGATTAATTCCGAAGGTGGATAAAGTGAATGGAGGGCTTTAGCGGAAGGGAATTTAAAATAGAAAAAAAATTCAATGAAAAGGCCAGGAAGAACTTGTTCATTGTTTAGCAATTTTTTTATGAAAATCAATTATGTTGATAGGCAACTCAAATTAGCCAAGAGTAATGGAATATTTTTGCAACCCTGGGTTGACCATCCTCAGCAAAGTCCCCTATTTCAGAATTTCCTTAAAAATTTATACGGAATTTCCAATATCTCACAATTTTCTAATAAAATTTTTCCACAAAAAAAACAACTCTAAAATTAAAAAATCAAAAATCGCCAAAAACTCTTTAATTGTGTTTCTATTACGTAATTACAGATAAAAAATGCCTAGTTTTTTTCCGCAGTGTAAAATTGTGTGACTAGCAAGCATTTTTGTGCACTGTTAAGTTTTGTGACTATTTTTTTTTCATTTCATGAAATTATGTGACCAGCAGTTTTTCCATGAGAACAAAAAATAAGTTTTTTGTACTTCAATTTAAATTTTGGTGTTTATTCCTGAAGACAATATCCAACAATTGTGCCAGCCAATCAAAAACCTAACAGGTTAGCTGGCAAAAATCTTGCGTATAAACTGCATCTGGAGATTCATTGAACTGCATTGAAAAAATAAGAACTGCATTAAAATAATTAAAGCTTGTAGTTTCACACAAATCTTTTAAACTTTCTGTCTACGGCTAAAAAACTTTTTTTAATGAAAATTTGAAAGTCTATAAATCAATCACAGCTTTTTTTTGACAGACTTTGAAATTCTCTTACAATATAAAACATACTTTCTGGCTTCACACATAACTTTCTTCGTTTTTTATAACTTTTTCTCAGAGCAGCTGATGTAGGAAAAACCTGCAATCTTGCAACTTTCTTATTAGAAAAAATCCCTAACTTTTAACACTCTTAGAGCTTAATTTTGTGCGAAGTTATACCATTTGTTTTTAAAAAGTTGAAAGATAGCGTTGTTTGATCAACCCGGTTTTTTGCCGGGGAGATATGTAACTATTCGGGGGTAAATGGGTGAGAGAGGTGAAAGCGTCAGCGTGGATGGGAGGAGAGGTTAAAACGTGCGTGAGAGAAGGTTTGATTAATTCCGAAGATGGATAAAATGAATGGAGGGCTTTAGCGGAAGGGAGTTTCAAATAGAAAAAAAATTCAATGAAAAGGCCAGGAAGAACTTGTTCATTGTTTAGCAATTTTTTTATGAAAATCAATTATGTTGATAGGCAACTCAAATTAGCCAGGAGTAATGGAATATTTTTGCAACCCTGGGTTGACCATCCTCTGCAAAGTCCCCTATTTCAGAATTTCCATAAACATTTATACGGAATTTCTAATATCTTACAATTTTCTAAAAAAAATTTTAAACAAAAAAAAACAACTCTAAAATTGAAAAATCAAAAATAGCCAAAAACTCTTTAATTGTGTTTCTATTACGTAATTACGGATTAAAAATGCCTAGTTTTTTTCCGCAGTGTAAAATTGTGTGACTAGCAAGCATTTTTGTGCACTGTTAACTGTTAAGTTTTGTGACTATTTTTTTTTCATTTCATGAAATTATGTGACCAGCAGTTTTTCCATGAGAACAAAAAATAAGTTTTTTGCATTTCAAATTTCAATTTAATTTTTGGTGTTTGTTCCTGAAGACAATATCCAACAATTGTGCCAGCCAATCAAAAAAACTAACAGGTTAGCTGGCAAAAATCTTGCGTATAAACTGCATCTGGAGATTTATTGGACTGCATTGAAAAAATAAGAACTGCATTAAAATAATTAAAGCTTGTAGTTTCACACAAACCTTTTAATTTTTCTGTCTACGGCTAAAAAACTTTTTTTAATGAAAATTTGAAAGTCTATAAATCAATCACAGCTTTTTTTGACAGACCTTGAAATTCTCGTACAATATAAAACACTTTCTGGCTTCACATATAACTTTCTTCAATTTTTATAACTTTTTCTCAGAAAAATTGTTGTTCAGAGCAGCTGATGTAGGAAAAATCTGCAATCTTGCAACTTTCTTATTAGAAAAAATCCCTAACTTTTAACACTCTTAGAGCTTAATTTTGTGCGAAGTTATACCATTTGTTTTTAAAAAGTTGAAAGATAGCGTTGTTTGATCAACCCGGTTTTTTGCCGGGGAGATATGTAACTATTCGGGGGTAAATGGGTGAGAGAGGTGAAAGTGTCAGCGTGGATGGGAGGAGAGGTTAAAACGTGCGTGAGAGAAGGTTTGATTAATTCCGAAGGTGGATAAAGTGAATGGAGGGCTTTAGCGGAAGGGAATTTAAAATAGAAAAAAATTCAATGAAAAGGCCAGGAAGAACTTGTTCATTGTTTAGCAATTTTTTTATGAAAATCAATTATGTTGATAGGCAACTCAAATTAGCCAAGAGTAATGGAATATTTTTGCAACCCTGGGTTGACCATCCTCAGCAAAGTCCCCTATTTCAGAATTTCCTTAAATATTTATACGGAATTTCCAATATCTTACAATTTTCTAATAAAATTTTTCCACAAAAAAAACCAACTCTAAAATTAAAAAATCAAAAATTGCCAAAAACTCTTTAATTGTGTTTCTATTACCTAATTACAGATAAAAAATGCCTAGTTTTTTTCCGCAGTGTAAAATTGTGTGACTAGCAAGCATTTTTGTGCACTGTTAAGTTTTGTGACTATTTTTTTTTCATTTCATGAAATTATGTGACCAGCAGTTTTTCCATGAGAACAAAAAATAAGTTTTTTGTACTTCAATATAAACTTTGGTGTTTATTCCTGAAGACAATATCCAACAATTGTGCCAGCCAATCAAAAAAAGTAACAGATTAGCTGGCAAAAATCTTGCGTATAAACTGCATCTGGAGATTCATTGAACTGCATTGAAAAAATAAGAACTGCATTAAAATAATTAAAGCTTGTAGTTTCACACAAAATCTTTTAAATTTTTTTCTGTGTACGGCTTAAAAACTTTTTTTAATGAAAATTTGAAAGTCTATAAATCAATCACAGCTTTTTTTTTGACAGACCTTGAAATTCTCTTACAATATAAAACATACTTTCTGGCTTCACACAGAACACATATTCTTAGTTCTATTACTTATGGGCAAAAAAATTTTGCTTTGATAACGTCATTGACAAAAAAAATCAAATTTTACATGAAAAAAATATTTTGAACTTTTTGTTTGTGCTTAGAAGTGCTGAGAAGGTTTTCCCCCAATCGTAGTTTTTTTTCTTAAAAAAGTGCAAGTCACACATCTTCAATCAAAAAAAAAGTGCAAGTCAAAAATTTAATACTATTACATTTAGAGTATCAGTTTTGAAAATCCTCCGTTTTTTCGTGTAAAATTTTTGTTGTTGATGAAGAAGAAAACGCTATTTTGAAAAAAAAATGCTTCGATACAGTTTTCATGGTAGGAAATTGTATGACTAGCGTTGTTTCATTAGATCCATATGAGAAATTTTTTACTTGTCTTATCCTTGTGTGAAGCGAAACAAGGGTATGTATGTAAAAACATTTAGATTAGATTGTGTTTATAATTTTTGCATTTCGAACAAAAGGTCTAGAACAAAATGTTGAATTTTTTTTCAGTTAAAGTCCTATTTATTTATATGTGGCTTATATATACATTTATAACGGCAAAAAATTTGAGTAATTCAGCTAGATTTAAGATAACAGGAAAAAATACTTTATGCTACATATTTTTTTTACAAATTTTTAATTTTTCTTGTGTAACCAAGACCCAATTACCGCACCAAGCGACCATGGTTTTTAATCAATCAAAATGGATTTCTGAGACAAAATAATCCATTACATTCTATTACAGATGTAAAAATCAGACCACAAAATCGATTATATTGTCATCATAATCGAATCATCTTTGTAAAAAAAAGCACTATAAAACAATATAAATGATAATAATACATTATTTTTGGCATCAAAGTCTGTTATTTGTGTCAAGATATTCCAATATTGCAAATCTTTTATAATTCATTATAACCGATTTTAAAATCTTTGTTCTAGGAACTAAATTCGATGGGTTTGTAGAAACTTTTTGCAAAAGTTAGAAAAAATTCGATGCCATTATTTTAACAATTATAAAATCAAAAAAGTTTAGAAGTTCGAAGTTTTTCAATAGAAACCTCGTTTACTCCCAATTCAGCTCACACCTCCATAGAACCCATCCCCCCAGTTTACCAAGTCGACTCCTTTCAAGTTTTAAACCCCCCACCCAAGTTTTTAACTACCCCCAACCACGTTCATTAAACACGGGGGAAGGGGATAAGCTAGGGGAGAGTGATAAACTGGGGAGAAAGGGGTGGCAAAAGAAGCGGTGCTCGACATTTAAACCATTAGTTTATCCATGGGTTAATGGTCAACCATGGGTTCAACCATTAGAATCAACACTTAACCCCCTCCCCCACACAATCAAGCCAACCATTACTCCCCCACCCCGTTAAAATATGAACCCCCCCTCACCTTCAAACTTCCCCCCGTTCAAACTTTAACTCCCATTTCCCCTACTTAAACATAAAAGGGGAACGGCAATTTTGGTTAAAAAATATTTAATGAAATGTTAAACTGCCATGAATTGAGTATTAAAAAAGTAGTGAAAACATAAATATGAAAATTTTAAATAAAAAAGTAAAACACAAGAAGATATGAAACGTAATACGTACCCGCACTGGAGTTTCATGAATGAAAATCGATTGTATTTGATTTGTACTGACGGTGTCTGTAAAAATCAAAACCAATTGATAGTATAATCGATTAAAAGTGGATCATATCCAATTTTTTGTAGAACCAATATAATCCGTTTTAATCGATTATAATGGATATTTAGTTGTTTTTTGTAAAATTTTGTATTCAAAACATGACAGTTGTTTCTCGGTTTAACACTTGTTGTATTAGTGAAAAAGCAAAATAGAGCTAAGAAAGTTCTTAATTTTTTATATTCATTACCGCCGTATCCTCCCACCATTTTTACCCCACTTGGATGATGTCATACCGCTACTGCAGTAGCAGTATTTGTCTATGTATGTATAACCAACCTATGGTGCTTACTTATTACTTTTATGGTATGCTCAAGGTCATAGTTCGTGATGAAATCGAGACTAAGTGAGAGATCAGAGTTCGTAACACTGATCTAGCTCTCAGTAACAAAATAAAACAAAAGAAAAGAAAACCTAAATTCAATATTCCAAATACAGTATTGAATTACAACTTGTTTTCAACCGATATCGCAACGCATATCACATGGCGCAGCCAGCAGGATTCGCAGCTCAAGATAACAGAACGGATATGGGAATTCCGGTATTTTGGGCGTCAGCGAATCTAGACCCTCCGTGGCAATTCAAAATCTGGTTCGAACAATTTCTCATGGCGGTTACGGTCAAAGAAAATGTGAACCCAGAGATTATTTTGGAAGAACCAAAAGACATATTAGAGGAACCACCACCCAGCCCAGAAACACCCATAGACGGACAGAATGAAGATGCGAGGAACACTAGGATTCTTAGAGATAAGCTAGCAATAGATAGAGTAGTATTGGAGAAGAAGAGAGAAAGACAAGAGGCCCTCGAGTCGGACACAATGTTTTCTACAAGGAAGTACAAAAGAAATTGGTGTCCAGGTTATTTTTGCCTTTGGGTACAGAGGGAAAGAAGAGATTCCTACAAAAGAACCCGCATGCTGAAATATCGAAAATGACGTTCAGGGAAATTACAAACTTGGCAGAAGTCTCGATTCAAAAGGTAAAATGTGTAACATACGAAAGATACAAGCTATTTACGAGAATGCAAGAATCTGGAATCATTTCACGCAGCGTTAACTGCACAAGCAGCCCGATCAGAACTGGGAGCATTGGAAAATGAAATAGTCCGCGACCTGTTTATTTCAAAAGTGAAAAACATGACATTGCAGGACACGCTGACATTCGAGACTCTAGACCCGGGAGAGGTTCTGAAAAGGGCTATAAAATTCGAACATAGCAAGTTAACCACAATGGCGTTTCAAAAGACTAATGCTGCGGTTACAGGGGGATCAAGTAACAATTACACCTCGGGTGTGAGAATAAAACAAGAACCTGTAATGGCAGTTCGAAATTTGTCGGGGACAACCAAGACTCCAAACAGAAGGGAATCGAATAAAAGACAAAACATTAACAAGAATCAAAACACGAAAACAAAACCATGTAAAAGATGTGGACGGACATTTGACCAAGGACACCTGAAAAATTGTCCAGCGATGGGGAAAACCTGTAAACACTGTGGTAAACCCAATCAATTCGCTAAAATGTGCAGATCCGAACAAGTAATGGGATCAGATATGCGATCAGATAAGTGAAAGTGTTGGGTCATGTAGTGAGTTTGAAGTTATGCCGATACAAACCTATCAACCGGAAAACGAGAGAGTTTCAAAATATGTGAAAGATCGAAACAATGAAATGAGGAACAATTCAAACGAAAAATTGATACGAGTTCAGAAAGTAGATTCGATTCGCGATCCAAAAATGAAACGAGTAAAATCACTAAAAGCCATGGTACGAACAGATAACCAAATAATTCAATTAACAGTGGACACAGGAAGTCCAGTTTCATTTCTCAATTGGGCGACAACGAAGGAATTATGGAAAACTCAAACAAAGTAAGATTCATTCCGTCAGATAAACTGAATTTATAAACCAAATTCGTGGACTACAACAAACAACCGATCAGTATACTGGGAGCCCTAAAGACCGATCTGAGGTCAGCGGGCTGGGAGGTAAAGGGCGCCAACTTTCTGGTATCAGAACGAAAGACCAGATGTATCATGGGACTAGACTTGCAAGGACAAGTGGGAATAGTTACTACACAAAAACCAGCGCCAAAGGAACTCGCCAAGTTTGACGTGCTCATGTGCGAGCAGTCAGAAGGTTGGAAAGAAAAATTTTTCACTCAATTTAAAAACTTATTTGAAAGACAAGGAATTTCGAAAAATCACATTTTAAGTTCAAAATTTAAATATCCATTATGTCCGATTCAAGAAAAGGGGAGAAAAATCCCTATTCACATACAAGATAAAGTCGAAAAAGAAATCGAGAAGTTGTTGACAGAAGGTCATATAAAAAAACTTGATAAATGTACGAGTGATTGCTTTATCGCTCCGATTGTGATAACAGTAAAGAAAGACGACTCAATAAAATTGGCAATGGACGCGAAACCAATCAATAGACAATTGTTCAAAAATAAATACCAAATGCCGAATGTAGATGAACTCATTGATGGGGTAAGCCAGATTGTGACTGAAAACAAAAAGGGTACGCTATATTTTTCGGTGTTAGATTTGAAATATGCGTACAGTCAATTAAAATTGGCTGCTGATACAGCTAGACAATGCAACTTCAACATTGTTGGTGGGAAAGCAACCGGAACCTACAGATTTTTGACAGGGTTCTATGGTTTAGCAGATATGCCAGCTGAATTTCAAAAGGCCATGGATAGAACTATGAACCACGCTAAAAACACGTTCTGTTTTCTGGATGACATACTTATTGTGTCAATGGAAAGCGAAATTGAACATGGAAATTTGGTAGAAACAGTATTAAAGAAATTGGATGCGGAAAACTTGGCATTGAAACTATCAAAATGCGAATTTTTCAAACAAGAAGTGAATTGGTTGGGTCATCACCTCTCAGAAGCAGGGGTTAGACCAAAAATCGCTAAAACGGAAGCGGTGGTAAATTTGAACCCGCCGAAATCGCTTAAACAGCTAAGGTCATTCCTGGGAAGTATAAATCACTTAGCTAAATTCATAACTAACGCAGCAAGCCTGACTGAAAAATTAAGACCACTTCTAAAAGAAGAGAATCAAAAGAAAGAAAGCTAAAAAACATGAAACTCCCGGTAAAAAAAATTGAGTGGGGGGTTGAACACACGGTAGTATTTAATGCTTTAAAAGAAGCTGTGGCAAATATAACAAAAGTACCTTATTACGATGCTACCCGAGAAACACGAGTTAAATGTGATGCTAGCCATGATGGGCTAGTGGGTTAATTTAGAACAACAAAATGATGAAGGCCTGTGGGTCCCAATTTCATTCGCATCCCGATATCTAAATGCCCAAGACAAAAATATTCAACAAATGAATTGGACTTACTGGCAGTTGTTTGGGCAGTAGATAGATATAGACACTACCTTTTGGGAAAACCATTTACCATTGCAACTGACCATAAAGCACTTACAACAGCACTGGATGGTAATAAATCGAACAAGACCTACCAATCACGTTTAACCCGGTGGGTTGACCGGTTACTGCCATATCAGTTCAAAATAGTTCACATTCCGGGGAGAGACATGGGCATAGTTGATTATTTATCGCGTGATCCTTTCAATGATCCCTGGCCCGAATCAGAATTAGACGAAAAGTTTGTAGTAGCGTCAATAAACTCCTTTCATGAAGCGTTCGACTGCATGAACAGTAGTCTTAACGAAACTAGGTCGCTCAACCGGAACGAAAACGTTCTAGAATGTTCTAGAAGGAATGCAAAGAAACAGTCATCAAGTAATGGTTGCTATAGCAACCAAAACCGTCAAAAACAAACAAAGCTCGACCGGAACGAAGGAAAACAGTTTTCACGACTGCAAAAACAGCTAAACACTGCAGCTCAATATAAACAAATCCCTTTTTCGTCAAATCAATCTAACAAACAGTCGGTCTCAAAAAACTCAAAAATCGTAAAACAACCAGTACCAGAAATTCGAAAAAAAAACAGACTCAAGGTTCGAAATGTCAGGAAACAGATCATACGACTGGTGGACGGGCTCACCACAAGAATGGCGAAACGAGGAACGCGAAGAGAGTCTAATGGACCCAAAGTGGAACCGCTCACTATCCAACACAAACGAACTTTCGGAAGAGGAGGAGATCACAGAGACAGTCCAGCGTACAAGAAAAATTATTAGAGGTGGCCGGAAAAACAGAGATAGCTCCGACAGTGAATCACGACAAGCATCACGGGTGAAATGGCAGCTTGAACCGGATCAACAAAGAGAAGCAGATCAAAGACTACTCTCATTCTGGCAACTAATAGGCGAAGAAGACAATATACGGGAAAACAGAGAACTGGTGGCAGACACCCAAGAAGTCAGGGACAGCTCGGAACATGAATCGAGTTCAGCATCGACTAAACCAATCGCATCGGCGGAAAGGAAACTAAGTGAGGTGCAGGTAATAGAGATGGACCTGACGACTACAGAAGAGGCGGAGAGTGAAGAGGAAGTGTGCTCAATAGAACCGCCGAAGAGACTGGGAAAAACAAAACTGCCAAAGCAGCAACAAGAAGACAAAAACTGTTCGACAAAAGTCTACTGGCAGAATTAACCACCAAAGACACGTGGATGGACCGCCTCAGACGAGTGATCGAAAGAGGGGACAAACAAGGCTTTGAACTAATGGGACCTTATACAAACCCATTGTGGTCACAGATGATTGTGAATAACCGGCTAGCAGTCCCCGTACAACTAAGAAAAGCTGTCCTAAAAAGAATACATCGAGGGCATCCAGGCCAAGAGGCTATGCTGGGAGCAGCGCAATACCTGTGGTGGCCACACATGAATAAGGACATTGTGAATCTGGCCGAGGAGTGCCGTAGCTGTACCAGATATGGTAAGAATGTAAAATATTTCATTTCGAAAAATGCGTCAAAACACTGCCACTGCTCACGCAGCCGGGACAAGAAGTACAATTAGATTACGCGGGGCCCATAGAAAATCAAAAACGAAAAAAAATCTACCTTTTAGTAGCGATAGATCGATTCTCAAAATTTCCATCAGTGAAGGTTACGAAATCTACAAGTGGGAGGTGCACAGTATAAATCTTGAGATCATATATCGACACACATTGAGTTTCTGAATCAATTCGTTCGGACCATTTTTTAGGTTTTAAGGGGAAAACACTAAAAAAATTCTGTTCGGAACTCAATATCGAGCAAAAAATCTGTCCGGTGGGGGACCACCGAGGCTGTGGTTTGGTCGAACGTACAATCCAAGCTATAAAAAGAAGACTGGGGGTGATGATGCTCGAAAAAAATAATAAATCAATCAAATTAGGTCTTTGTATTATAATGAGAGATTTACGTTGGAACAAGCAGAAAACCATTCAAGTATCCCCGTTTCAAGCGCATTTCGGCAGACTATCAAAAACAGAATTTAAAATTGTGAGGGATAGATTTTTAAATAATTCTGACTATTTAGACAAACAACACTTGGAACGCTCAGCACTGACGGCTTCTCAATTGAAACGTAGAATTGACCAGTCGAGAGAGAACCTCAAAATAGTACGCAAGGGACAACTCAGCAGAGATACAAGCCCACTGCATAAGCAGCAGCTGAAATCGGACAGAGATAAAGAAAGGGCCAAAGCTCTAAAAGAGTTGTTGGAGGCGAACGCCCGCTGGAACAACGAGAGAAGAGATGCGGCTAAAAACGATATCAGAAAATTAGTGGACGAGACAGGACTAGTCAATCCCGATCTTCGAAAGGAGATGATTTACTCTTAGGAGAAAGAATTTGTGGAGGACAAAGTGGAAAATCAATGTAAATCACCACCTAAGACAATACTCAGAAAGGACCCACTAAGAAAAAGCGGACAAGCATTAACCAAACAACTAAAAGGGAAAATCGCTTCTGAAACAGACTCAACGATCAAGACGTCTACAGGCTCGATCTATAGGAAATCGGATATTGCACAATCGAAAACGGTGCTGACACAAGAGAATCAGCGAAGCACGAGTAAAAGTCCATCGGTGGGACCTACAAAGAAGTTTAAGAGGATCAGTTCCCCCGAATTACTCGAGGAGTTGGGATCAGATGAAGAACTACAAGAAGAAATGGAGATCGCAGATACGATGAATCCCATAGAGCGTTTTCAAAAGAGCCAAACAATAGTGACTTCAAAAGACACAGAAGCAGGGGGAGGTCTGAACTTTGCAATCAAAAGAGCAAAACCCAATTTGGCGGGCCCAAAATCAACTATAGAGGAAAACGACATCCAGAAGTCGGAAAAGAACGGGAAAGAAAAGAAAAATCGAAACAAGCAGCAACAGGGGACAAGCCAAACTGCGACGGCAGTCGACCCGGAACAGGAGCAATCCACATCAAGGCCGGAAAAAGTAGACAACAAAAATCAGTCAAGTTCTACACCGAATTCAAAACAGCGGTCGAAATTGAAATGTATTGATTTCCACACTCCCCAAGAGGACATAGTCGACACCTTCCACAATAGCAATTTAGCACCGTCCGAGTGGGAGAAGTATGCAGAACAATTGCTAAAACGAGGAGTACAGCGAGTTGCAGACGAAATCAGAGGAAATCCTCAACAAATTTCGGAAAAAGATACAACTTTCGAAACACGACAAGGATTTTCGGATGAGTCGAGTACTGAAGAGTCGGGTATCAGACGAAGCTCCAGGCAAACGAAAAACAAGGAACCGAAACGCCTTGGAGACCCGATAAAGCATTCAATTAAAGAGATATCAGAAAACCTAACAGGAGGAGGACTTCTGAAGGAAGCACTTAAGGAATACAGAAATCAACTAAGAGACTTCAAGGAACGAAGCGATAGACCAATGGAATCAAAAGTAAGACGACTCGAAAGACACCTCTTCATGCGAAAATTTGGGTATGCTACACTAGACGAAGGGGTTGAATGGAACCCGAGTTGGGAAATAGAGATGGAAGAAAATTGAGAATTCCATAAACTAAACCGTCAAATAACCCAGAGACTTTCCTATGAACTGAGTATATTGAACTCTTTTTAAATAAATTATCCAATTTATGTGGTATAATTTATTTGTTCCACCGAGGGGGGTGTGTCATACCGCTACTGCAGTAGCAGTATTTGTCTATGTATGTACAACCAACCTACATGTGCTTACTGGTGCTTACTTATTACTTTTATGGTATGCTCAAGGTCATAGTGCGTGATGACATTGAGGCTAAGTGAGAGATCAGAGTTCGTAACACTGATCTAGCTCTCAGTAACAAAATAAAACAAAAGAAAAGAAAACCTAAATTCAATATTCCAAATACAGTATTGAATTACAACTTGTTTTCAACCGATATCGCAACGCATATCACAGATGAAATAAAAACTTGGCGCTGTTTTTTTTTGCCACGACCCCTGTTCAGGTAACCAACGCTTCCATCATTTACGACGGAGGGATTGCAGGTAATTGAAGTGTTTATACCACCAAGTGAATGTGTGTATGGTGGGAGGGGGTTAAATTGGAGTGGATTGGGGAGTCAAAACTGGGAGGGGGTAGAGGAGGTGGTGGGGTTAGGGTAGATGGAGGGGTGGCTCTGTTTCCTTTCCCCCTCCTGCAAATTTTTTAAATTGAAACTGTTCACATTGTCCGATTGTCATGAAAATTGACATGCGGACAAATAAGGCCATGACAAACATATTTGGTATTCAGATTAAACCTTGTAAAATCACTCGTTAGACCATAAAATTGAGGCTCGTGTGAGGTGGGGCGGGGGGGGGGGGGAAGAAAAAGAGCCGGACGGGTTTGGGGAGATAGTAGGGGTAAAATTAGGAGGGGGGAGGGGGGGGGGGGGGGTAAAGTAGGAGTCGGGGTGAGGGAGGGGTTGTGGAGTCCGAACATATTTGAATTTTTTGCCTAGTAG
The DNA here is from genome assembly GCF_963678635.1 of Symsagittifera roscoffensis. Lineage (NCBI taxonomy): Eukaryota > Metazoa > Xenacoelomorpha > Acoela > Convolutidae > Symsagittifera > Symsagittifera roscoffensis. The sequence goes on along the minus strand of NC_087068.1, from coordinate 2,723,124 downwards.
AGGCTGTGTAAGGGGTGTGGTCGGCGTGAAAGTAGAAGCGTATATCACACCTTGAGGGGGTGCTTTATCAACTGGGATTAACATGTTCGTTCGGATACCAGAAAAACTACAAAAAGTAGAGTACTTATTTCACATCTACAAGAAACAATCAATTTTCATGAACTTGATAACCAATAAAATTTAATTAAATTCATAACAGAAAGATTGCAATCGATTAAAATGGATTTTTTAAGATTAAAAATTATCGATGGGAGTCCCCTAAAAATCCACTTTCATGACTAAATGGGTCATGAAAATTGATTATATTCTTTGAGTTTTTGCCAGTATAAATCTTGAAAATATATTAAATCTCGTGCAGTTCTGGTAGCATTTTCACTAGACAGGAAATGAGATAATCTTAAATCTTATATTTTTCAGTTGGTAATCAGAATTTCAAAAAAAAACAACTATTAGGATACATATCTTGGACTCTAAAATTTGCTCAAAGTTTTTGTCTTATAAATCTATGAAAGCGAAAAGAAAATGGCTTTCATTAGAAAGCTTTTTTTTCCGACCATTTGATTAATGGCAAGGAGTTTGTATACGGTTGTGTTTGGGTTTTTGCTAATTGTTCCGACTTTCGCAAAAAAAGAAACGGAGTAGTTGTGCTCGGGCTGGTTTTTTTTTCTTCAGACAAATTTCAACCTTTTAACTATTTGACGATTTTTTTTGTATCATTCAAAAGGTATTGTTGCCCTGAGCCTAAATTTGAAAAAATATTTCACCCGCTATCATTTTTCGTATAGTTATGGGGGTTAAAGATAGCCCTTTTGGCCAATTTGGGACAATTAACGCGCAATATACGTCGATGTGTTACTAGGAGCAAAACAAATCACTTTGTACTTTATATGGCGTGTGGGGGGATGATTTTCACAAAAATGCATCAAATTTTTTCTTCCAAATTGAGCACTAGCCTATAAAACTCAAGAGACAGTCGGAACATTTAGGGCGTCACCCCGATACTTGTCTTGTTTTTTCTTGTTCCCACGGTAGAAATGAACAAATTATGTTTCAATTTTATGAAAATTGATCGACCTGAGTTGATATTTATATCAAAAAGGCACAGCACATGAGCCGAATAAAAAGTTTAAGTAACATAAACTCATGCGCTTAAAAAAATCGTTTTGTTTTTATTAGGAATACTTTTTTCATAGTATTACTGCTCCACAGACTTTAAAAAGAAGTCGGTACGTTCAGGGCTTCGCCCTGATACAAGCAGGCTTGTTTTTTGTTCTTTTTTGTTTTCCACGCAAAAACAAGTACCACAAATGATGAAAAGAATGATTTGCGTGGCATATCAGTCTTAAGCCCTTTCAATCGTTTTCGAACAACATTAAAGGATTTTTTCAAAGTTGTCTAAGCTTTGAGAAAAAACCGGTTTGAAAATTTCGATTTTTTGACTTGCCCCAATTTGGTGAAGTTGTCAATTTTCAAACTACGGCAACTTTACAAAAAGTATCGCCGGAGGAATTTTGAGCTTGTGAATTTTTTCAAACTGTTTGCAAGCTTCCGTTAAATTCTTAATTTTCTCTTTCATTTCTGTCTTAATATTCATTTTTACTTCTGAAGCGACCAAATCTTTAATCTCAATTTTTCTTTTGAAAAACTAATCAATAATGAAATGAACCGTTTGTTGAACTCTAACTGCTCGAAAAACAATGCCATCATATTTTTTTATTACTATTTTTCCCTATTTTTTTATTTTTATTTTTAAGTAAGCCACACCAAAAATTAAATTTTTTAAACTAAGTTTTTCAAAAATTAAGTCAACAATAAATCTTTTTAACTTGAGACAAACAAGTTGGCAGAATTTTTCGTTATTTTATGTACCAATAACACTTAAGTCGCAAATTATTCTGGCCGAGATAGATTACAAATCTTAGGAAAATCTATCTGAAAAATATCTTGACGCCATGTTTAATGCTTTTGTGATAATTGGCGCGCAATTCATTCTGTAATTCAATGTTAATGTCCAACGTTGATATCAAAATACGGCGGTTGAGAAACGATTCAAAACTGATTTTTCTAACCGAGTAGGTTTAAACCTGTTCAATGAGGGTTACCAATCTGATGTCTAACTCGGCAAAAAAAACTAGACGCCATTTATATAGTTTTTGAGACAATTGACGTGCAAAACGGTTCTTTTGATATCTGCGTAATCATTTTAAAGGCCCACACGAGACTTGTTCAAAATTGATTTCATTTTTATTTTAAAATTCTTAAACATTTTCTAATCAAAAACAACTTTCAACAAACAGACTCACCATATTTTTCAAAACGAGGCCCTGATACGAGCATTTTGTAACTTTTGAGAGTTTTGTGTATCATTTCTTTTCATTTATAAGCTGAGTCGGTTGAAACTCAAGAAGCTATAATAAGCTCTCAAAATTGGTGTGTTTTAGTCACTTCTAAAGTTTGAGAACCAAATTTCAAACACAAACTTGTCTTTTTTATGGTTTGATTAAACAATATGCATGTGCTATTTGTTCCCATAGCGTCTTCCAAAAGTTATGTAAATATAGAAAACATGTTTTCAAACCAAGTATGAATCTACGTAACAAGACCCCCTTCAAATTATATCGAGGAATTAAGCTCCGCTCTCATTCTTGAGTTACTTTTGAGGTACCGCTGTTCAAAATTTACGCATCTGAATAACTTTGCAACGGAATAATTGTTCCGACCATTGAAAATGAGGAGGAACATTGTATTTGGACGTGTTTTAGTTTTTTCTTTTTTTTCACGGAAAAAACAGGTGCCACAAATATTCATTGGACTGGGTTGAGTGTTATATCATTTTAAAGCTTTTTTAGTCGTGATTCGAACCACCTTAGAAATTTTCCAAAAAAGTTCTCCAGTCTTGAGAAAAACCGATTTGAAATTTTTTTTATTTTTCTTCAGTTTTAGTTGATTAACATTAGTCAAAAGCTTCAAAATATCGAAAAAAAAATTCAACAAAAAATTGGAAAAATGTGTGAATTTTTTTTTGATTTTTGAATTAAATTTTGTTTTTTTTTCTTGTAAACTTTCTTCAAAAATTGTTGTGGAATTTGCTTATTTTCTATGAAAGTTGAACGTGCCTAACTTCTAGTTTTTTTTGTTCAGATCCTTTTATCAAACCACCTCGAAAAAAGTACACTAATTTTAAAAAAAAATTGTGTGTAGTTTTTGACGACTATGGTCGGAACATTCTGTTCTACTTGCACAGTAACCGGCTAACCATATATTTGCTTTTTTTGATTGACTTTATTAGAGGAATGTAAAAAACTATATAGTTTGCTTACCAAATGACGTTTTTTTTTTAAATAAAAGATAATTGATGTCATTTAAAGTTTTATTATAAAAAATGAGAAGGGGATAAATATTTATAGGTTTCAGTACAGGCTTCTCAACAGAAAACAAGATTCTTTACTTTGGAATCAACAAGATGATTAGACATAAGGTAAAGATTACCACAAAAGGCTCTAAAAAGAGTACGAAAAACCTGTGGAAAAACTAAAACAGTTTTCTTACGATATCCATGCGATTGAAGCTCCTCGTGGACTAAGTCGCAATCGTCAGCCATATTACGAGGCGGCGAAATGGATATAGAATCTCGGCTGCCACCGATAATATGAAATTAATATTTTATTGATTCAGGTAGGTTTAAAGTAACGTTTCGTTCAAAAGCAAAGGAAACAACTAACTTACCTTTTGCGAATCTCCTTATTGGTTGGTGACAATTTCCATGCACCGGTAATCTTTTACCATAACAATTTACAGCGCTTCCAAAGTTGCTATTTTTCGGTTATGGAATCCATTTTATCCAGTTGATTTTACCGCAGATCAAACACTTGAACTAATATCAGCAATCTATCTATGCCGAATGCAGCCTTCACATTAAAGCTGGCCTGAATAAGTGCTAATCTGTTTATGTCTTTACAACTCACCTGGGTCCCACAAACTCCCAGACGGGCGATTTAGCCCAAAAGTGGGGAAACTATTATGCTAACGAGGGTAATTTTACCAACTCCACTGGTATGCTAATACTGTAAATTTGAATAATTTACCAAAATGTGGAAAGATTTTTCCCAAATGAAACAACTATCAGAGCAATTAGAGCTTACAATAGAGGGTTTACCCATTTGATGGATTTTATTAAGTGGGCTTTTGAGTAGGGAATCCTGCCGACTGTTAACCGTGGAAGCTGCGGCAACTTCAAATCTGCTCTGCTGACAATCAAAGTTCCAAATGGTCGCCTCTGGGAACTTTTCCAACGTTTTTCCTTCAATAATTGCCAGTAACGGTTTTTTAAATAAATATAAATTCAATAGCATCAAAGTGTGCAAGCTAAAATGCCTACAGAGTAGCGTTTTATGTTTATAGAGGAGGTTTTCAAGGGAGCAATTTTTAGCATAAAAAGTGAAAATCAGGTCTTTGCAGACTTCAAATGACAGCTTTGTAGAGGCAGCAAAAATTGACGCATAATTGATTGGATGAAGTAAAACGGCGCGTAATCTGGGTTTGAATTTCCCTAATTACGACAACTATGTCACGGTTTGTCAACAAAACTCGTGGAAAAACAAACTAGTTAAGCAGCAAACACTGATTCACGCACACAACACCTCTATGGCCCGATGCAAGCGCGTTAAGTATTGCCAATATTGCCGAGTTTGAACTTGACATTTTGTCTGGTTAATTGATTTGAGTCTGCTAAAAATCGTTCTGATAAAAGACCGGTCTGCTAAAAAATCGGTCTGCTGAAAAACCTAGACCCGGTTTTCAATTTGTACTAATTTTAAACAAAGTGTGTATGACAAAGCTAAGATATGCCGGGAGCGTCAACAGTGCAACAGTACAGCAGTGCCGAAACTGAAAATGTAAACAACATTGGCAAAAATTGATGGTATTTGAAAAATTTGAGTTCTGTTCTTTTGCTTGGAGTGCGGTCTAAATAGACAAATACTATAGTAACCAATTAGAAACATGACTGCTCGTATCAAGGCGAAGCCCTGAATGTTCCGACTGCCTTTTAAGGTTTATGGAGCAGCAGTAATAACATAAAAAATAAAATAAAATAAAATAAAAATAATTTTTTTTTTATTTATAAATTTGAAATTTTTTATGAAACTCATCACCCCACACGCCATATAAAGTACAAAAGGATAGATTTCATTCCTTGTAACAAATCAACAATGGCAAATGAGCTTCGTTCAACCAATTTGGAACGATTTATAAGACGGATTAAACCTCCGCTTACGCGTTCATAGCGCGAATTATATCGCGCGTTAATTGTCCCAAATTGGTCAAAATGGCAAAAATGGCAATCTTTAAACCCTCATAACTTTACGCAAAATGATCACAGGTGAAATATCTTTTCAAATTTAAGCTCAAGACAACAATGGCTTTCGAATGATATAAAAAAATTCCGTCAAAAATGGCTAGTTAAAAAGTCGAAATTTGTCTGAAGAAAAAAAACCCACCCCGAGCACAAATATTCCGTTAATTTCGTATCGAAAGTCGGAACAATAAGACGAGAAAGCAAAATTACGAAAATAAACTATTATTGTTCCGACTTTCGATACGAAAGTAACGGAATATTTGTGCTCGGGGTGGGTTTTTTTTTCTTCAGACAAATTTCGACTTTTTAACTAGCCATTTTTGACGGAATTTTTTTATATCATTCAAAAGGTATTGCTGTCCTGAGCTCAAATTTGAAAAGATATTTCACCTGTGATTATTTTTCGTAAAGTTACGGGGGTTTAAAGATTGCCATTTTGGCCAATTTGGGACAATTAACGCGCGATATATTTCGCGCTAATAACGCGTAAGCGGAGAGTTAATCCGTCTTAGAAATCGTTCCAAATTGGTTAAAAGAAGCTTGCTTGCCATAAATGGTTTGTAACATGGAGCGAAATCTATCCTTTTGTACTTTATATGGCGTGTGGGGGATGAGTTTCATAAAAAATTTCAAATTTTAGACGAAAAAAATTTTCATTCTGTTTTTTTTTCATTGAATTTTTTAATGTTATTACTTCTCCATAAACTTTAAAAGGCAGTCGGAACATTCAGGGCTTCGCCTTGATACGAGCAGTCTTGTTAATTAATAAAATCGCATGTTTGCTTTCTTTTCTCGAATCTCATTGATTAATAGGAATTTGTCTTCTTACTAACAAGTATGAAACCGCCATTGTCTACTTACTGCTGTGTATCCGTTTTGCATGAATACTTTTTTGTTTGGATTTAAACTGAAAGGAAATTTAAACATTTTGCTGAGATAAAAAATTGTTCAAAAAAAATAATGACACCGCGTTTGGATAACTGTTGTTTGTTTAACAAGTTAATAAGTGGCATCAAATAAAATAGCCATTTTTGTTTTCAAATTTCGTCCATTTGAATAAAATTACTTGTCATTAATTTGGGATGCTGTCCGGCAGATAAGTTGACAGCTGTTATGACGACAATCACTTTTGACGAGACCTCGAAACCACGCTAAGCACAAATTCTCTAATGGTATTTCTAAGAATTAATTTTCTTAATTTTTGGCACTGTTGAACAAGATTTTGATTTTTGGTAGTGTTGGACTTCGGCACTGCTGTACTGTCGCGATATGCCAGATTGAAGGGATTGAATCAATTAAAAAATCACACAAAGGAAGTTTTGAAAGCCATTATTCTCATTTTCACGTTTTCTGTTCAATGGCTGGATATGTTTTGCTTTCATGTTTCATATTTTGTGCGACGAGAAAGAACAATTCAACTCTTATTTCCCGAATTAATTGACATGCGAGCTTCCTTATCAAGAAAAATACAGGAAATTTCATTTCCAATTAACTATCAGCACTTTTTCCTTACAGCTAGACATCAACGAATGAAATCTGATTTTAATAGGATATCCGTAAGTTAGGATAAAAGAGTATGACATCAAATGACGTCTGATACTCAAACCTACTCAAACATTAAACAAATAAAGCAAGACTGGTCGTATCAGAGTAAAGCCTTGAATGTTTTGACTGAAGTTTGAACGTTTATGGAGTATTGCTGAACTTCAAGAAACTTCTTTTTAAATTTGAGCTCAGAACGACTATACTTTTTGAATAGTTTGAAATGTAATGCTATTTTTCTTTTTCTTATCACATTTGAAATTCAATTTTGAAAAAAATATATTATAGTTTTAATGCAATGAAATTTGGCATCAGGGGCAGATCAAGAATTTTCTTGAGGCGTTATTTTTCAAAAAATTTTGTCGAGTTTTCTTAAGTTGACCAAATTGATTTTTTCGAGCGCTCCCAGAAACACTATAGAGTCCCTTTTTTGACAATTTGTTTTGCGCTGCTGCCAAGTTTAACAAAAATACAGGTCAAAAATAGCTAAAAATTGACCAAACAATTTCTTTTTTTTTGCGCCCGTTCTACTTCAAATTAGTATATTTGGGCGACAGAAAAGCTTTAGAGTGGGTCGTCCGAAACGGATGCCACAAATTAGTACCAAAGTGGAACCTTTTGGCTGGTGAGGGAGTCGAATCCCTGAGAGGCGGGAGACAACGCCCATACACCTGCCCTTGCCTGGCTTGGTGAAGAAACTAACAATTGTGAACACATTTGTTCTTCATACTTTACATCGTAACATTACGAGTTCAGCCGTTAATACACTTAAAAGAGGAAAAAAACTGCCTGGAGAAAGAACTTTGTCTGGAGAAAAAAACAAGACTGTTTATATCAGGGTAAAACCTTTATTTTTTTGACTGTCGTATAAGCTCGATGGAATAAAGTTAATTTGAATTGTTTCAAAAAAAATTATAATTTTTTTGATTTTTTTTCGAAAATCATTTTCCACGCGCTAATTAAATACAAGGTGATATATTTCGCGGCTTTTTTCCACTCCCCTTTCCCGATATTACTTTTGATGTGTGTTTTACGTTTTTCAACCTTTTACTTCTCCTAAATGCGCAATGTTACGGTGTAAAGTCGACATTTGTCTGGAGAAAAGAAACCATTCCGGGCACAAACATTTCGTCACTTTCTCACAAAAGTAGAGTAGCCAACAGAGTAGCGTTTTATGTTTATAGAGGAGGTTTTCAAGGGAGCATTTTTTAGCATAAAAAGTGAAAATCAGGTCTTTGCAGACTTCAAATGACGGCTTTGTAGAGGCAGCAAAAATTGACGCTTAATTGATTTGATGAAGTAAAACGGCGCGTAATGTGGGTTTGAATTTCCCTAATTACGACAACTATGTCACGGTTTGTCAACAAAACTCGTGGAAAAACAAACTAGTTAAGCAGCAAACACTGATTCATGCACACAAAACCTCTAAGGCCCGATGCAAGCGCGTTAAGTATTGCCAATATTGCCGAGTTTGAACTTGACATTTTGTCTGGTTAATTGATTTGAGTCTGCTAAAAATCGTTCTGATAAAAGACCGGTCTGCTAAAAAATCGGTCTGCTGAAAAACCTAGACCCGGTTTTCAATTTGTACTAATTTTAAACAAAGTGTGTATGACAAAGCTAAGATATGCCGGGAGCGTCAACAGTGCACCAGTACAGCAGTGCCGAAACTGAAAATGTAAACAACATTGGCAAAAATTGATGGTATTTGAAAAATTTGAGTTCTGCTCTTTTGCTTGGAGTGCGGTCTAAATAGACAAATACTATAGTAACCAATTAGAAACATGACTGCTCGTATCAAGGCGAAGCCCTGAATGTTCCGACTGCCTTTTAAGGTTTATGGAGCAGCAGTAATAACATAAAAAATAAAAAAAAATAAAATAAAATAAAATGAAACTCATCACCCCACACGCCATATAAAGTACGAAAGGATAGATTTCATTCCTTGTAACAAATCAACAATGGCAAATGAGCTTCGTTCAACCAATTTGGAACGATTTATAAGACGGATTAAACCTCCGCTTACGCGTTCATAGCGCGAATTATATCGCGCGTTAATTGTCCCAAATTGGTCAAAATGGCAAAAATGGCAATCTTTAAACCCTCATAACTTTACGCAAAATGATCACAGGTGAAATATCTTTTCAAATTTAAGCTCAAGACAACAATGGCTTTCGAATGATATAAAAAAATTCCGTCAAAAATGGCTAGTTAAAAAGTCGAAATTTGTCTGAAGAAAAAAAACCCACCCCGAGCACAAATATTCCGTTAATTTCGTATCGAAAGTCGGAACAATAAGACGAGAAAGCAAAATTACGAAAATAAACTATTATTGTTCCGACTTTCGATACGAAAGTAACGGAATATTTGTGCTCGGGGTGGGTTTTTTTTCTTCAGACAAATTTCGACTTTTTAACTAGCCATTTTTGACGGAATTTTTTTTTACATCATTCAAAAGGTATTGCTGTCCTGAGCTCAAATTTGAAAAGAAATTTCACCTGTGATTATTTTTCGTAAAGTTACGGGGGTTTAAATATTGCCATTTTGGCCAATTTGGGACAATTAACGCGCGATATATTTCGGGCTAATAACGCGTAAGCGGAGAGTTAATCCGTCTTAGAAATCGTTCCAAATTGGTTAAAAGAAGCTTACTTGCCATAAATGGTTTGTTACATGGAGCGAAATCTATCATTTTGTACTTTATATGGCGTGTGGGGGATGAGTTTCATAAAAAATTTCAAATTTTAGACGAAAAAAATTTTCATTCTGTTTTTTTTTCATTGAATTTTTTAATGTTATTACTGCTCCATAAACCTTAAAAGGCAGTCGGAACATTCAGGGCTTCGCCTTGATACGAGCAGTCTTGTTAATTAATAAAATCGCATGTTTGCTTTCTTTTCTCGAATCTCATTGATTAATAGGAATTTGTCTTCTTACTAACAAGTATGAAACCGCCATTGTCTACTTACTGCTGTGTATCCGTTTTGCATGAATACTTTTTTGTTTGGATTTAAACTGAGAGGAAATTTAAACATTTTGCTGAGATAAAAAATTGTTCAAAAAACATAATGACACCGCGTTTGGATAACTGTTGTTTGTTTAACAAGTTAATAAGTGGCATCAAATAAAATAGCCATTTTTGTTTTCAAATTTCGTCCATTTGAATAAAAATTACTTGTCATTAATTTGGGATGCTGTCCGGCAGATAAGTTGACAGCTGTTATGACGACAATCACTTTTGACGAGACCTCGAAACCACGCTAAGCACAAATTCTCTAATGGTATTTCTAAGAATTAATTTTCTTAATTTTTGGCACTGTTGAACAAGATTTTGATTTTTGGTAGTGTTGGACTTCGGCACTGCTGTACTGTCGCGATATGCCAGATTGAAGGGATTGAATCAATTAAAAAATCACACAAAGGAAGTTTTGAAAGCCATTATTCTCATTTTCACGTTTTCTGTTCAATGGCTGGATATGTTTTGCTTTCATGTTTCATATTTTGTGCGACGAGAAAGAACAATTCAACTCTTATTTCCCGAATTAATTGACATGCGAGCTTCCTTATCAAGAAAAGTACAGGAAACTTCATTTCCAATTAACTATCAGCACTTTTTCCTTACAGCTAGACATCAACGAATGAAATCTGATTTTAATAGGATATCCGTAAGTTAGGATAAAAGAGTATGACATCAAATGACGTCTGATACTCAAACCTACTCAAACATTAAACAAATTAAGCAAGACGGGTCGTACCAGAGCAAAGCGTCGAATTTTTCGACAGCATTTTGAAGGTTTATGGAGTATTGCTAAATTTCAAGAAATTTCTTTTTAAATTTGAGCTCAGAACGACTATAATGAATAGTTTGAAACGTTAATGCTCTTTTTCACATTCCTCTCACATTTGAATTTCAATTTTGAAAGAAATATATTATAGTTTTAAAGCAATGAAACTTGGCATCAGGGGCAGATCAAAGATTTTCTTGAGGCATGATTTTTCAAAAAAATTTTGTCGAATTTTCTTAGGTTGACCAAATTGATTTTTCGAGCGCTCCCAGAAACACTATTGACGAGATCCCTGTGGGTCCCTGTTTTGACAAAAATTTTTGCGCCGCAGCCAAGTTTTAAAAAAACAGGTAAAAAATAGGTAAAAATTAACCAAACAATTTCGTTTTTTTTTGGCGCCCATTCTACTTCAAATTAGTATATTTGGGCGACAGAAAAGTTTTGGAGCTAGTCGTCCGAAACGGATGCCACAAATTAAAACCAAATTGAAACCCTTTGGTTGGTGAGGTAGTCAAATTCCTGATGGGGAGGAGAAAATGCCCATACACCTGCCCTTGCTTGGCATGGTGAAAAAACTAACAATTGTGAACACATTTGTTCTTCATACTTTACATCGTAACATTACGAGTTCAGCCGTAATTACATATAAAAGAGGAAAACATACTTCCTGGAGAAAGAATTTTATCTGGAGAAAAAAAACAAGACTGCTTGTATCAGGGTGAAGCCTTTATTTTTTTGACTGTCGTATAAGCTCGATGGAATAAAGTTCAATTGAATTTTTTCAAAAAAAATTTAAATTTTTTGATTTTTTTTTCGAAAATCATCTTCCACGCGCTAATTAAATACAAGAAAATGAATTTCTACTCCCCTTTCCCGATATTACTTTAGATGTGTGTTTTACGTTTTTTAACCTTTTAATTCTGCTAAATGCGCATTGTTACGGTGTAAAGTCGACATTTGTCTGGAGAAGAGAAACCATTCCGGGCACATTTGGTCACTTTCTCGCAAAGTTAGAGCAGCCAGCCACTTCCAGCAAAAAACCAAACTTTCCTTCATTTTATTCGAAAGTAAAATTACAAAGGAATGCTTTGTTAATTTTTTAGCCAGAGGAAAATCATTGATTTGAAATTAGGGGAAAGTTTTTGAGTGGTTTTTAGGCGACTAAGAGCTGGAAAATTGTTACAGACAAAAAAGGAGCCGGTTGCTCTGCCATTACCGTCTAATGTATACAGGTCATCTACTAAATAAAACAGTTTAAAAAAAACTTCGCGAAAACTCATTTTGCATTTTGAAAGGTTTTTATACGTTATCAATCAATTCCTTAAATAATTGTCAAACTAATATATCTTAGAAGATTTACTTGGTAACAAACCGCAAGACCAACTGTTCCAATAAAACTGCAGTTTTAAGTTACCTTAGAACTCGCGTTGGCCTTGAAGTTTGTCTAACATGCTGTATGTTTTTCAAGAACAAAAATAATTAATTGCAGAAACGCCAATTAAACAGTGAAAAAAATTTGTTTCTACTAACGCTTGAGGATATTTTAAACTAACATTTTTGACCTCACAATCCGCCGTTCAGGAACCGTTGTTACACTGGCTGCGTGCCATAATTAAATATTGAAAAGGATAGCCGTGTACTGGGCAAGTAGCACATAACTTTCCGACCAGATTCATTAAAAAAAAAGTTTTTTTTCTGTTTTTTTTCTTCAAATTGGTGTTGAGGTGTGATTTGAGAATAAAGCGTCGAAACTTAGTGAAATAAGCTTAATTGACAATTTTTGTCTTAAAAAAGGAAAAACGAACAAAAAATTTTACAAAAATTTTTTTTCAATGGTTGCTATTTTTTGCCATGAAAATTTTCTAGAAATTTTCAAGTTATACCAGCAAAAAAAGTTTTTCTCAGTGAAATTAATTCTTTTCAGCCTTTAGGTCTAAAAAGAGTAAATGGTAATATAACGAACGTCACTCGATGGCTTTACACGCTCAAACTTGAACTAATAGTCAAAAAATTTGAGCCAGATTTTCTCGACAATGGGAAGTTTTTAACGTCTGTATTACAACTGTATTTTGTAAATCGCTCGATTCAGTTTGATGATTATTTATGGTACCTGATTATGCATGGAAAAAAGAAAAAACTAAAACACACCCGAATACAAAGTTCCTTCCCATTTTCAAAAGTCGGAACCAAAATAGGATCAGTTGTTTAGAGACCTGGCGCAACCAGTGGATCAGAATAGAATACTTGAAGTATACAGCCAAAATAGCAACAAAAAACGCATGAACAATTAAGGGATTGAGCAAAAGCTGTTAAGTAAACCAACCAGAACCAATCTACAAGTTTAAAGTATCATCAGAAATGAACCATTCGAAGAGAGACTGGTACCTACAAAAACAGGAAAAGCGAGTCATTAAGGGGTCAAACTGTGTGGTAGATAAGCGAACAATTTGATGCGTGTAGGTTTCTGGAATCGATGGACAAGTCTTTGATTAAAATTTTGTCAGAACAATCCAAGTAAGCGAAAAAACAAAGAAAGAACAAAAAGAGTGTCCTTGTTGTATAATCCACTTTCAATTCTTAAAGTACACAATTTGGCCTCGTAATGGTGGCAAAAAGCAAGACCATAGTCATGAGTGATCTGTGTTGTGAGCGCTTCATTGTTTTTCCCAGAAACACTATTGACAAAATCCCTGTGAGTCCCTGTTTTGAATCCCTGCTTTGACAAAATCACTAGTGAGTCCCTGTTTTGACAAAAATTTTTGCACCGCAGCCAAGTTTTAAAAAAACAGGTAAAAAATAGGTAAAAATTCACCAAACAATTTCGTTTTTTTTTTGGCGCCCATTCTACTTCAAATTAGTATATTTGGGCGACAGAAAAGTTTCAGAGCTAGTCGTCCGAAACGGATGCCACAAATTAAAACCAAATTGAAACCCTTTGGTTGGTGAGGTAGTCAAATTCCTGATGGGGAGGAGAAAATGCCCATACACCTGCCCTTGCTTGGCATGGTGAAAAAACTAACAATTGTGAACACATTTGTTCTTCATACTTTACATCGTAACATTACGAGTTCAGCCGTAATTACATATAAAAGAGGAAAACATACTGCCTGGAGAAAGAATTTTATCTGGAGAAAAAAAAACAAGACTGCTTGTATCAGGGTGAAGCCTTTATTTTTTCGACTGTCGTATAAGCTCGATGGAATAAAGTTCAATTGAATTTTTTCAAAAAAAATATCAATTTTTTGATTTTTTTTTTCGAAAATCATCTTCCACGCGCTAATTAAATACAAGAAAATGAATTTCTACTCCCCTTTCCCGATATTACTTTTGATGTGTGTTTTACGTTTTTTAACCTTTTAATTCTGCTAAATGCGCATTGTTACGGTGTAAAGTCGACATTTGTCTGGAGAAGAGAAACCATTCCGGGCACATTTGGTCACTTTCTCCCAAAGTTAGAGCAGCCAACCACTTCCAGCAAAAAACCAAACTTTCCTTCATTTTATTCAAAAGTAGAATTACAAAGGAATGCTTTGTTAATTTTTTAGCCAGAGGAAAATCATTGATTTGAAACTAGGGGAAAGTTTTTGAGTGGTTTTTAGGCGACTAAGAGCTGGAAAATTGTTACAGACAAAAAAGGAGCCGGTTGCTCTGCCATTACCGTCTAATGTATACTGGTCATCTACTAAATAAAACAGTTTAGAAAAAAACTTCGCGAAAACTCATTTTGCATTTTGAAAGGTTTTTATACGTTATCAATCAATTCCTTAAATAATTGTCAAACTAATATATCTTAGAAGATTTACTTGGTAACAAACCGCAAGACCACCTGTTCCAATAAAACTGCAGTTTTAAGTTACCTTGGAACTCGCGTTGGCCTTGAAGTTTGTCTAACATGCTGTATGTTTTTCAAGAACAAAAATAGTTAATTGCAGAAACGCCAATTAAACAGTGAAAAAAATTTGTTTTTACTAACGCTTGAGGATATTTTAAACTGACATTGTTGATCTCACAATCCGCCGTTCAGGAACCGTTGTTACGCTGGCTGCGTGCCATAATTAAATATTGAAAAGGATAGCCGTGTGCTGGGCAAGTAGCACATAACTTTCCGACCAGATTCATTAAAAAAAAAAGTTTTTTTTTCTGTTTTTTTTCTTCAAATTGGCGTTGAGGTGTGATTTCAGAATAAAGCGTCGAAACTTAGTGAAATAAGCTTAATTGACAATTTTTGTCTTAAAAAAGGAAAAACGAACAAAAAATTTTACAAAAATTTTTTTTCAATGGTTGCTATTTTTTGCCATGAAAATTTTCTAGAAATTTTCAAGTTATACCAGCAAAAACGTTTTTCTCAGTGAAATTAATTCTTTTCAGCCTTTAGGTCTAAAAAGAGTAAATGGTATTATAACGAACGTCACTCGATGGCTTTACATGCTCAAACTTGAACTAATAGTCAAAAAATTTGAGCCAGATTTTCTCGACAATGGGAAGTTTTTAACGTCTGTATTACAACTGTATTTTGTAAATCGCTCGATTCAGTTTGATGATTATTTATGGTACCTGATTATGCATGGAAAAAAGAAAAAACTAAAACACACCCGAATACAAAGTTCCTTCCCATTTTCAACAGTCGGAACCAAAATAGGATCAGTTGTTTAGAGACCTGGCGCAACCAGTGGATCAGAATAGAATACTTGAAGTATACAGCCAAAATAGCAACAAAAAACGCATGAACAATTAAGGGATTGAGCAAAAGCTGTTAAGTAAACCAACCAGAACCAATCTACAAGTTTAAAGTATCATCAGAAATGAACCATTCGAAGAGAGACTGGTACCTACAAAAACAGGAAAAGCGAGTCATTAAGGGGCCAAACTGTGTGGTAGATAGGCGAACAATTTGATGCGTGTAGGTTTCTGGAATCGATGGACAAGTCTTTAATTAAACTTTTGTCAGAACAATCCAAGTAAGCGAAAAAACAAAGAAAGAACAAAAAGAATGTCCTTGTTGTATAATCCACTTTCAATTCTTAAAGTACACAATTTGGCCTCGTAATGGTGACAAAAAGCAAGACCATAGTCATGAGTGATGTGTGTTGTGAGCGCTTCATTGTTTTTTTTTAATATGTCTTAACAGGTCGTCCGTGAGCTTGACTATATCACAGCGATATCATTCGAAGTGAGCGAGTTCAGTTTGAACACTATTATTTTGCTTTTTATTCATGGTAAGAACAGTTTAATTAGAGCGTCACTACATTTTAATTCGGCGCAGTTACCTGTGAACAAATCTTGCACGAGAGGCGTCTTCTCATTCTGGCAAAACGAAGATTCCTCTCATTCTGGCATTGGAACAGTTTCTGGGCGACCTAGCTGAGATGGCAAAAAAAGCGACATTTCAAGCAGAGAAGACAAATGAATCCCAGTAATCTTTAGAAAAGAAAGATTGAAAGAAAAGAAAAACTGAAACCCTGCTTTCAACAGAAAAGAAAGACTGAAACCCTACTAGCACTCGAATCCTCTATAGTAGCCTTGTTGGATGAGAAAGGTCATTGAATCATCTCAAGATGCTTACTAATTTTGAACCTTCCCAAACTGTACATAGTATTTCTAAAAAATAATCACAGGCAATTGAATAAACAAGAGCCAATGATAGCTGTAGATAAACAAAGTGCTTATATGTAATATTGTGGAAAAATCGTCAAAGGACACCTCGCAGTATGTCCCGCAAAACACGCTCTCTGTACGTCTTGTAAACTTTAGAGGAAAATCCACAAAAAATTGAAAATCTGGAAAGAAAAATGTAGCTAAAGTAAATAATAAAGAAGTTGTGTATGCCGAATTTGTATATCCGCCGACTAACCTGTTGTAAAAATACCATGAGCATACAGAATGTTGAGGTGTGATATATGCGAAGTCAGAGGCTGGAAAAAGTGACAACGGCGATTATTTGGCACTCAGCGTTATGGCAATAATCTATTAAGAAAGAAAAAAATAAAGAACTTTTTGAATATTTGTCTGGTAAAATAAAACTATGTTCAAGCAAACACTCAAAAGGATTCTGCGAGCCCGGTGAGATTCCTAAAGCAAACGTACTCCCTGAATTGAAATTGCGTGGCCCGTATTTGAAAATGAATCTTGTAGAACGGAATTCTAGGATGTCTACTGTGGCTTTACAGACGGTGGAATCCCTCATACGCGAAGGACCGAATGCGCGAAAATAAAAATCAGCCATTCAGATTTCAGTAATCTAAAATTTGGAAAGAAAGTAAACATTTTTAGTGACTAGAATATTAATATTGGCCGAAAACAAAAACGGCAGAAATATGCAAATTTTCCAAGTTGTCACTGACGCCGACGAATTGGAACAAATTTTATATTTCTAAATAGAACAAATTTTATGAGTTTAAATATGAAAGAAGCAAAATATTGCTTCATTAAATTGAATGGCAATCGCTTCTTTTTAAAATTTGACTTTCGGCTAATTTTCTTTTCGATCATTTGCTCACGAGTTTTTTCGCGCATTCGGTCCTTCGCGCATGAGAATAGCCCCCTTTACAGACGATTGATAAGCATACATTGTGAAATCATAGTATCAACCAGATATAACGGATGGTCATACAATAGAACAGCATTTTTCATTACAGGCGGTCATGAACGCCAAATACTTGGAATCAACAATATTCCTCACGACGGGCTAAAACTAGCCCAGAAACCCTTTCCTTACTTCAGGATTACTCCTGAAAGTAAGTCAATTGTGAATCCCATCGGATTAGTGAAAAAAAAACAATTTTAAAAACTTTTCCACGTTTCAATAGAATCGGAAAAATAAAAAAGTGAATGAATTCCACGCATTTTCCCAATCCCATAAAACCAATTCAACTAAAACTAAAAAAGTGTACCGCTACATCTGCTACCAGCAGTAAGACAAGAGTTAGATAAATTTAGAACGAAGTAACCTAGAGTGAGCCTCCAAGGCTAATTTTTTTGATCTAGATTCACCCCATTCAAAAGTTTTGAACATAATATAGCCTCGAATGACACTAAAAATTTTACTGTATCTTCGGCCAGCTAGCACTTTGGCATGTTGGAACTTCAAAAGGAAGAAATAAACACTGATTCGGTTAAAAAAGTAAACTATTTGAAAAGAACTCAAATGATTTCTCTCCACAAAATTATGGTGGCATAATAATGAGCCAGAATATCAGTTAGCCGAAATTGTCAAATGTGTCAGTGTGTCAAAAACTAAAAGTTATTTTTCACTTGATTGACTGCATTCTTTCAAACATTCTCGTATTTTCTTTCACCGCTGGCCGTTTAACTGCTGTAATTTCACCATTATTTAGAAAAGACAAGGCAATTGTAACATGAGAGTAAAAACTTCTAAGCAGCCTCTTAAAATGAATTGTTTATTCTTGAAGTACTCCAGTTAAAATTTTTGATTAATTACCTAGACGCCGAGCGGAGTTTTGCACCACTTGCGATTAAACTCAAATAAAAAACATAAGAAGTCAAAAAAATAGAAAAGAAAATAAGTGATAGGCAAAATGGGTTTATGGAGTGCCTTGATGATCTTAGCAAAATATTGAATCAATAGATTAGAAAACTTTGATAAATAAAAAAAAACAACCGAGTTTCCAAAATAAAACAATCAAAACGAATCAAACAGCTGAAACGTATTGCAGAAAGAGTTCTGACAATCCGATGTTTTTAATATATATCAAACTTCATGTAAAATTGTTTCACAGTCATCATTATTGTTCCGACTTTCGATACGAAAGTAACGGAATATTTGTGCTAGGGGTGGGTTTTTTTTTCTTCAGACAAACTTCGACTTTTCAACTAGCCATTTTTGACGGAATCTTTTTATATCATTCGAAAAGTATTGCTGTCCTGAGCTCAAATTTGAAAAGAAATTTCACCTGTGATTATTTTTCGTAAAGTTACGGGGGTTTAAAGATTGCCATTTTGGCCAATTTGGGACAATTAACGCGCGATATATTTCGCGCTAATAACGCGTAAGCGGAGAGTTAATCCGTCTTAGAAATCGTTCCAAATTGGTTAAAAGAAGCTTACTTGCCATAAATGGTTTGTTACATGGAGCGAAGTCTATCCTTTTGTACTTTATATGGCGTGTGGGGGATGAGTTTCATAAAAAGTTTCAAATTTTAGAAGAAAAAAATTTTCATTCTGTTTTTTTTTTCATTGAATTTTTTAATGTTATTACTGCTCCATAAACTTTAAAAGGCACTCCGAACATTCAGGGCTTCGCCTTGATACGAGCAGTCTTGTTAATTAATAAAATCGCATGTTTGCTTTCTTTTCTCGAATCTCATTGATTAATAGGAATTTGTCTTCTTACTAACAAGTATGAAACCGCCATTGTCTACTTACTGCTGTGTATCCGTTTTGCATGAATACTTTTTTGTTTGGATTTAAACTGAAAGGAAATTTAAACATTTTGCTGAGATAAAAAATTGTTCAAAAAAAATAATGACACCGCGTTTGGATAACTGTTGTTTGTTTAACAAGTTAATAAGTGGCATCAAATAAAATAGCCATTTTTGTTTTCAAATTTCGTCCATTTGAATAAAATTACTTGTCATTAATTTGGGATGCTGTCCGGCAGATAAGTTGACAGCTGTTATGACGACAATCACTTTTGACGAGACCTCGAAACCACGCTAAGCACAAATTCTCTAATGGTATTTCTAAGAATTAATTTTCTTAATTTTTGGCACTGTTGAACAAGATTTTGATTTTTGGTAGTGTTGGACTTCGGCACTGCTGTACTGTCGCGATATGCCAGATTGAAGGGATTGAATCAATTAAAAAATCACACAAAGGAAGTTTTGAAAGCCATTATTCTCATTTTCACGTTTTCTGTTCAATGGCTGGATATGTTTTGCTTTCATGTTTCATATTTTGTGCGACGAGAAAGAACAATTCAACTCTTATTTCCCGAATTAATTGACATGCGAGCTTCCTTATCAAGAAAAATACAGGAAACTTCATTTCCAATTAACTATCAGCACTTTTTCCTTACAGCTAGACATCAACGAATGAAATCTGATTTTAATAGGATATCCGTAAGTTAGGATAAAAGAGTATGACATCAAATGACGTCTGATACTCAAACCTACTCAAACATTAAACAAATAAAGCAAGACTGGTCGTATCAGAGTAAAGCCTTGAATGTTTTGACTGAAGTTTGAACGTTTATGGAGTATTGCTGAACTTCAAGAAACTTCTTTTTAAATTTGAGCTCAGAACGACTATACTTTTTGAATAGTTTGAAATGTAATGCTATTTTTCTTTTTCTTATCACATTTGAAATTCAATTTTGAAAAAAATATATTATAGTTTTAATGCAATGAAATTTGGCATCAGGGGCAGATCAAGAATTTTCTTGAGGCGTTATTTTTCAAAAAATTTTGTCGAGTTTTCTTAAGTTGACCAAATTGATTTTTTCGAGCGCTCCCAGAAACACTATAGAGTCCCTTTTTTGACAATTTGTTTTGCGCTGCTGCCAAGTTTAACAAAAATACAGGTCAAAAATAGCTAAAAATTGACCAAACAATTTCTTTTTTTTTGCGCCCGTTCTACTTCAAATTAGTATATTTGGGCGACAGAAAAGCTTTAGAGTGGGTCGTCCGAAACGGATGCCACAAATTAGTACCAAAGTGGAACCTTTTGGCTGGTGAGGGAGTCGAATCCCTGAGAGGCAGGAGACAACGCCCATACACCTGCCCTTGCCTGGCTTGGTGAAGAAACTAACAATTGTGAACACATTTGTTCTTCATACTTTACATCGTAACATTACGAGTTCAGCCGTTAATACACTTAAAAGAGGAAAAAAACTGCCTGGAGAAAGAACTTTGTCTGGAGAAAAAAACAAGACTGTTTATATCAGGGTAAAGCCTTTATTTTTTTGACTGTCGTATAAGCTCGATGGAATAAAGTTAATTTGAATTGTTTCAAAAAAATTTATAATTTTTTTGATTTTTTTTCGAAAATCATTTTCCACGCGCTAATTAAATACAAGGTGATATATTTCGCGGCTTTTTTCCACTCCCCTTTCCCGATATTACTTTTGATGTGTGTTTTACGTTTTTCAACCTTTTACTTCTCCTAAATGCGCAATGTTACGGTGTAAAGTCGACATTTGTCTGGAGAAAAGAAACCATTCCGGGCACAAACATTTCGTCACTTTCTCACAAAAGTAGAGCAGCCAACAGAGTAGCGTTTTATGTTTATAGAGGAGGTTTTCAAGGGAGCATTTTTTAGCATAAAAAGTGAAAATCAGGTCTTTGCAGACTTCAAATGACGGCTTTGTAGAGGCAGCAAAAATTGACGCTTAATTGATTGGATGAAGTAAAACGGCGCGTAATGTGGGTTTGAATTTCCCTAATTACGACAACTATGCCACGGTTTGTCAACAAAACTCGTGGAAAAACAAACTAGTTAAGCAGCAAACACTGATTCATGCACACAAAACCTCTAAGGCCCGATGCAAGCGCGTTAAGTATTGCCAATATTGCCGAGTTTGAACTTGACATTTTGTCTGGTTAATTGATTTGAGTCTGCTAAAAATCGTTCTGATAAAAGACCGGTCTGCTAAAAAATCGGTCTGCTGAAAAACCTAGACCCGGTTTTCAATTTGTACTAATTTTAAACAAAGTGTGTATGACAAAGCTAAGATATGCCGGGAGCGTCAACAGTGCAACAGTACAGCAGTGCCGAAACTGAAAATGTAAACAACATTGGCAAAAATTGATGGTATTTGAAAAATTTGAGTTCTGTTCTTTTGCTTGGAGTGCGGTCTAAATAGACAAATACTATAGTAACCAATTAGAAACATGACTGCTCGTATCAAGGCGAAGCCCTGAATGTTCCGACTGCCTTTTAAGGTTTATGGAGCAGCAATAATAACATAAAAAATAAAATAAAATAAAACAAAATAAAATGAAACTCATCACCCCACACGCCATATAAAGTACGAAAGGATAGATTTCATTCCTTGTAACAAATCAACAATGGCAAATGAGCTTCGTTCAACCAATTTGGAACGATTTATAAGACGGATTAAACCTCCGCTTACGCGTTCATAGCGCGAATTATATCGCGCGTTAATTGTCCCAAATTGGTCAAAATGGCAAAAATGGCAATCTTTAAACCCTCATAACTTTACGCAAAATGATCACAGGTGAAATATCTTTTCAAATTTAAGCTCAAGACAACAATGGCTTTCGAATGATATAAAAAAATTCCGTCAAAAATGGCTAGTTAAAAAGTCGAAATTTGTCTGAAGAAAAAAAACCCACCCCGAGCACAAATATTCCGTTAATTTCGTATCGAAAGTCGGAACAATAAGACGAGAAAGCAAAATTACGAAAATAAACTATTATTGTTCCGACTTTCGATACGAAAGTAACGGAATATTTGTGCTCGGGGTGGGTTTTTTTTTCTTCAGACAAATTTCGACTTTTTAACTAGCCATTTTTGACGGAATTTTTTTTTACATCATTCAAAAGGTATTGCTGTCCTGAGCTCAAATTTGAAAAGAAATTTCACCTGTGATTATTTTTCGTAAAGTTACGGGGGTTTAAATATTGCCATTTTGGCCAATTTGGGACAATTAACGCGCGATATATTTCGGGCTAATAACGCGTAAGCGGAGAGTTAATCCGTCTTAGAAATCGTTCCAAATTGGTTAAAAGAAGCTTACTTGCCATAAATGGTTTGTTACATGGAGCGAAATCTATCCTTTTGTACTTTATATGGCGTGTGGGGGATGAGTTTCATAAAAAATTTCAAATTTTAGACGAAAAAAATTTTCATTCTGTTTTTTTTTCATTGAATTTTTTAATGTTATTACTGCTCCATAAACCTTAAAAGGCAGTCGGAACATTCAGGGCTTCGCCTTGATACGAGCAGTCTTGTTAATTAATAAAATCGCATGTTTGCTTTCTTTTCTCGAATCTCATTGATTAATAGGAATTTGTCTTCTTACTAACAAGTATGAAACCGCCATTGTCTACTTACTGCTGTGTATCCGTTTTGCATGAATACTTTTTTGTTTGGATTTAAACTGAGAGGAAATTTAAACATTTTGCTGAGATAAAAAATTGTTCAAAAAACATAATGACACCGCGTTTGGATAACTGTTGTTTGTTTAACAAGTTAATAAGTGGCATCAAATAAAATAGCCATTTTTGTTTTCAAATTTCGTCCATTTGAATAAAAATTACTTGTCATTAATTTGGGATGCTGTCCGGCAGATAAGTTGACAGCTGTTATGACGACAATCACTTTTGACGAGACCTCGAAACCACGCTAAGCACAAATTCTCTAATGGTATTTCTAAGAATTAATTTTCTTAATTTTTGGCACTGTTGAACAAGATTTTGATTTTTGGTAGTGTTGGACTTCGGCACTGCTGTACTGTCGCGATATGCCAGATTGAAGGGATTGAATCAATTAAAAAATCACACAAAGGAAGTTTTGAAAGCCATTATTCTCATTTTCACGTTTTCTGTTCAATGGCTGGATATGTTTTGCTTTCATGTTTCATATTTTGTGCGACGAGAAAGAACAACTCAACTCTTATTTCCCGAATTAATTGACATGCGAGCTTCCTTATCAAGAAAAAGACAGGAAACTTCATTTCCAATTAACTATCAGCACTTTTTCCTTTCTGTTAGACATCGACGAATGAAATCTGATTTTAATAGGATATCCGTAAGTTAGGATAAAAGAGTATGACATCAAATGACGTCTGATACTCAAACCTACTCAAACATTAAACAAATTAAGCAAGACTGGTCGTACCAGAGCAAAGCCTTGAATGTTTCGACAGCATTTTGAAGGTTTATGGAGTATTGCTAAATTTCAAGAATTTTTTTTTTTTAATTTGAGCTCAGAACGACTATAATGAATAGTTTGAAACGTTAATGCTATTTTTCACTTTCCTCTCACATTTGAATTTCAATTTTGAAAGAAATATATTATAATTTTAATGCAATGAAACTTGGCATCAGGGGCAGATCAAGGATTTTCTTGAGGCGTGATTTTTCCAAAAAATTTTGTCGAGTTTTCTTAGGTTGACCAAATTGATTTTTCGAGCGCTCCCAGAAACACTATTGACAAAATCCCTGTGAGTCCCTGTTTTGAATCCCTGTTTTGACAAAATCACTAGTGAGTCCCTGTTTTGACAAAATTTTTTGCGCCGCAGCCAAGTTTTAAAAAAAAAAACAGGTAAAAAATAGGTAAAAATTGACCAAACAATTTCGTTTTTTTTTGGCGCCCATTCTACTTTAAATTAGTATATTTGGGCGACAGAAAAGCTCTAGAGTTGGTCGTCCGAAATGGATGCCACATATTAGAACCAAATTGGAACCCTTTGGTTGGTGAGGTAGTCAAATTCCTGATGGGGAGGAGAAAATGCCCAAACACCTGCCCTTGCTTGGCATGGTGAAGAAAAAACAATTGTGAACACATTTGTTCTTCATACTTTACATCGTAACAATACGAGTTCAGCCGTAATTTCATATAAAAGAGGAAAACATACTGCCTGGAGAAAGAACTTTATCTGGAGAAAAAAAAACAAGACTGCTTGTATCAGGGTGAAGCCTTTATTTTTTGACTGTCGTATAAGCTCGATGGAATAAAGTTCAATTTAATTTTTTCAAAAAAATATATAAATTTTTTGATTTTTTTTCGAAAATCATCTTTCGCGCGCTAATTAAATACAAGAAGATGTATTTCCACTCCCCTTTCGCGATATAACTTTTGATGTGTGTTTTTTACGTTTTTTAACCTTTTAATTCTGCTAAATGCGCAATGTTACGGTGTAAAGTCGACATTTGTCCGGAGAAAAGAAACCATTCCGGGCACATTTCGTCACTTTCTCCCAAAGTTAGAGCAGCCAACCACTTCCAGCAAAAAACCAAACATTCCGTCATTTTATTCGAAAGTAGAAACACAAAGGAATGCTTCGTTAATTTTTTAGCCAGAGGAAAATCCTTTATTTGAAATTAGGGGAACGTTTTTGGGTGGTTTTTAGGCGACTAAGAGCTCCAAAATTATTACAGACAAAAAAGGAGCCGGTTGCTCTGCCCTTACCGTCTAATGTATACAGGTCATCTACAAAAAAAAACAGTTTAAAAAAAACTTTTATTAAAAGGTTTTTATACGTTATCAATCAATTCCTTAAGTAATTGTCAAACTCATATAACTTAGTATATTTACTTGGTAAGAAACTGCAAGACCAACTGTTCCAATAAAACTGCAGTTTTAAGTTACCTTGAAACTCGCGTTGGCCTTGAAGTTTGTCTAACATGCTGTATGTTTTTCAAGAACAAAAATAATTAATTGCAGAAACGCCAATTAAACATTGAAAAAAGTTTGTTTCTACTAACGCTTAGGGATATTCTAATTTAACATTTTTGACCTCAGAACCCGCCGTCCAGGAACCGTTGTTACGCTGGCTGCGTGCCATAATTGAATATTGAAAAGTATAGCCGTGTGCTGGGCAAGTAGCACAGAACTGTCCGACGAGACTCATTAAAAAAATGTTTTTTTTTTCTGTTTTTTTTTCAAATTGGTGTCAAGGTGCGAATTGAGAACAAAGCAACCACGTGGAAACTTAGGTAAATAAGCTTAATTGACAATCTTTGTCTTAAAAAAGGAAAAATCAACAAAAAATTTTACAAAAATTTTTTTTCAATGGTTGCTATTTTTTGCCATGAAAATTTTCTAGAAAATTGCCATGAAAGCATTAAGTTATACCAGCAAAAAAAATTTCTCAGTGAAATTAATTCTTTTCAGCTTTTAGGTCTAAAAAAAGTAAATGGTAATATAACGAACGTCACTCGATGGCTTTACTTGCTCAAACTTGAACTAATAATCATAAAATTTGAGCCGAATTTTCTCGACAAAGGGGGATATTTTCATCGTCTGAATTACAAGTTTTAGCGCTGCAATTTTGTAAATCGCTCGATTCAGTTTGATGATTATATATGGTACCTGATTATGCATGGAAAAAAGAAAAAACTAAATTACACCCGAATACAAAGTTCCTTCCCATTTTCAACAGTCGAAACAAAGATAGAATCAGTTGTTCAGAGACATGGCGCAACCAGTGGATCAGAATAGAATACTTGAAGTATACAGCCAAAATAGCAACAAAAAACGCATGAACAATTAAGGGATTGAGCAAAAGCTGTTAAGTAAACCAACCAGAACCAATCTACAAGTTTAAAGTATCATCAGAAATGAACCATTCGAAGAGAGACTGGTACCTACAAAAACAGGAAAAGCGAGTCATTAAGGGGTCAAACTGTGTGGTAGATAAGCGAACAATTTGATGCGTGTAGGTTTCTGGAATCGATGGACAAGTCTTTGATTAAAATTTTGTCGGAACAATCCAAGTAAACGAAAAAACAAAGAAAGAACAAAAAGAACGTCCTTGTTGTATAATCCACTTTCAATTCTTAAAGTACACAATTTGGCCTCGTAATGGTGGCAAAAAGCAAGACCATAGTCATGAGTGATGTGTGTTGTGAGTGCTTCATTGTTTTATTTTTAATTTGTCTTAACAGGTCGTCGGCGACCTTGACTATATCACAGCGATCTCATTCGAAGTGAGCGAGTTCAGTGCTATCACAATTTGTTTGAACACTATTATTTACTTTTTATTCATGATAAGAACTATTCAATTAGAGCGTTAGTACATTTTAATTCGGCGCAGTCACCTGTGAACAAATCTTGCACGAGAGGCGTCCTCTCATTCTGGCAAAACGAAGATTCCTCTGATTCTGGCATTGGAGCAGTTTCTGGGCACACTAGTTGAGATGGCAACGAATGATGCCTCTCATTTTGTCATTGGAACAGTTTCTGGGCGACCTAGCTGAGACGGCAAAGAAAAGCGACATTTCCAGCAGAAAAGACAAATGAATCCCAGTAATCTTTAGAAAAGAAAGACTGAAAGAAAAGAAAAACTGAAACCCTGCGTTCAAAAGAAAAGAAAGACTAAAACCCTACTAGCACTCGAATCCTCTATTGTAGCCTTGTTGGATGAGATGGGTCTTTGAATCATCTCAAGATGCATACTAATTTTTAACCTTCACAAACTGTACATAGTATTTCTAAAAAATAATCACAGGCAGTTGAATAAACAAGAGCCAATGATAGCTGTAGATAGACAAAGTGCTTATATGAAAAATGGTGAAAAAATCGTCAAAGGACACCTCGCACTATGTCCCGCAAAACACGCTCTCTGTACGTCTTGTAAACTTTAGAGGAAAATCAGCACAAAATTGAAAATCTGGAAAGAAAAATGTAGATAATGCCAATAATAAAGAAGTTGTGTATGCCGAATTTGTATATCCGTCGACTCAACCTGTTGTAAATAACCATGAACATACAGAATGCTGAGGTGTGATATATGCAAAGTCAGAGGCTGGAAAAAGTGACAACGGCGATTATTTGGCACTCAGCGTTATGGCAATAATCTATAAAGAAAGGGAAAAAATAAAGAAGTTTTTGAATATTTATCTGGTAAAATAAAACTATGTTCAACCAAACATTCAAAAGGATTCAGCGAGCCCAGTGAGCTTCCTAAATCAAACGTACTCCCTGAATTGAAATTGCTTGGCCTGTATTTGAAAATCAATCTAATAGAACGGAATTCTAGGATGTCTACTGTGGCTTTACAGACGGTGGAATCCCTCATACGCAAAGGACCGAAAGAGAAATAAAAAGAACAAATTTTATGAGCTTGGTTATGAAAGAAGCAAAATATTGCTTCATTAAATTGAATGGCAATTGCTTCTTTTTAAAATTTGTCTTTCGGCTAATTTTATTTTCGGCCATTTGCTCACGAGTTTTTTCGCGCATTCGGTCCTTCGCGCATGAGAATAGCCCCCTTTACAGACGACTGATAAGCATAAATTGTGAAATCATAGAATCAACCAGATATAACGGATGGTCATACAATAAAACAGCATTTTTCATTACAGGCGGTCATGAACGCCAAATTCTTGGAATCGACAATATTCCCCACGACGGGCTAAAACTAGCCCAGAAACTCTTTCCTAACTTCAGGATTACTCCTAAAAGTCAGTCAATTGTGAATTCCATCGGATTAGTGAAAAAAAAAGAAACAATTTTAAAAACTTTTCCACGTTTCAATAGAATCGGAAAAATAAAAATGTAAATAAATTCCACTCATTTTTCCGATCCCATAAAACCAATTCAACTAAAACCAAAAAAGTGTACCGCTACATCTGCTACCAGCAGTAAGACAAGAGTTAGATAAATTTAGAACGAAGTAACCTAGAGTGAGCCTCCAAGGCTAATTTTTTTTGGTCTAGATTCCTCCCATTCAAAAGTTTTGAACATTTAATATAGCCTCGAATGACACTTAAAAATTTACTGTATCTTCGACCAGCAAGCACTTTGGCATGTTGGAACTTCAAAAGAAAGAAATAAACACTGATTCGGTTAAAAAAGTAAACTATTTGAAAAGAACTCAAATGATTTCTCTCCACAAAATTATGGTGGCATAATAATGAGCCAAAATATCAGTTAGCCAAAATTGTCAAATGTGTCAGTGTGCCAAAAGCTAAAAGTTTTTTTTTACTTGATTGACTGCATTTTTTCAAAGATTTTCGTATTTTTTTTCACCGCTGGCCGTTTAACTGCTGTAATTTCACCATTATTTAGATAAGACAATGCAATTAAAACATGAGAGTAAAAACTTCTAAGCAGCCTCTTAAAATCAATTCTTTATTCTTGAAATACTCCAGTTAAAAGTTTTGATTAATCACCTAGATGGAGCGGAGTTTTGCACCACTTGCGATTAAACTCAAATAAAAAACATAAAAAGTCAAAAAATTAGAAAACGGTGGGGAAAATAGTTCTGCCAAAAAACTAATTTTCGATAGAAATTCATTTTAGTCTAACAAACCAGAATAACTAAAGCGAAATTAGCAACGGAACCAAACTAGTGAAGAGAAAATAAAGCCTGGAATCTTTCAACAGACATAGTTTGAGCTGAAAAAGTATGTTTCCATTTAAAACTTTTATAGTTTCAAGTCCCAACTGAGACTAGAATGAACAAATTTTGAACTTTGAACTACAAAAAAGTTGCCTATAACAAAAGAAAAGAAAAATCAATGATGCGGCAACTAAGCCGACAATCTATGAGCAGACACCTGCTGAGCCAAAAAACTAGTTAGTTTAAAAAAATTTTTTAAGTCCATCTCCCTGAACCTACAAATAAAAAATTTTGCACTTGCATTAAAGTTTGCCTAAACGACAAAGAAAGTCGACATGATGTGACAATTAAGACCAACAATCCAATTTTAAGCGATTTTTTTTCAGTTGCATATATACTAAAAAAAATAAAGTCCGGCCGATAGTCGAACCCCAGATCTTAGAAAGCAAGGCCGACGGCATTAACACTAGACCAAGTGAGAAGGAACCTCGAGTTTGCGAAGTTTCAATAAAAAGCAAGTTGAAGAAGAAGTAAAAATTTCATTATTTTGCGAGTTTAACCAAGACAAAATTACATTAAACTGTAATATTGTAGATAATTTGATTTCTTATGTATTACATTACGAGGCAAAACAAAACTGTGCACTGGCTAAGCGCACAATTTTGTATCTGCATATTCCTGGATTCCAGAGAAAAGTCTTTAAAAGTGTTCCAAAATGTAATAAATTTTTCTAACAAAATTTCCGTGGATTCCGGGTACAAATACCTGAAGCGTAAATTTTGTCGGCGCATTAGTTTTATTGCAGATTCCGCAAGGAGCGAATATCGGTAGTCATTCTGGATTTTGCAAATGTTAGCGGTTTTTGCAACTTTATGCGGATTCCGCTTGCAATTTGCGGGTTCCGCTAATAATATGCGGATTCTATTAACAGTTGCGGATTCCACGACAACTTAATTTACTAAACACTTGTAATACTTGTTTAAGGATTCCACAGATTGTTCCAGATTCCACAAATTTTATTGCGCATTCCGCAAAATTGATGTTTTTGGAGCGGTATCAAGCAATACAGTGTTTTAGCAATTTTTCTGTAGAATGTGGAATTGGAAACAGCAAAGAAGATAAAAAAATAGCAATGTTGCGGATTCCACAACAATTCTGTTTTTGGATTATTTTTCCGACTTTCGATACAAAAGTGAGTGATAGAATTTTTGCGCTCGGGGTGGGTTTTTTTTCTTCAAACAAATTTCGAAGTTATAAAGTTTTGTAATTTCTAAAGAAATTACTCTACTAAATAATAATTTACGAAAAAACGAAAAAACGGAAAATTTGTGCTCGGGTGGGTTTTTTTCAGACAATTTTTGACTTTTTAACTAGCCATTTTTGACGGAATTTTTTATATCATTCAAAAGGTTTTGTTGTCCTAAGCTTAAATTTGAAAAGATATTTCACCAGTGATCAATTTTCTTAAAGTTATGGGGATTTAAAGATTGCCGTTTTGGCCAATGGGTTTAAAATTTCGCGTAAGCGTAAGCGGAGATAATCCATTTTAAAATCGTTTTAAATTGGTTGAAAGAAGCTTATTTGCCGTAATTGATTTGCTACAAGGAGCGAAATCTATCCTTTTGTACTTTATATGGCGTATGGGGTGGATAATTTTTATAAAAAATTTCAAATTTTAGAGGAAAAAAGTTTTTCGTTTTATTTTATTACATTTAATTTTTTAATGCTTCTACTGCTCCATAAAACTTTAAAATGCAGTCGGAACATTCAGGGCTTCGCCCTGATACGAGCAGTCTTGTATTAATGTATATGACGAAGTTTTGCAAAATGGGAGGTACTTACAAGCTCATCTTGGTCCCGCACGGATATCTAAAGTGTATTTGCGATTGAAAAGTGTTTAAATAGGGATTCAAAATTCCCAGATATAAAGTACCATCAAATGAAGGCTAATGATATCAATTTCATTGCAAACAATGGGTTTAATTGCTATGCTCAGTTCAGTACTTTCAAGCAAAATAGAAATTCGAGAGGCCAAGCAGCCCTTCTCTAAATTTATTTAAATGGAGCATGGCGTCTTTTTGTCTGAAAAATCTTCAGAATCTCCGATCAGCATAATAAGACACAAATGAAGCAGACTAAATCGATTAGGAATATAATTTTGTTTTTCATGACTTAGCTTACAAATTACGAAAGGCAGTGAGAATGATTTAATTGATTTCGATTCGAATTCCCGATTTCTTTCAAAGTTTAAGGATGATTTGGCTGCCAAAAAGACGTTTTCTATAGCGTTTCAAATACAAGTTTATTGCCGAATAGAAATAAACTGTACTTAACGATGGTATTTAAAAGATAATCGGAACCTAAATGCCCTCATATATTTTTTTAAATTTGACTAGTAAAAAGACAGCATTGACTAAATTAATCAAACAGTAAAAAATAGTCGAGTGTTGCAAACCCGCATAGAAAAATCAATTTAAAGTGGGAAAAGTCAAATGCAGGCATGGATTTGCGGGGGTGGGGGGAGGCTGTCAGCCAGAAAATATCCTCACCAAGTAAGAGGTCCTTTTTTGTTCCAGTTTTCCAAAAGTGGCTTAAGATTATAGATATAACAATGCTGCATACTTCAAATTTAGAAACTATTTCCGTTCTAGGCTTCTAGACTAAGTGTTAAAAAATGTACGCAGAGGCGGATCTAAGATTTTTTACGAGGGGGGCGGAATTTCAAAAAGTTTTCGAAAATTTTGTCGACTTTTTTTAGGTCGACCAAAACGATTTTCCGAGCTCGCGTTTTTTCGGCGCACGCTCCCCCCTAAAAAATAGTATATATTGCCGCCAAAGGCGCCTTTAGAAAAACTTCTGGGTCCGTCAACCGAGAGAACTTTTCTTGCTTTTTAAAACACTGCCATTTTTTTGGAGAGATTTGTTTGCTTAGTGTCCTTCAAATTCATTAATTTACAAAACAGAACAGTCAAAAACAAATACTTAGAAACAATCATTTTTATTAAATTGATTCATTGACGTTTTTTTGGGATTAAATATAGATACCAAATAATTTTTCTTCGCAAAATTGTTAGTTTAGAATGTAAAACTGAAATGTAGAGTCAAAAATTATTGTTTGTTACTTGATTACTCGTTTCTTCCAATAAATTGCTCAACAAAACAAAAGTTTCCGATTGTTTTTGATCAACACAATTTTTCTCACAGCAGCAAAGTCTGAAAATTTTTTAAAATAGTCATCACGCGATCATTTTAGAAAAAGAATTTAGGAAAATTCTGAACCAAAACTGATCCAAAATTTCCCGATTTGTAGAATAGAGGTAATAAATACCTGCAGTTTTAACGGAAGTTTCTAGTTATTTTTATGGTTAATTTTTTCTTCGTAGATCTTTTTGTATAAACTACAGCGTTTTTAGAACAATGTTGGTCGTAAGGGTGTCGTGAAAAAGGGGAAAATTAAAATTATCAAGTTAAAACCCGAAACATTTAAGCTAGTTTTAAATTTTTAAGTGATTTACTACAAAGTTCAACAAAACCAAAAAAATGAAAATCAGAAAAAAAGTAGTTCTGATTTGTCAACAACAATATCAAGTAGAAAGGGATATAATTTGTGCGCGGTGCTGAAACAGCAGTACCAAGCAGCCTGCTTCAATCGAAAGAAGCAAAATATCTGGAACAAAATAACGTGCACCATTTAAAAAAAAGTATACGAGGAGCTTTCAGAATGCTAGAAAGAAGCTGAATTTTCAAGTAAAAAATTTCAGTGGAACTAAGCCGGCAACAGTATGCAGACGTACATTAATCCGAAAAAGCACAAGATCTCTAGTTTGCAAACAAAAAAAAAACATTCGACCCGCAAGGAGGGGATTAGTTGCTTTTAGTCATTGAAAACAAAGTTAGTGAAATAAACTTAAAAACCATGACTCTGGATAAATCGAGTATTTAAATGTTTGTACTTTGTCAACCAATAACAGGTTCAAATTTTTTCTAAATGTTACAAGTTCTTGAAAAGGATCACAGCCAGGAAAAAATGTTCGATCTCGCGAGGGTGTTTGATATTTCTGCGACACGGTAAAAAAAAATTTCACAAAATTTGCTCCGTGTTATCATTGGCATTCTCAAAATGTCTTTTCCGTTTGACTTGAATCAGGGCCATTCAAATCGAACGGGAAACATGACGTTTTTGAGAATGCCATTAATAACACGTAGCAAACTTTGTGAAAATTTTTACCGTGTCGCAGAAATGTCAAACACCCTCGTGAGATTGAACGATTTGCCTGGCTTTGATCATTTTTAAGGACCTGTAATCTTTAGAAAGAAATTGAATCTGTTATTGGTTGACAAACTACGAACATTTAAGTACTCAGTTTATCCACAGTCATGGTTTTTAACTTTCTTTTACTAACTTTGTTATCAATGACTCAGAGCAACTAAGCCACGCCTTGCGGATTTAATTCAATCTTATTTCTTATATTATTTTTATTATTTTTATGATTATTATTATGATTATTATGATTATTATTTCGATTTTTTTTAGATAAATGAGCCCAGGAGATGGATGAGTATCGTGAACAAAGTTATTTGCAAGTAAAAAAAAGTCTAGTACTTGTTGCAAACCCCGTGCTTATCGAACAAGTTTTTTGGCTTCGAAAATTGTCATTTAGAACGGAAGTTCCCGGATCAAAACAATTCACTTCGAGCAAGGTTCTATTTGTGCCCCAAAATATATAATTTTAGCTGACAGGAAGTTCATCGGCCAGATATTAAAATATAAATTTTATTCGAAAAATAGATCAAATAGAAAGTAAGTTTTTAAAATTACTGACTTGAATTCTTTCTTTAGACTGGAATTTTAATAAAGCGAAAAATAATAAATCCATATTGAGTGTCAATGAACAAAAAAGGCAGTAATGCCAATTGTATTGATTTGATCTTTTACTAAAAATATGAAAAGACAATCCAACAAAAACTATTTTAAGAAACTATATATAAAACCATTACTTAAATGACTAAGTAAAAAAATTACGCTTGAAAAGCTAACTTTACAATCGTATTGAACCAACTGTACAATAGGAACACGGCGCAATTGAGCTCTTCAACAGAATACTGATTTATAGCTTTAGTTTGCTTGATAATTATCAGTCTAATTGGAAACCACAAAGCAGCGCACAATAGAAAAATGAACCAAAGAAATAACAATACTGCTTGTGTAAGGGCAAAGCTCCGAATGTTCCGACTGCCTCTTAAAGTCTATGTAGCAGTAATGACATGAAAAAAAATGTAATAAAAAAAACGATTTTTTTTACTTTGAGATTTTTTGTGAAGTATCATCCCCCCACACGCAATATAAAGTACAAAGTGATAGATTTCGCTCCTAGTAACAAATCAATTATGGCAAATAAGCTTCCTTCAACCTATTTAGAACGATTTCCAAGACGGATTAAATCTCCGCTTACGCGTTAATAGCGCCAATTATATCGCATGTTAAGTTTCCCAAATTGGCCAAAATGGCAAACTTTGAAACCTCATAACTTTACAAAAATGATCACAGGTGAAATATCTTTTCAAATTTAAGCTCAAGACAACAATAACTTTTAAATGATATTTAAAAATTCCGTCTTAAAGGCTAGTTAAAAAGTCAAAATTTGTCTGAAAAAAACCCACCCCGAGCACAAATTTTCCGTTTTTTCGTTACGAAAGTCGGAACAACAAGGAAATTATTATTTAGTAGAGTAATTTCTTTATAACTTACAAAACGGTAGCCAGCAAATTTTCATATTTAAAACTTTGAAAATAGTTCAACAAACCGAAGATAACTAAAAAGATGGTTAACTAGTAATTGCACTTTCATAACACAAAAATAATCTTCAACTAGAGCGGGATTTTAACATACAAACATGCTCATAAAACGTTTTCCAGCAAACTTTTACGAAATGCTTCAAGTAAGAGACGATTCCTGTGAACGAAGTAAAACCATTTGTACGAAATAAAAAAAACTCGCAGTTGCTTCGGACATTAATAAAATTAGATGATTGAAAAAAATGATCAAAAATGGCAGCTTAAAAACCCGAAAAATGAAATAACCCAGAGCAAACGCAGTCCGTAAACTCCTTAGAAATTTGATTGAGGTTTCTTTCAATAATTAAAAATGGCTGAAGTTTCAAGACTTGAATTACTTTTTCGACTATGACTCAAATTGCTTCTCGAAAATATCAAACCAGACGAAAATTTATTCAATTAGATGCAAACATAAGAGTTTAATCGGAAGATAGGCGAAGCGGAAGTTAGCTTGAAACTTGCTGATTTGAATTCTTTCGGTGTACTCGAATTTTAATGGCGGGAAAAATAGGAAATCTTTTTTGAATCTCATTGAACCAAACAGCATTCACGCCAATTTTATTGATTCAAAGTTCACAAAGATGCATTGTTATTTACCATATAAAAATTCTAGTACCCGAATTTGAGACTGTAAATATTTTGAAATCCACATAATTTTTTACCAAATCCAGTTTTATTTTACAGCATTTTGATCAAATCTACTAGATCCTAGAAGATATTATCTCTAGTTTGGTTGCAGTGCCATGTTTTCATTTAATTTAATTATGACGCTGAAAACGTGTCGTGCATTTTATCAATTTTTGACTCTTCTTGCCAATGTTTAAAAAAAAGCATTTCACTTTTTACATACCTTTTCCACGTATCCAAGCAATTCTCAGGCTGATCAATTCTATGCTACGTATTGCAATCTTATTTTGGGAGACAGGTTTGAATTTACCACTGGCGAATCAAAGGAGAAAAAATAAACTGTTCACGCATCAGTCGTGGCAATTGTCAGGTTAACTACCCTATCAAACGAAGCCCTCTGCGATATGGCTAATTAAGTTAAATCAGGACCCGAAAGTTACTCCCATTTTTGGATAAAATATGAATCTGAAAGCAACAGCGGATGGTGCAGTTAAATCGACTGGGGACTTCATTAAGTTCACCGGAGCCCCTTATTTGGTTATACCCCGCCTCTCAAAAAGACGGGAAAATTATCGATGCCTTTGTACAGATCAGACTTCATGTCATAAATTTCAGATAAAAGCCGAGCGAAATCAGAAGCAAGAGCTCGAAAAAAAATTTTCAGGAGATTAACATAAATTTTGTTAGGCTCAATTTGATCATAAAAAGAACAACAGATAGGAAATATTTGAGCAGTTTGAGTGTTTATTGTTTGCTTCAATTTCACATACAAACTTCTTAACTGAAAGTATGCGCTTCAATGATATCTGACACCTTCACATTCACTTAGCCTCAAATTAAATGAAATGTTACTCTAAAACAAATCTAACATATTTAGGGAAGCGATCAGTAAACCGATGCGGCAAAAATGAACCGATATTTAAAGAATTACTTTTCTCTGAGCTAGAACAATAGTTTCAGAACTGAAGATTTCTTTGCAAGGGTTAATTCGGTTTAATTTTGAATAGAATTTTTGTTTAACGGTAAAAAGTTGTCATAATGGAGAAATCCGATTTCAATTACTGTGATTACGTTATTGAATAAAGCATTTTCAGTTTTGATATGTCTCGCACTTTTCGTTTTTTTATACACTATTTCTATTTCCTGACTTATCACCCATATTTCAATCAATCCGTTGCGCGCCAGAAGTTTAAAACTTAACGTAGCGTGCATAATCCATTTGTATAATTTTACTCCATCGCAAAATTGCGCTGAAATTGTTTGACATTGAGGTCTGAAAAAAAACGTCACTTACATCTCAAATCGTAAGAATATATCTTTAAACCTGCAACTAATCACTTCAACAGCCATTCTTCAATTGCTAAAATTTAACTATACGAACAGAAATAGGATATGATTAAGTTTTGACCAGCATATAATTTTAAACAAGTTTTCTATCAATCATGATTCTTCAAGTTTTGAGATGAAATCGGCAGAATCAGTTAACAACGCTTGCAGGTCTTCAAACTGGGCTGTCTTAATAGCATCAGCTAACTCTTGCCACACAAATATAGTGTGTTCGTCAGAGATCAAAACAGGGTCGGCTGGATTGAGAAGTCTGGCTAGCCAATACGAGCTCCTTTTTCGAACAGTACTAGTAGGGTCCACTCTACTTCTTACGTCATAATGCAAATGTCTCCTGAAATGACATAAAGAACTAACTTCAAAACAATCTCAAGAGATACAAAATCATCTATGCGCTGTGGCCATACACAACTTTTATTTTTTAATTAAATAAGATATACGAGCTTCATTTGAAAGGATTATCATTAAAACAGCTGCAGCTCAATAATACTGGAAGTAATAGCTGTAGCTCTACATCGTCTAATCACGGCAATTTCATTATTTTAGTTCAGAAATCAAAAATGAACGCGAATAACTATACAAGAACCCTTCGTCCTTTGAGTTTACCTTAGATGTGCTCGTGTGCATATGTAGGTAGATTGAGGCTAGCTTAAGACCCTTAATCCGAAAAGACAGCCTACCGACATACCAACAGCTGTTCAGCTCACTCGGAGAACCGCCGCAATTTTGACCAAATTAAAAATTACATAACTTTTCTTTATTTCGCTCTTTAGTAAGTAAAAAAATGTAGACTAAAACATTTAATTTTGCGTTAATTTGCCCTAAAAAACAACCATAAACGGGAGTTTATAGAAAAAATAAATATGCCAAATTCGATTATGGGCGGATATAATCCTATAAAGTTTTTCAGCATTTGAAGCAAAAACTGGGTGATTGTCAGAAAAAAAACATGAAAAACGCGCAAGTCTTGGTTTATGCGTTATAAGACGCAATTTCAAGATTTGTGTTCTTACATTTAAAAAAAAAACTTTAGGCCACCAAAAACAGCCCTTTTCCGGCCAAAAATAAACTTTTCCCCACACCCGGAACCCTGATTATTTTACGTTTTTTTTTACCACCATAGTTAGTTTTCTATACATCGTATATTTGAAGGCATATTTATTATAAGCACTAACTCGAAGTCCTCGTAGACCTTGAGCTGGTGTTTTTTGTATCCCGCCTCCTCCTCAGTTTCTCTGTAGGCAGACTCCAATCCAGTCTCGTTGCCCTCGGGGTGACCTGGAACCAAACCACCGTACTGCATTCAAGAACATTAAGTAATTTAATGGCGAAAAAGAATGAATCAAGACATTTCAAAAAAAAAAAATTTCTCCAAAGTATGAGTTTAAAACAATCAAAACTAAAAAACTAGTTTTCAGATTTTATAGAATTTCGGGCTAGTTAAACCCAGCGTCTCAACTAGGATCCATCAACTGGCAATGAAAAGAAAAAAACCACATAATTGAGCCGACCGAATTTAAGCCGACGCTCCATTAAGAAAATCTACCTACAAATTTGTGCGGAGAAAAACCCGCATTGGAAGAATTATTAAATTTTTTACTGAATCTTGGAGCACACGCACTCAAACAAATAGTCGTCAATTTCTCATTCGGAAACTAAGCCAACAGAGCTTCAGCCGAAACCCAAAAGGCCGAAAAAACAATAACCAAAAAAGGGCCCCGGCAGGAATCAAACTCAATACCGTGTAGCCTCAAGCAGAAGTTTTACCTCGACACAAAATACCAGCTCCAAAATCAAGAGGGGGTTCATAATGAAATGCGGTCAGTTGCTCACAGATTTGTAGGAAAACTGTTTACGGGAAAAGTCTTGTCCACGATTAGAAAAACGAACGCCGGAGAGGTCTTTTACCTACTTTTCCCTATATTCCCCATCAAACAGTCTTGGGAATACCTGGGGTTAGTTAGGTTTTGTGTTTTTGACGAATAGTTTTTCGTTGCCGCAGAAACCTTCAAATTTCTTCTTTTACTTAATTGAGCAATCAAAGGTCGAATTTCAAACCGTCAACCATATGATTGAAATAAAGCTTCACTACAACTTCCATCAAACACAGAAGTCGTATAAAGTCAGGAATCTGGTTAACTATTTGCCTCATTCATACCTAGTAAAGGATTGCCACCCCTATTAAGATCTACTTCAACGGTTAAACATATGTGAATTTTGAAAGAAAAAAAGAAAAAGAATATTTCTCAAGTCCACATTTTTTCAGAATGAACACTTTAATTCAAATATTATACTAAGTCAACTGATGAGAGTCGAAGAGGATAGGCAACGGAACGGTCAGGTCCTCTAACATCTACCCTAATTGAATAATCCAGACTTAAAAGCAAAAAAATCATTAAAAAAACACTTTTTTTGAAACTGAATTCAAGAAATTTCATTTTGTGGAAAATGAGTGTTCATCTACAGAAAATTAACTATTCAACAAACAAATTAGTGGTATAAAGGAACAAGTTAATAAAAGGGCAAAAAATAATGAAGGAAAAAACATTATTTTTCTGTTTATTTTTTGTTCCTTCCCATGCTGTGTTTCAGATTTCTTGTATAAAAAAATGTGCTGAAATGGAACAAGCGTATCTTCACTCTAAAAACTTAATTCAAAGGGAAAGAGATTTTTTTGTGAGAATTTTTCTTCAAAAATTTTATTAAAAGATGGTTTTTTGAAAAAAAAATCAATAAATGGCCATATCTCCTATACTGGAAGCTTCTGACGCTTCATAATTTATCAAGTAAAATACAGCCTATAAATAAATGCTGGTAGCGTTTGACCTCTGATTACTGTTTAAAAAGGAAAACAAAAATAAAATTATTTTATAGGTTACCGAAAAATTTCCCTAAGTCATCATTTTCCAAAAAATACAGGTTTTATTTTAAGATTTTTTTAACGTTAATTTCTGATTCTTAAAATGATTTAATTTGAAGTTAGTTTTTGCTTCTGAAAATTTAATTTTTTCCAGAAGTTAACAAGCACGATATCGAATAGAAAACGCTCAAGCTTTTTCTTACATAGTTGCTCCCCTTTCCTTTTGAATTTTGACTTCCTGGGTTCGTTTTTGATTTGTATCAAAAGAGAATAGATTGCTTAGGAAATCATTTGAAGGTAAACTTTTGGTTGAACGCTCTACAAACTTGAGTAGTTAGCAAAAATGCAATTCAAAAACAGATAATAAATTTGAGAAAGATGTCATTGCAGCTCTCACTTCGTTTACAAAAAAAAACTTAATTTTCTTTTGCAGAAAAAACAAACACTTGCGTAAACTTTGACAACAATAGCCGTAAACCAGGACACCATATTTAATTATTAAAACAACATTGCTTCTGTAGTATTCTATCAATTGAGACCTTGGTACATAGTGCCTTAATTTTGATATAACTCCACACAGTTTACCGGGTCTCATTTTAACAAATCCAATATGAGTTTGGAATGAACATTTATAATGAATATGAATACCTAGATATTTGAACTTTGGTTGTATGTTATTTGAGAAAAATTAAGATTAAATCGAAAATGGAAAGCACATTTTATATTCAATTAAATTGTTATATCAAAATTTATTACTAACTTGTTGGCGTGAAGCCAGCTGTCAAGGTTATCTATATCTTCTCTTATATTTGTAATCTGGCAACCACTGGCCGTTAAGTTAATGCTATCAGCAATCAATGACTTTACTGATTTGCATAATGGAAGATAATTTATATAAATAATAAAAAAGAAAAGGGCCTAAAATAATAAATGCTCCATTAACTTCAACGCGCTGAATCCGGCCACTTAAATAATTTTTAAAACACTTTTAAAAAATTACCTGTATATCATAGGCTTCAAGTTCAATCAGAAGTAATTTATGATCAAGGGTATCATAAGCTTTCCTGAGATCCAGATAGAAAGTATTCATTTCATCTCGAGAGTAGTTCATTCTTAATTGTTCGTGCCTTAATTTTGTACCTTGTAACGAATCTCCCCCCACCCCCACCCCCTTTTGCAAAGGGGGGATAGTTAAGAGCCTAGATATCCACTATCTCAATACCTTTTGGTGGACTCCAGTGACCCTCAACTGCTTTGAGAAGGAGAAATTCTGGCACTTTGGAAGCAGCAGCAGCCCCCTGTTTCCATCGGAACACAATAAACCCGAACGCCTGCTCCTTTATCCCCATTCCACTCAATCTGAAAAAACAATTAACAAATCACATCCTATCAATTTTCAACAGGGTTTAAACAAAGGACCACTTGCGTGAAAAGGAAATATAACGAAACTATTAAG
Organism: Symsagittifera roscoffensis; assembly: GCF_963678635.1. NCBI lineage: Eukaryota > Metazoa > Xenacoelomorpha > Acoela > Convolutidae > Symsagittifera > Symsagittifera roscoffensis. The sequence goes on along the minus strand of NC_087068.1, from coordinate 2,682,330 downwards.
GTGCACAAAAAATCTAACTGATAAAAACTCATCATGAAAAACTCATCTAATTAACCAAAAAAAATTAGTCATGGAAAGTTTCAGGACACATTATACTTTCGGTAAAATTAGTATAAAAATGATTGGAAGGTGTTTTTGAAGGTGAAAAAATCAACCGGGCATCAAATACCTTTAATATGAAACTTAATAAGACCTCGAAAACAAAATGAGAAAAATCAGACATCGAAAACTCAAATATGAGTGCGAACAATTTTTAAACACATTTAATGACATAAAACAAGACATAAATAAGTGTCTTCACTTAGTTCATTGACTCTTAAACATCAGTTAACTCTGATTAGGAGTACACTAATACTCTAATCCTCCTTCGTCGTCGTAAATTAGTCTTAACAGAAAAATATCAGAGCGGGTTCTTTCACACCGATGGAAGGCAACAATAGCGACTAAAAGAGCTTTATAACGATACGTGAGATAGCTATCAAATTGGATCGAATAAAGTTAATAACAATAGGCAAAAAAATACGAATATGAGATAAATTATAAAGAAAAAAGGTTTGAACCATCGAATATACGTAATTATAATCCAGGATAGCCGGCTACTGTGCACGTAGCACAGAATGTTTCGACCATAGTCTTGAAAAATATATTTTTTTTTCAAATGAGTGCCGTTTTTTTCTGTGTGGTGTGATAGAAAAATCTGAACCAAATAGAAATAAGGTGAATGCGACAGTCATAATCAAAAAGGCCAATTGGAAAACAGTTTTTATAGAAAAATGGCTAGAAAAACGAAAAAAAAGTGTAAAAACAATTTAATAATTTTTCAAAAAAACTTTGCTGAAATTTTTTGAATTATATATCACATAAAGCGCTTTCAGTTGAGATTTTGGACATTTAAAATCGAGAAAAACCGGATTTTTGATTTTTGGTCTAATTCCGAGCTAATAAGGTGAGCGTACAGGCTTGATAAAAAATGGAAAATGAAGCAAAAAAATAGAAAAAGAGCAACAAAAAACAAAATCAAAAATTTCAAACAAAAAAACTTCATTTTGGATAATAGAGCGATTTCAGATTTCTCTCAAGTTTGAAAATCAAAGGCGAAAGAGTTACAAACTAAAGTTGCGTTATGAAAAAGGCCAAAAAAGCCAATTAAAGAACTCGAAAAATTGGAGTTCCCTTCTAAATCTTTTTTAACTTGATTCCTGGGAATAGGTTATGGATTTTTTTTTAATTTCTTGGATCCTGAGGAGAGGGAATGAATATTAATTTTATTAATTGGGCAAAGAGTTTGTTAATCAGCTATTTGAGCACTGTAATCCTGTCTGAAAAACAAAGATATCGAACCAACATTTTTTAAAATCAGAATGGCGCGTGAAAGGTCTCTTGAATGATATCACACTTGAACCCCTTTGACCGTTTATCGAGGTAATAAAATGCTATGATCAAAATCATCTTACAATATAGTTACTTCCAACTCTTACACGAGTGGTCGCCACAATACAAGTTTCGAAGTAAAATTAGAGCTATATTCAACCTGTTCTATAGCTAACTTTGAAATGAAAGCAAAAACTATTAGTTTCTATCAACGACAGAAATGAACGCACAGGAAAAGATTGATGATTTATACACTTGTTAACAATAGGAAAAAAGCTGAGGTCTGCCCACTAACTGTCTAAAAATTTTTTTATAACATTGATATTATAAACCTGAACATATGTAGCGGATTATTCAGCTATTATTAAAAATTAGTTGCGTAAGCCGAAATGACAAAAATCATACAAACAAATACACATTTTTCTTTCCACCTAACCTTGGTACCAAGAAGTGCTCAAAAACTTTTTTATTAACAAAACAACAAATGGAGCAATGAAATGAAATCACAACTAACAAAATAGAACAAATACCAAGTCGCAAAAGTCCAAAACATTATAGCAAAATAAACTCAAACCCTCAATTTGTTACAAAAAATATAGCCCCGACAGACATTTGGGAAAGAGTCAATAAACGCAAAGAAACAGAAAGAAAAAACGGATTTATTTTTTGAACAACTTTAACTTTCAAAATGAAAATATGCGGTTTTGAAGCTAAGTGAATTATAAGAACAATTTTTGATTGACACTTTTATGATAAAATCAATTCAATTTGAAAAAAAAAATGAATCAATAGGCAAAGTTTTTATTCCGCTGAGATACCTGAAAAATAAATTCCCCTTCCGAAACCAGAAGTCCATCACGTTCTTCAATAACTTTACACTTCTGCTGTTCGATGGTGTAGTTTTCTTTCCGTTTTACAAAGGAAATGAACAAAATTCAAATTGCCAAAAATCAAACTTGAGTGTATAATGAACGCAAAAAGTAAATGAGCGCAAAGTAACAGAAATGAAAAACAAAATAATTGTTTGAAAACACTTCAACTTTCAAATTTCAAAGTAAAAAGACGACTTTAAAACTGTTTGATTTACAAAAACAATTTATGATTGACACTTTTATGAAAAAAAAATCAACTGATTTTGAAAAAACTACATCAAAAGGTAAAGTTTTTACTCCGCCGAGATATCTGAAAATCAAATTCTATTGACAATACTAGAAGTCGATCACGTTCTTCGTCAGCTTTAAACTTTTGCTGTTCGATAGTGTACTTTGTGTTTCTTTTTACAAAGGAAATGAACTAAACTTAAGACACAGAGGCGAAGCTAAAGTTGGAGGTACGTATTTGATGTTTTTGAGTTTGTTATACTGATGCGGGACGAAATGTTTAATTTCACAAACTGGACTTCGCCATCCTGTTGTTTATAACCTTTTTCTAACAAAGAATTAAGGAGTAGTCACTTCTGTAAGAAAAATTCGCGCAACCGCTTCTTTCGATTGAAATCTTCATCTCAGATTTGATAAGGTACTTTTCAAGATGAATTAAAAAATTTCTAAAAAACGGTCGAACATATGTAGCGGATTATTCAGCTATTATTAAAAATTAGTTGCGTAAACCGAAATGACAAAAATCATACAAACAAATACACATTTTTCTTTCCACCTAACCTTGGTACCAAGAAGTGCTCAAAAACTTTTTTTATTAACAAAACAACAAATGGAGCAATGAAATGAAATCACAACTAACAAAATAGAACAAATACCAAGTCGCAGAAGTCCAAAACATTATAGCAAAATAAACTCAAACCCTCAATTTGTTACAAAAAATATAGCCTCGACAGACATTTGGGAATGAGTCAATGAACGCAAAGAAACAGAAAGAAAAAACGGATTTATTTTTTGAACAACTTTAACTTTCAAAATGAAAATATGCGGTTTTGAAGCTAAGTGAATTATACGAACAATTTATGATTGACACTTTTATGATAAAATCAATTCAATTTGAAAAAAAAAAATGAATCAATAGGCAAAGTTTTTATTCCGCTGAGATACCTGAAAAATAAATTCCACTTCCGAAACCAGAAGTCCATCACGTTCTTCAATAACTTTACACTTCTGCTGTTCGATGGTGTAGTTTTCTTTCCGTTTTACAAAGGAAATGAACAAAATTCAAATTGCCAAAAATCAAACTTGAGTGTATAATGAACGCAAAAAGTAAATGAGCGCAAAGTAACAGAAATGAAAAACAAAATAATTGTTCGAAAACACTTCAACTTTCAAATTTCAAAGTAAAAAGACGACTTTAAAACTGTTTGATTTACAAAAACAATTTATGATTGACACTTTTATGAAAAATAAATCAACTGATTTTGAAAAAACTACATCAAAAGGTAAAGTTTTTACTCCGCCGAGATATCTGAAAATCAAATTCTATTGACAATACTAGAAGTCGATCACGTTCTTCGTCAGCTTTAAACTTTGCTGTTCGATAGTGTACTTTGTGTTTCTTTTTACAAAGGAAATGAACTAAACTTAAGACACAGAGGCGAAGCTAAAGTTGTAGGTACGTATTTGATGTTTTTGAGTTTGTTATACTGATGCGGGACGAAATGTTTAATTTCACAAACTGGACTTCGCCAACCTGTTGTTTATAACCTTTTTCTAACAAAGAATTAAGGAGTAGTCACTTCTGTAAGAAAAATTCGCGCAACCGCTTCTTTCGATTGAAATCTTCATCTCAGATTTGATTGGGTACTTTTCAAGATGAATTAAAAAATTTCTAAAAAACGGTCGAACATATGTAGCGGATTATTCAGCTATTATTAAAAATTAGTTGCATAAGCCGAAATGACAAAAATCATACAAACAAATACACATTTTTCTTTCCACCTAACCTTGGTACCAAGAAGTGCTCAAAAACTTTTTTTATTAACAAAACAACAAATGGAGCAATGAAATGAAATCACAACTAACAAAATAGAACAAATACCAAGTCGCAAAAGTCCAAAACATTATAGCAAAATAAACTCAAACCCTCAATTTGTAACAAAAAATATAGCCTCGACAGACATTTGGGAATGAGTCAATGAACGCAAAGAAACAGAAAGAAAAAACGGATTTATTTTTTGAACAACTTTAACTTTCAAAATGAAAATATGCGGTTTTGAAGCTAAGTGAATTATAAGAACAATTTATGATTGACACTTTTATGATAAAATCAATTCAATTTGAAAAAAAAAATGAATCAATAGGCAAAGTTTTTATTCCGCTGAGATACCTGAAAAATAAATTCCATTTCCGAAACCAGAAGTCCATCACGTTCTTCAATAACTTTACACTTCTGCTGTTCGATGGTGTAGTTTTCTTTCCGTTTTACAAAGGAAATGAACAAAATTCAAATTGCCAAAAATCAAACTTGTGTATAATGAACGCAAAAAGTAAATGAGCGCAAAGTAACAGAAATGAAAAACAAAATTATTGTTTGAAAACACTTCAACTTTCAAATTTCAAAGTAAAAACACGACTTTAAAGCTGTTTGATTTAGAAAAACAATTTATGATTGACACTTTTATGAATAAAAAAATCAACTGAATTTGAAAAAACTACATCAAAAGGCAAAGTTTTTACTCCGCCGAGATATCTGAAAACCAAATTCTATTGTCAATACTAGAAGTCGATCACGTTCTTCGTCAGCTTTAAACTTTTGCTGTTCGATAGTGTACTTTGTGTTTCTTTTTACAAAGGAAATGAACTAAACTTAAGACACAGAGGCGAAGCTAAAGTTGGAGGTACGTATTTGATGTTTTTGAGTTTGTTATACTGATGCGGGACGAAATGTTTAATTTCACAAACTGGACTTCACCAACCTGTTGTTTATAACCTTTTTCTAACAAAGAACTAAGGAGTAGTCACTTCTGTAAGAAAAATTCGCGCAACCGCTTCTTTCGATTGAAATCTTCATCTCAGATTTGATAGGGTACTTTTCAAGATAAATTAAAAAATTTCTAAAAAAACGGTCGAACATATGTAGCGGACTATTCAGCTATTATTAAAAATTAGTTGCGTAAGCCGAAATGACAAAAATCATACAAACAAATACACATTTTTCTTTCCACCCAACCTTGGTACCAAGAAGTGCTCAAAAACTTTTTTTATTAACAAAACAACAAATGGAGCAATGAAATGAAATCACAACTAACAAAATAGAACAAATACCAAGTCGCAAAAGTCCAAAACATTATAGCAAAAAAACTCAAACCCTCAATTTGTTACAAAAAATATAGCCCCGACAGACATTTTGGAAAGAGTCAATGAACGCAAAGAAACAGAAAAAAAAACGGATTTATTTTTTGAACAACTTTAACTTTCAAAATGAAAATATGCGGTTTTGAAGCTAAGTGAATTAGAAGAACAATTTATGATTGACACTCTTATGATAAAACCAATTCAATTTGAAAAAAAATGAATCAATAGGCAAAGTTTTTATTCCGCTGAGATACCTGAAAAATAAATTCCACTTCCGAAACCAGAAGTCCATCACGTTCTTCAATAACTTTACACTTCTGCTGTTCGATGGTGTAGTTTTCTTTCCGTTTTACAAAGGAAATGAACAAAATTCAAATTGCCAAAAATCAAACTTGAGTGTATAATGAACGCAAAAAGTAAATGAGCGCAAAGTAACAGAAATGAAAAACAAAATAATTGTTTGAGAACACTTCAACTTTCAAATTTCAAAGTAAAAAGACGACTTTAAAACTGTTTGATTTACAAAAACAATTTATGATTGACACTTTTATGAAAAAAAAATCAACTGATTTTGAAAAAACTACATCAAAAGGTAAAGTTTTTACTCCGCCGAGATATCTGAAAATCAAATTCTATTGACAATACTAGAAGTCGATCACGTTCTTCGTCAGCTTTAAACTTTTGCTGTTCGATAGTGTACTTTGTGTTTCTTTTTACAAAGGAAATGAACTAAACTTAAGACACAGAGGCGAAGCTAAAGTTGGAGGTACGTATTTGATGTTTTTTGAGTTTGTTATACTGATGCGGGACGAAATGTTTAATTTCACAAACTGGACTTCGCCAACCTGTTGTTTATAACCTTTTTCTAACAAAGAATTAAGGAGTAGTCACTTCTGTAAGAAAAATTCGCGCAACCGCTTCTTTCGATTGAAATCTTCATCTCAGATTTGATAGGGTACTTTTCAAGATAAATTAAAAAATTTCTAAAAAACGGTCGAAGTTCAAAAACTTGAGTTTCCGAAATCGGTAACTTTTTTTGCTAAACGCAGGTCGTGGCCAGTAAAAAGAGAAGATTTTTCCATTGAACACTTAACCTGAGAATTGGAACGGTAATTTTTGAGTAGAGTAAAAAAAATTTGCCAAAAACGGTCATTTTTAAAACTTTCACGTCAGTTTCAAAACTTTCACGCTGAACTTTCAAATTGGGCGTAGCAAACTTTAAAGTAAAGCTTTCAACAACCTGCTGTGCCGATTATACCTATGATATCAGATTTAGCAGGCTAGTTATCGGAGAAGAGAACTCCGAAAAACAGTCAACAAATCAGAAAGTTGACATTTCCGAGAATCATAGCTTTTTGCTTCAAAAAAACTGAGCGTAGCCGCTTACAGAGTAGAATTTCACCCAATCTGTTATTTCGATTGAACCCAAAAACCTAGGATTTGCAGGGTAGTTCTCGAGAAAAGTTAAAAAGTTTCAAACAACAGTAAAAAAAATTAACTTATATAGGGGACCTTTTTGAATCCGTTCTAATCATTCAAACCAAAATCTCAGAGTTGGTAGTTTAGTTTTTGAGGAAAAAATCAAAAATACTGGTCAAACATCCCCCCGCAGACTTTTTCGAAGGCTGTACACAAAAGGGGAAAAGCAAAAGAGACCAGGAGCGCATCCAGGCGCACAAGAAAGTAGCAGGGTTTTTCTATGGCTACTCATTTTTGAAAATCGGTAGTAGGGTTTTTGAGAAAAAAAAATTTATTGCAAAAAGTAGAAAAAACACTCCAAAGCGTCTCAAAAAATTAAATAAAAAACCCAATCCCACACACTTTGATAAAACATGTTTTTATAAAAACAGGAACTCTAGGCAAGCATGCCAAGCAAGACATTTGAAATTCTCAAATCAGCAACTGAACAAAACTTACGAAGAGGAAGGCCAAAAATCTTTGAGCAGACACCAGTTGACAACAGGACAACTAAAAAAGTTATACTAGGACACTGGACAAACGAGAGAACACAACAGGGTAGGTTAAATGGAGGCGTGGTTAATTACTGGAGGCGACTCATAAGGGAAGCGGGAGAGGACTGGACGAATATAGAAAATTTAACACAGGACCGAAAAAAATGGAAGGCGACAGTGAAAAGGAGAAAAGAAGCGCTAGAGAAATGGGAGAGTGAAATGTGCAGATACAGGGGAGGGGAGAAACCTAGAAGGAGCCAGGCGAGGTATCAGGGAGAAAACTTAACATGCAGGTGGGAGGGATGCGGACGAATTTGTAAAACGAAAGGAGGTCTAGTGCAGCATGAACGACGAGTTCACAGGATACAGGAGAGGGTGTTTAAATGCGACAGATGCAACAGAACTTTCGCGGAGAAGCACAACTTAACAAACCACAGAAAGAGCTGTAAGGGGGACCAGATGGGTAGGTGTGGGGACCGCGCGGTGACGGTAACAAGGGGTAATATGGCGAGTCATAGGAGGAGTTGCGGAGGAGGGAGTGGAACGGTAGGGAACACGGCGGCAAGGGAGACAGGAGGTAACAGGTACACGGGGACCAGGGGGAGGAAAGAGTGTGGATCCTGCGGAGCCTGGATCACTGCTAATAACCTAGCCAGACATGAGAGGAAGTGCCAGAAAGAACCACCCAAGGCCCCCCGAGGGGCGTAAATGGGAAACAGAACAGAACAGAACAGACACCAGTTGAGCGGAAAAAATGGATTTTTTTTGAAAAAAAAATTTAAAGTTACCCCTGAAACTACCCTGTATTAACTAGCACCCACCCAGTGTTTAAATTTGAATTTTCACGAAATTGAGCATGTCAGTTGAAATGCATGTCAAGTGAAGCGATTGAGCATGTCAAGTGATTCAATTGATTTTGATAAACTAGTTAACCCAAAAAATAAAGTATATATTCCGATTTGATAACGCTTGCTAATCGCAAACGTAAAGAATAAAAAAGTCAAATAGCAAAAAAAAACAAATTTTTAGCGTAAACAATTTTAAGACTTTTCCTGAAAAAAAATCATCCGACCACGTTCATCGACCTTTTATAATTCTAGGAAAACATACTTCAAATGAAAACACAGCGTAGCAGATATAAAAACTTATCACATCCATTAAAAACTAGCTTCAAACTATCCAAAAAATCATGTGCAATTTGACCATAAAAACACTAGCTTCAAATTATCCAATTATTTGCATTTCCAAGTAAATTTACCAAAATCACAGTAGTTAAACGCCTTCTGGAATTTCAAGAGGCTTTTAACTACCGTGTTTCTGTAAACATGACTTAGGACACAGTCGCTTTATATTTGGTCACCTTGACTGATATCTATGTTGTTGTTTCAAGTATTTTTCACTTTTTAAACGTATTACAAATTTTTAAACGTATTTTAAATGCTTTACAAAAAACCAGATTCTTTTCCATTTCCCCTTGATTCCTGAAAATTTTACAAGCAATTGTAACAAACAGACGGGGGCATCTGCACTTTGCCTATTTATGGAAAACTTATATGGAAACCACAAAATCATAAATGAGATTCCTGCTTAACTTACGTCTTCATTTTCATTAGCCTGTTCGTAAAACAATTTAAAAACGTCATATCTCGGAAACAAAAAGCATTTGTGTAATCAAATTTGAAAGCAAGATTCGCAACTTCTGGTAGTACTCTGACAGCACACAACTACACGGCTGGGAATTAGAAATTTTTTCAATCTAGGTTTTCTGAAATTTTTGAAAAAATCATTACAAAAAGTCATATCTCGAAAACAAAGAACTTGCGCAGTCATATATTGCGGCAAGGTTTGCAACGTTTGAGAGTACCCTGGCAAAGCCTCAGTATAGCGTTGGGAATCACAAATCCACCTTAATTCTACAATAAAAATCATTTAAAGTCATCTCGAAAACCAAAAGCATTCGAGCAGTCATACTTAGAAGCAAGATTTGCAACTCCTGAGAGTACCCTGACAGAACCCAATTACAGCTATGGGAATTAGAAGTCTGTGAATTTTTTAAAATCTAACTTTTCTGAAAACTTGTGAAAAAAAATCACCAAAATCAATGTATCTTGTAAGCTAAAAGGATTTCGGTAATCACATTTAAAGACCAAACTAGCAACCCCTGGCAGCAGCCCACTATTTGGTTGCTTATTTCCAGCTTGGTGAAACAAACACTGAATTCACACTGGAAAATCGAAAACATTTTTTACACATTGCAATATACGATATAGCTTAAACGTGAAAAAAACTCTGTCATTCAACAGCAAAAATGAAACGTCAAAGCAGCTTAAACATGGCGGGCAGAAAATTTCTCTATGAAGCATTGTTTAAAAAACATCATTTTGTAATGTTTAAGTCCAGAGTGGAAAACTTGAAAAGTGCCTTAAAACTTTGCGGTCGTGGCCAAGTGAGTAACACTTTCAGCGTTTAACACGAAGGTCGACGGTTTGAATCGTATTTCGGTAACGTTCGGATGGTAACGTCCACTGCCCCTCAAGGGGGGCGGTAAACACCACCATCCCCAAAGAAGTAAGCCCTGGCAGTCAGTGTGCGCCAGGGATCGGTGATAAAAAAAATTTGCAGGCTACATTTTTTCTGTTGCTTAGGGAGGGTCTAAAAAGGGAAATAAGCGAGTACTTTATAGATCTCTCAACTCCGTTTGACGTTTATTTATAGTACTGTGTGGTTCCAAATAAGAGCCCCCTCCAGCATATTGATTTGAAACAAAACTAAAATAGGGCAACCCACACGCTTAGTAAGAACCCCCATTCACGGAATTTTCTTAGTTTCCCACAACTTCGTAGAATCACAAAAAAAAGTATTCATAAAACAATTGCCATTAAATATTTCTAGTAAGAATTTGTTCACTTGTTCACGCTGACGCATTTCAAAGGAATTCAGAACATCAAATGTCATTTTAAAGGTTCTGACATTGAACTGTTCAATCTTGTTTCAGAATGATTTGACTATGAATGCCGAACGGTCGCTAGTTACTGGAAAACGAAATTTTTTTTACTGGAAACAAAATTCGGCAGTCTAACAAAAACCACTTTATTACCAAATTGAAATAACTTTCAAGAAGCAAGTGTGACTCAACTTCACGTTTATTTTTGGTCTATAATTGATTTTTTCATAATTAGACTATGACAAACACTTTTGGTCTTCATAATTAACCTTTAAAAACCACCAAATTTTGCCTTGAAAGTTTGGTATTTAGAAGCAGTCGTTTCATCTGTTTTACGAATCTATACTCATAGTTCAAAGTATTCAGCCAAAGTTGCTATATTCTTCGTAATCTAAATTGTACAATTAAATTTAAAAAATTCTAGTAAGCGTATTGCGTATACTGAGCATAACCCGGATCAAATGCTCTTTCTTTCTTAACCAGAAGATGTTCTTCTAGATACTTTGCCTTCTCTTCGTACAAAGCTCTGTTTTTCTCAAGTTCTTTTTCTTTAGCATCCGCAACTTTCTGCATGACTTCTGCTGCCAAGGATAGGTTTTTGCTCTTCCGTTGCGCCTTAGGGGTGCTTTCATTCGCCCTCCCTTCCTTCCCGCCTCCAATTCCTGTAGTCATTAATTGCTTGTTCAGGTAGTTTAGATCTTCTTCCATGCTGTCAAGTTTGGTCAGCACTTCATCAGAGGTTCGAGCACCCTTATCCCTGAATCCGCTTTTTGTGGTATCTGTAGAAGTCTCCGCATCTCGAATAGTTCGACTGGTCATAGTAGTGAGAGACCTTCGCTGTTGTTTCTGGCTGCGTCTGATTTTGGGCCGGAAGTCGAAAGCCCCTTCTTTGAAACCGCAATAGGCACACTCGTCCGAGTGGCTTCCGTGACTTCGTACAGTGGCATCTAAAATAAATGTATTTGATTATACTGCTGAGGCTGATGGATCTATTTTATATATCATATGTTTTTATTTTATGATGGATATATTTTTCAACCAATAGCTTTTGAAGTTCACGGTGCCGCCGGCCCTTCCACTGAGCTTCTTCTAAGCTCTGTAAGAACTTGAGCACATGTACCGAGAAACCCAGGGCAGGCAGTTTTCTTTAGCAGAGAATCTACCCGCAATACAGGTTGCGAACGCTGCCTGCGTACTCGGCACGATTGAGGACAAATTTTTAGGCTCCTTCCCCCCCCCCCAAAGAAAACAATCTTGTTCTCCAAACATAACATTTGTAAAACCACTCGTTACGCCATAAAATTGATCTTTTAGTGGTGAGGGAGGGGGGGGGGGGAAGAGTCTTACTTTCGAAGAATTTGTTTTAATGCGCAGGCGGCCCAACCAACTTTTTTCGAGACTCCCTTTTCCTACTTTTTGAAAATAAATATGATTTTCAACTGACTATTTAATAAGACTATTCGCTACAAGCTCATCATTTGCCAATTTTTTTGTCCATTTAATGTCGACAATAAAATTAGGAACTAAAATTAATTTGAGATGAAAAAAATCTTACTGCTTCGGCCATCATCCCATGAAGAGCATACACAACATCCTCTTTGTGGTCTTTTCTTCTCCGGAGGCGCCGGAACTTTCATCGTAGCCACTCCTGCAGGTCTGTCAACATTCCGATTGTTGTAGTCTCTGCTATCTGGGTCAATGAACGCCAAGGCATATGTACTTGAAAACTGATCGCGCCTTGAAATTGGTTTGTTCTCGCCCAGCAGACCAGGTTGCCCATGCATTGCTCGTGCTTTCAATTGCTCCGTCCAAACTCTCACTTTATATGAATCACAAATGAACTTCTTTCCTAGCTTCTGGGGACATCTGCACGTCCTTGCAGTGGCTGAAGTATTACACCGACAGCCAATTCGTGAGTTAGGAGGACATATGTCTACACAGAGCTCGCATGGGTTATGCCTTTTACATGTTAACGCATATGCAGGTGCCGAAGATACAGCCGATCTCGGAGTGTAGCTGTTTCGACGGGATGAAAATTTAGATTTTGGTGAACTTTTTGAACCATTTTTCTTAACAGCCATCATTCACAATTTACAGAAATAAATGGTAAACATTTCACGTTTCTACCTTTACACTTTAAAAAACCACGTGCAAATTTTTACTTTTTGTCTTGGCGCAGTGAAATAATTCTTTATGGCTCTCTGTTTGATTTTTCCTGAAATTCTAGGTACGAAAGCTCTAAAAAGACTTATTCAACTGCAATAAAACTTGTCGGCGTCAACAAGTGAACAAATTTTTACATTGAATTGCCTTCGAGGGTGTGGGAAACTGTAAAAAGAGCATTCCAGACCGAGTATAAAGAATTACCACATTATTGTATTATTTTGGTTCCTCAACCACAGCTAGTTTTGCTTAAGACAAAAAAAGTCATGAGTATTTGTAAGAAAGAAACTTTCTCGTGTCGAGTTACATGTTCTTATTGAAGAAATGTAACCCGTATCGAGTTTAATTTAAAATACATCAAAATAAATCATCTCTTTATCATTATCACTTCCATATCTAGAAAATTCCCAGGATTGTGACTGGAATATGTGATGAAGGCACTCGTGACTATACCTCGTTATTACGTTACTAATAAATATTTTAAAAAACGCTACCTGTTCAATTAATCCCATCTTTAAACTTTTTACACAGAGGTGAAGCTTCGCATCACTTGCGATACAACACAAACATTAGAAAAACACAAGAAGTAAAAAAAACATGAAAAATATTTTAAAAAAACTAGGTCAAAAAAAAAAAGTTTGTATTTACCGATAAAATATTAATACGGGCCCCGCAAAAGCTTCATTTCGATGCAAGATAATTCGTGCAAACTAATAACAAGAAAGTCACGAACTTGTTTACGAAGCAGCTTCTTCACTATAGCAGCCATAAACAACTGGATCTCACTACCAGAGTCCTAATTTCCAGCGTTCACATCAACTTGTTCAAATCGAGGCTGGACAAAGACTGGGAAAACTTCTAGGATACATCTTTTCTCAAATTGGACGAGAAGCCTATAGATCAGAACTATGCCTAAAACTGCTATAATTAGGAAAATTTATGAGACAATTGAAGCTTCCCAGGACATAGCAATTTGGCTCTTTTTCCTTCCCCCACCTGCGAAATTTTAGAATTTAAAGTATTGTTCGCATTTTCCGATTGCTACGAAAGGGAGATGCTGACAACTTAAGATATGGCAAACAAATTTGGTATTCTTATTTAACCTTGTAGAACCACTCGTTACACCAAAAAATTCATGCTCGTGTGAAGTGGGAGAGAAGGAAAAAGAGCCAACAATTTTCGTACAAAAAAAATAAGAAGCCGCCGCGTCGTCTGCAGAAGTTCTTAAAACCGGTTCTTCCGATTGAACCATTCATCCCAGATTGAAAGGGTAGTTTTTAAGAAAAGCCAAAAATACTCTTGACATCGGTTAAAAGTTAGAAATTAGCATAAGTTTTTTCTGAACAAAACTAGGTCGGGGCTGATTAAGCAGGAAATATTCCCAAGACCGCGTTTCTCGATTGAACGCTTAACCTAAAAATGGTCAGGGTATTTCCTGTCAAATCTCATAGTTTCAAAGCTTTCAGTTTTTTCCAGGCCAAAAAAATGGGCGTGCCCAATAACTAAGGCAGATTTTCAAAGCTTCGAAAAACCTTCGACTTCTGTTTATTATACATTTCATTGCGTTGCAAATATAAAACCTAGTAAAGCAAGTATACGTCGCAATTTCAAAGCAATTTTATAGGCTAACTATGCAAGGTCGTTATTGTACAATGGTTAGCCTACGCGATTGTCAATCACTAGCTCGATGGTTCGGGCCAAACCGTGGTTGTGGTTTCTCCAAAGGTTAAAAAAGAAACACAGGCTGATGCTTATTAGGCTATTTCAACGAAGATTTGAATAATATGGCTGAGCAACCAGGCAAACACATTGGATTTGACGTAGTTTACCTGGACTTCAGAAGAGCGTTTGACTGCGTTTTCATTAACCGATTAGTTGGAAGCCTCAAAAACCACAGCATTTTTGGGAAAACACTTGAACGGATGGATGAATGAGTTTCTGAGAAACTGCCTGCAGCGTGTGGTTTTGGGCAAATTCAAATCTGAATGGCAAAGCGTAGGGAGTGGAAATCGCCGAGGATCTGTCAACGGCAACTTTTATTCCTAATTTACGTAAAGTCAATCACCTGTGATCTGTACTCCAAAATATGCCTATTCGCGAATAAAGCAAAACTTTATCGCAGAATGGAACCTAAGAGAGACTCGAAAGTCATTCAGGATGATTTGTGCAGAACTCAAAGTTTATTAGAACTCAACACAAACCAGTGCGTTCTTGAGACAATTGCAAATTCAGACCAGAAAAGCGACCGATAGCACGATTTGACGGGAAATGTTATGGAAAGGTCGAGAAAAAAATCTTGGTTTGTGGATTGGTTCGTAGTTTTTATTTGAATATCACATTAAAATTAAGGTGAAACGGGCAAACTCAATTATAGCGACATGTAACAATCGCCCGAAGTACATACAGACGGGAAATAAAGCTAGGTTCTAGAACGACTGGCTAGCGTCTAAACTCAGTTTCACATGCTTTTAACCGTCTTTACCAAGCCAGTTCAATGTGTGGTCCAGGAACATTTGGTCGACAAAGTCGTTGCTTAAAAGCTATGGGCCAAACCGCGCAAATTTTAGTTACATGCAGAATTAGTGAGCTCATGGCTGCGTCTCAGTATCCTAAGACCACTGTGTCACTCCTAAAAACAAGGCTACTACAATATTATCGTATTACCATCACTGAAAAGAGACGAGATAAGTGATCATTTATATTCTAAGATGAGATCAACAGGGGGGCAACCCGCCCGTTTGTACGGTTTAGCTAAGGTACACAAGGATGAGACACCTGTAACATTCGCCCAAATATCACACAGCGACGGAGCGTAGAAAAAGTACCTATCAACGACTGGCAGGCGTCAGTTACCTTAATTCTACTCGTTTTTCACCGTCTCGACCTTGCCAGTTGATTTTCTGGTCTGTTTAGGGCAAAGTAAAAAGTTACCATTTTTAGGCCATCAGTCAAACGACTTTTGATCAGCTTTCGTTTGCATGCGAACACAACCACATAGCTGAGTCTCGGATCCTCAGACTACGTGATTGTCATTAAAAACACGGCTCGAACAACCTATTTTATTATGTCTTTGTGTGACAGTTTTATATTAAATCCATTGGAGATGGATTGACCCTTTCCTTTTTTCTATCTACTCATGCTCTGAAATATTAAATAATAACGGTGTTAATTAAGATCTAGGACATTACAGCAGCTGTTATAGTCAGTTTATACAGTCCCTTCACATAGACAGTCTCTGGGGGACCAAGCCTCCGCTCCCGTGATTTTCTTGAGATTGTAACATTCGCCCGGAAGATACATATCGACGGATAACAAAACTAAGTCTTAAGACGACTGGCTAGCGTCTAAACAGAGCTTTGCATGTTTTTCACCGTCTCTACCAAGCCAGTACTTTTCGGTGGTCTTTCTCACATCAGGCTGACAAAAACGTTACTGTTCTCCGGCTTCGACCAGAACGCTCAAATTAACTGAATTACATGCAAAATTAGTGAGCTCATGGCTGGGTCTCAGTATCCCCAGACCACGAGGTCACTCCTAAAAACAGGGCTACTACTTATTATATTACTATTGTTTTTGTTCAGTAGATAGAAATCATCATCTCCATCGAAGATGGATCAACCCTTTCCCCCCTACTTCTAGCTCCTCATTCTTGTCAAAACGAACTAAGATCTTAATTAAATTCAAGTCAGGACATGACGGATGCTAAAATTCAATATAAGTTCATAAAAGTCCACGTCCCGAGACCCTTCCGGATTCTTGAATCCGGTGAATCAAGCTTCTTAATATCCAGTTCACAATAACTCGGAAGGCTGGGTTTTACCCTTCACCGTTGCTCGCAACGGCCTTGCAACTATTGTAACAGCACAATAGTTGCAACTCGGAACGTCCTCTGCTGTTCGGTAGTTCGTTGTTGTTTTTTAGTCTCGATTTCGTACTGTTCGTAATCGCAGATAAAAGTTGTTCTGTTTCTTTTTTCTATTTTAGCTAAAATGGCCGTCTCTGACGTTTCTCAGAAATATGACGTCATAATTCGAATTTTTAAAAATTAGAATTCCAGAATCTTCTAGCCTTCACCGTTTGGCTAATCGTTCAAATAACGTCCTTATCCGTTCTAAATCGCCAATTCGGAAGGCTTGCTGCTAAAATACCGAATTCTGCAGAGACTGCATTTTGGCCATTCTGGTCGAATGTCACATACTCCCCGGACAGTCCGGTCAATGTCCTCATTGAATCACGCAATGTTCTAAGTGGTTACAGTGTCATCGAACAGAATTTACAAAATGCACGAAATTACTTTTACCTACGTCACATCGACTCACTGCAGAATATAAATGGCATCATACTACATCACTATAGCCTTCAAATTCTTTCATTAATCTGCACATTGAGGATATGACTTAAGATAAAACATATTTTCTGACTTCCAGTGTCAATATCCCGATTGAAACTTTTTCTCCTGGATTTAAAAGGTGTTGGCTTGCAGGACAGTCCTGCCAACCAACAAGCTAAAATTATCCTACTATGCTCCTTCCCTTCGGAAATCTTGCTTGTTTATTGTCCTGAATATTAAAACTAAGAAACTTTGTGGTTAGAAAGAACAATGCAACAACCTCCCTCCTCAAGAAGTTACTCAAGTTTTTCATGTCACCACAAAGTTATCAGTCTTCCTAAGTGATTAAAAACAATCATGCAGGCTGAAATATTTAAATATACTCTTCCCTCAAGCCTTTCTAAATAAATAATAAGTGAGTGTCTCTAAAGCCACTTCAACTAAAACCAAAATGCAAATTTATAAATGCAACAATTTCCAAACTCAACTTAAATGTTTCAGTTTTCAATTACAACTTGGTTGCTTGGTTTCTCACTTGAGTTTTTCACACACATAAAACAATTTTGAGTTTTAACTTTTCTTCATCATCCCTTTGTTCTCTTCTTTTTTCGTCGTTTAGAAGTTCTAAAACTTCTAAATTCTTCTAATTTTCTTTCTTGTTGCCTCTTGTTTCCTCGACCATTCATCAATGCTCCATTTCCTCCTCCTGTGACGCTGACTCTGCACTCTCGGTCTCCGTGTCTTGTAGCACGTCATTGACTATCCTGACGCTGTTGGAAGCCGTCCTCCAACACTTCTGCTCTTCCACCCTCTGTTTACAGCAAGGTAGGGGATCCACGTTTGATTCTCTGTTTCTACAGAAGCTGTTGTGGAGACACAACGCCACGTTTCTTTCCAAATCTTCTTTCAGCATCTCTGCCTTCTCATTTCCACTACGCTCGCTCGTCCTGGAAATTCTTTTCACAGCGGTGGTCACTGCATTCCGATGGGTCACGAAAGCTCGCTTGAAAGCTCCTGCCCCAATGTCCAGCTGATATTCACTGTACACTCTGCCATGTTTCGACATATGCTTCTTCGCATACTCGTACAACCATGCAGTCATGTTAGCTCTGAACCATGGCATCAATCGTTTTCTTGCCCATATCTTCTTCACTTCCATCGGAATGTTTAGAACTTTGCACATTGTCTCAAAAAGATCTAAATCTTTTAGACAATCTAATTTCTGCAATTGTTCTCTCGTCGGTGCCTCCTGTCTATTATTTCCTCTCACATGAGCTTCCAGCCATCGTATCGCCATCATAACTCCCACTATCACTATTGTTATGGGCTGTGATGAATCTGGTAAACCCATGGAGAGCAGCTCTCCAGAGTCCCAGATCAACACCAGATTACTACGCTTGGGATACCACCAGGTGTGCAGCAAGCAGTGGCAAGGAAACTCGTCATGTGTCAACATGATGCTCCTCCAATTCCGTTTTCCCGAAGCTTCCAGCAATGGCTCCACTTCCATCATCACTCGGTGGATCTCATCATTCTCATCTACTGCATTGTAATCTGTGACAGTTGATCCTCTCTGTTTCTGTTTTTCAAAGTCACTGAAGTTCCCGCTCACATATCCCATGAACTTCTTTCCTAGTATTGACTCCAACTCCTCTTTGGTTCTTTCTGGAACTGCTGAGAAAATCTTACACAGTAACTCGTAAGACTTTTCAGACATTCTTGCCAACCTCACGCACTTCGGCACTGAAAAGGCTTGATCCACAATCGTTCTTGTACTCTTCACATCCACAGCTACGAAATGTACAGGACACTTGCTCTTGCACATTGGAGCCAACATTGAACCCACCAAATATCGTGCTCCTGATGGTCTACAATAAGTTTCGCTGTGTCTGATGTTCATCTCCGTTTCGATTGCTTCCCTCCATTTTCCTATATACTTCTGCTCAGTCTGCAGAACCCCTGGGAATACTTCTACGCTGATGGCTGTGACCATCTCATGTTTCTGTTCTAGATTCAATAGTGACTCTAAAGAACCAAACATGCTGTAGAATCCTAGTGCTGTCACCAGATTCACATCGGTTCCTCCATGGCAATCTGCTATCAGTTCCGTTTCCGTTTTTGCTTTCATCACTACATTTCCAAACAATACCGTCAACTGCTTGTGTTGTTTCTCCAGGGTTTTCACACAGTCTAGACTTCCACAAACGTGACCCTCTAGTCCACAGACTTCCGCCAGACAGCTACCAGGTTTGACCCAGTCTTCTGGTCCCCAGCCAGGCAACTCCACTCCATCTTCTCCGTTGCTCTTAGAGGCTGTTGTCATCACATTATATATGATGTTGAGGTCACGCAGGTTACAGTCCACATTCAGTTCCCTCTGTATGTCCTGTGTCGCCCGTAATATTGAGTCAGCGTTGGGACTAGGACACCACGATGGCTTCATCAATTCCCACACTGCCATCAAGCTCGTTCTCAGTAATTCATCTGAGAATCCCAACCCAAATTCCACTCTCTTGTCGGATTTTGGTACTGAAGGTGCAGTCACCTCTTCTTCCAAGACCAATCCCAATTTGGCCTGTGGATTGTTAACGCTCTTAGTCGTCACAATTCTGGACGTCCAGAATCTTAGTAACACCGCCTGCTCATAATCAAAGAAGCAATCACGTATGTCTTCACTCAGGAAAGGATTGTACGCTATCCCTATAATCCCGGATACATAGCTATATGACTTCTTCTTGATCGGTCCACAGTATTCACTGGATTTCGGCAATGCTCCCATAGATTCTTTAATGAGCCTCAACTCCTTGTTTGAGAATCTCCTGATCTCGTCTATCTTTTTCATGGGTTCCAATTCCTCAGGTTCTTTCATGTTCACCCTCATCGGTTTACTTTGCTGCATATCCAGCATTGCTAGCAAGAACATGGCTTTCGTTCGCTCATCGCCTTCCTTCAACATTTTAACACAAGTGCTTAATGCAGGTACTGAAATCTGCTCTATCAGGAATCGAATGAAACAGAGAGCGTCTCTCCGCTTTGCACACGCTACTGCTGCTCCCTCCTGGACTATCAGATCCCTCAGATTCGTCATAAGGAAAACTTTTTCCTCCTTTGATCTCTTCCTTTCTCCCGAATCATATTCTTCGCGAGTCAGTCCCATCATGCACCAGGCGAGCCTGAGTTGTAATTCTGTCCTTACGTAAGGTACTGCCACGAGAGCATGTATTCTTGGCGTAGTCCTCATTTCCTCTTCGAAATACCTCAATACTACTGCTTTCCATGGAAGGCTCACCAACTGCTCGATCGTCTCCGCCTGTACGTCAGACGACGCCAAAGTTCCGTACGCCTTCTGCTTGAGGGTGGTGCCTTGCAACATTGTTTCCAGATAACCCTCCATGGCTTTTTCCTCTTCCAGGGCCATTACATGCCCTCTAGCCGAGTTTCGGTATTCCAACATCTCCATGTATCCACCGGTGGGTTCATCTATCGACACTGTCTCAGACACTGTCAGTCTGTTGTATTCCACTGGTGTTAGTTGTCCTGCAACACTTCCCTTTCCATGATTCATTGGAGATGGCTTGAAGTCCCTCATTTTACTCTCTCCACATTGACTGAGTATTTCCATTTCTAAAGTCGCTCCAGTCAGAGTGCGGTCACTCCTTTTGGATTTATAACCGGTTGACTTTAACCCCGCCATGAGAATGGGTGGCACCATCGCTATATCAGTTAATATTCTATCTGTGCCAGACAATTGGTAATCACCTTGCCCCAAATCCATGACTTCCTCAACTCGTTTTCTTTTCGCTGAGTTACCAGCTTTCATCGATATTTCCGAATCCACTTTCGTCTTTCCAATCCTCCTCGGCATCACTCTGCTGCCTAACTTCATTTTCATCGCATTGATTTTGTCAATCACCATTTTCGATCGCACCGTTCCTCTCCTGGTCCTTGACAGGTACACCACCTCTCCTTCATTGTCCTGCGGTGTTATCTTGATGGGAGAATTCGCTTCACTCTCATCAGTGGCTGAGTCGATCAATAACTCACTCAGTCTCCCTTCACACTCATCAAGCTTGTCAAGCACTTCTCTCATCAAGGGTTGATTGAGACCTGTTTTGAGAATGGACTGGGTCCCATAGCTCTGAATCACAGTCCAGACTTCTTCCATGAACGCCACTCTGTCCAGCTTACATCCCGTCCTACTCTCGTGGTCTCGGTGATGTACTTCCCATTCTTCTTCGGGTAGCGTTCCCAAGAAAGGTACTCTGGCTGAGGCCTCTATTCTTCTCCTCCGAGGTGATTCCATGAGGATTCTCTGATCGTTATTTCTTGTATTGCCAGGAGAGCTGCTCTCCGGCAAATTCCGTTTCATTTCCTCAAAGGCTGACGGAGGTTCCAGTGTCGAGATGCCTTCATCCGCTGGCTCAGTCGTTTCCAACGTGTCTGCATTATTCTCAAGATCACTGAAGATATTGAAATCCAGGCTGGATGTTCCTCCTGTCGATGCCCTGTCGTCTTCCCCACCAGCTTGATCTTGTTGCATGGGTTCTTCCGTCTGACGGTTTCCACCCTGTCCGTCATCTCCTTCTGACTTGTCCCCATTCGAGTTCGATGGTCCTTGTTTGTCATCATCAGCTTCTTCCTGGAATCTCGGTATGAGCAATGTACCGGCTGATTTATCTTCCTCTTCTCCATGGACCACTTTAGTTTCTTCGCAGCCGAAGGGTGCTAGGAAAATTCTCGTCTGCAATATTCCCGCAACTTTCATCTCTTTTCTCACACTAGTCAGGATTACTGAGGCTTCAGGCAATTCAGTCCTGCCTCTCATCCTCATTGGAGCTGAGCCTAGTCGTCTCCATTCCTCATCAAATCCTTCAGGCTTGGGAGTAGCGGCGTTGCTTATTCGCCTTCTCGTCGCTTGATCCGTGTACGCAAATCGTGTGTACT
Source organism: Symsagittifera roscoffensis (assembly GCF_963678635.1). NCBI lineage: Eukaryota > Metazoa > Xenacoelomorpha > Acoela > Convolutidae > Symsagittifera > Symsagittifera roscoffensis. Next base: position 2,660,388 of record NC_087068.1, on the reverse strand, counting down.
GTAACACGGCGGCATTTCTCCCCACGAAGTATGGATCCATCGTCGCCGAGAAATTCCCTACTCTCCTTTCATTGGTTTCCAATGCTCTCAACCTAGGAGTTTGTACTACGGAGACTGCTCCGAGCAACATCCTTCTTATCAGAGGGAATTCAGGGATTGCTTCGGGTAGCTTCTTGTAATCGCCCCAGTCCTTCGTCTCTTCTCTCACCTTGTGATACGCTGCTGTGAGACGAGGCACTCTGGTCATTTCGCCATTCGTTTTGTCATAGGGCCTCAGATTCCAAAGCTTTGGAAACACCTCGATGTGCCCTCTTTCTACTTCTCCCATGCGGTCACAGAAGTGATCATCAAAATTGATGACTGTCATCTCTGGCTCCGATATTTTCGCAAATAACAGATCTTCACTCATGAGCTCTCGCAATGCGTGCTGCTCACACCAGTTCAGTGTACTACCGTCCACTGCCGATATGAGGTTCAGGTGCAACACCGACCTCCTATATGCTTCCACTTTAACGTCAGGGAACGCAAAGGTGACTGCTGGTCCATAGATCACTGTCACGAACTCCGTGACTCCTCTGATCAGTGCCAAGGGATCGATTCTCATAGCTAAGCTCAAATCTGTTAACAGCGGCATGCCTCCAACATGTCGTCTAACATCTTCCTCTCTTTCAATGGTCTCGTCTTCTCCGGTTCCAAAGCGATTTTGCTGCAAGAGATACTGGATAAGAGTGTGTCTCAGGTCTCTTATTTTGTTCCACGAGTCTGTGGATTTCTTCATATCCAGATTCCTCACTCTCTCTTTCATCTGCTCTGGACAACGTGCCAGTTTCATCAGCCCTCCCAAGTTTCCGTGGGTTATTGCGATCAATGTCAAAAGTCCATCTAGTCGCAGGTTCTGTATTCCATCCGTAAGCAGTATCACCGGTCCTTTCACGAAATTCTCCGCTCCAAATGTCACAAACAGGGCTATTAATTCCACTATCGATACTTTCACTACCGCTTGGAGGATTTCCTTTATCAAGTAGTGCGAGACTTTCGGGTAGACTTTTGCCAAGAAGGACGCGGTCCATCCGGCTCCCAACCCTTCTAGCATAATGTCTGTCCTTTCAAATCCCTCCTGTCCTTTCACTTCCTGGGTCCAGAAGGTTTCCAGAGTAATCTGACACATTCTGTTCACGAACTCAGCTGTCTTTTCTCCGGCATTTTCCGCCAGGTTCACCTTAATATATATCGTTAAAATTTGCTTAAAGACAGTTCAGATAAAAAGATATTTATCCTAAAATTTATTAAAATCAATTGGTTTCTAAAATTTTGGAATTCGACCTAAGATTGGACAGTCCAAACTTTGGATCTATTCCCAAGATCGTCATTTAGTTGTTCATGGTCACTAACCCCCACTTACCCATGATCTTAATAACCTAACACATAACATAACATAACGCACCTCTCACATATTACACACAACTTAGTCTTTGGCCTAACACCCTCTCGCACATCACTCAGCCTATACTTAAGTAATATTTCTTATGTAGATATACTTGTATGTTCGTATCAGAGAATATCACGTGTACAAGCGCGTACAATTCCCGAGGATGCAGTCTTCCTCTATTTGGATCGTGCACTGGAAGCGAAAGCTCCTTCACGTCCATTTCCACAAGGAAGTCCCTCAGCCTCGTCAAAGACAAGACTAGATTTTCTGGGTCCACGTGCTGCTTCTCTGTCGCCCTCGTTACCAAGAAGCATAAGTACTTTCCCGGTATCTGCGACACCGCCGGGGGTAAGGCTGCTACGCCCCCTATCCCTGGTCTTTGCTTCCAAAGGAATTCCACGTTTTTATATTCCCTCTTAAAATCTGCCGCTAGCGCCGTCCTAAAACTCATGTCTGCGGTGATAGCTACCGCACATGTTCTGTTTGTGAGTATGAAATCACTGTCTGTTAGTATTATGTTACTAGAATATTCATTTGGTAAATTAAAATATGACTCAACTACCCTGCCTATGTCAGGTTTCTTAGGTTCTTCACCTGTTTCTGCTTCTAAGTTTCCTGTTTCTCTTGCTATTCTCAATTTTTTTATTATCAAGTTTTCAGTGTGGGTAAGTCCTACCCCCACTCCCCGGACAAAAATATCCATCGGCGTCCCCGTCGATCGCATACCGGGTATTAAGTCAAGATTAGAAACTGGAATGAGAAGTTGTCCTTCCTGGGCAGCCCAGGAAGGATCATCTCGTTCGGTCTTAATGTATTTCGCGCTTTCGCGATCTACGTCTTGAATCGTAACGCTGGTCTTTTCAGGGTCTGATGTCATTTCGTTCAGCCACTCTAAGACGCGCAGGTTCGTCAGGTCTTGTTCATTTGACTGCTGTTGCTCATCGTCGAACTCCACCTCGGGTTTCGACCAGTCGTCAACCCACTCGTCGTTGTGATCATCGACTATGTCAATGTCCTGTGACACTGTTATTTCTTCTAAACCCACTACTTCCTCCACTATTTTCTTTAGATCTATCCTATCCACTACAAAGTCGTCACCGTAAGGATTGTATTTCTTTCTTAGTCTCGTCCCGTCTTTCTGACGAGTCTGCATCGTGAACGGAAGATCTGGTTCCATGTTCTTGGGAACCTCTGTCTGTTCGGAATCCTGCCAATCTTCCTCTGCGTAGGGCAAGGTTTCATCGTCCGCTTCGATCTGTTCGTTTGGATCCAGGTCCAATGGTGTATCCGTACCTTCCTCTACGACTTCGTTTCCATCGTTCTTCTCCCTGGTGCCTTTTTCATTGACCTCACAAGCAGGATCCATCATTAGATAATCCCCTTCTTCCATGTCTGCAGGTATACACCAGTCTTCTGTCGATGGATTGTGTGGCTTGATGTTCTCGTAGTGGGCGGCTCGGCCAGTACTCAGTCTATAAAAGCGTCCCTCTTGGTGCACCTCTGTAATCATGAAGGGTCCCCTCCACTTCTTCAGAAGCTTTTTTGTCCCTTTCGGTGGTATAACGTTCTGAAATACCCATACGTAGTCTCCCACCGAGTAAGCCTTTGCACCAGCTGCTTTCTTGTCGAATCTTTTCCTCTGCCTTGCCTGTGCCTGCTGAGTGTTTCGTCTACACAAGTCGTTCAACTCCTGTTGGCGTCTGATCACATCCCTTACGTAGACCTGTGGGGATGTTTTCTTTCCCTCATACTCTGGGTAGAAGAATGTCAAGGGTACAGATTTCTCGTGTCCCGTCAGCATCATGTGTGGACTGACTCCAGTGGTGGAGTGTTGCGTGCTATTATAAGCTCCCATCACCTGTGGAAGGTATCTGTCCCAATCGGTCATATACCTGGAACAGTATACTCTCAGCATCGATACTAACGTCCTATTCTGTCTTTCCACTAAGCCATTCGTCTGAGGGTGGTATGTCGTGGAGTGAGCCTGAGCGACCTGTGACCGTCTCATAAGCTCTTTCGTAAGCTCGCCTACGAAAGCCGTTCCATTGTCCGATTGAAACGTCATTGGACATCCGTGTCTTGCTATCCACGTATTGATCAGGTGGTCGCATGTCTCTTCCGCTGAGGCAGTTATGCAGGGCACGGCCTCTGCATACTTCGTGAAGTGATCTATCATGACCAAGACTTGGTTGTAACCGCTGTCTGTCATGCATATCTTCTGGTGATCTATCTGCACCACCTCGTTGAATTCAGACGACTCAATTGATTGTAAAGGAAATCGCAACTTCCTAGGATCCTTGACCTGTTGGCATGACAGACATGCTGTCACCCATTTCTCGCATGCCTTTTTCATCCCAGGCCACTCAAAGCGCTTCAGGATCCTTTGATACACTTTGTCGATCCCTTGATGGCCCATCTGATCATGCGACCTGAATAATAGTTCTGTCTGATAGAGTTGCGGCAACACTATCGCGTTATATTTGTATAAGACCTTGTCTTCTTCTCTTCTCCTGCAAGCCACGATCCCGTCCTTGTTCAGATATAATCTCCCCTCCTTCTGCATGAAGTATTGTCTCAGGATCCTATAGCTGTCTTCTTCCAGGTCACCTTTGTCAGGTGCACCGTTTTCTATCCACCTTTTCAGGTTGCTTGTCATGCGATCATTTCTCTGCGCCCTTAGAAGGTCCGAGAGTCTGTATCTCGCCTTCAAGTACGTCTTCATGACTCTCATCTGACTGTTCAGCTCGTTGGGCTGATGTGTGTCTTCTTCCATCTTAACGCACCAAATCTTCGCCAACGGTTGTGTTTCTTGTTGAAACGGCTGAAGGTCAGTCCTGACTACCTCTTTCTGCGGCAACAGGCTTATCGAACGTTTCGATACCGCTATCGTTTCTAAGTCATCCGCTGCGTTGTCAAAGACTCTTTCGCTTGGTATTAGGTAGCGATCACTGTCAGGATCCTGGTACACCTCTCTGTCCAGGTTTCTCGCCCGAGTTTCCACTAGTAGCGTGTGTATCGCCAGTTCTGACAGTTCTGATCCCGAGGTCGAATCCCTGTCTGAATAGGTGTTCATTCTCGAGCTTTCTGACTTATCATCCGTCGAAGGTGTTGTGCTGGAGACTGCACGCTCCTCCAGATCATGTCCGTATTTCCTTCGCATCCATCTGAACTCCCCGGACAAAACTTTGTTCTCTAGGTCCTGTTTCTCATCAGGAATTTTCTCGTCTATCTCGGACTCCCCGGACAAATTTCCTTGTCTCGGGTGTTGATCTTGTGATCGCTGGTTTTTCTCCTTATCCTTCTCCCCGGACAAATAGTCTTGCAGCAGATTTTGTTTTACAACTCCACCCTCTTTATCCCGGTCTACAAAGGTGACAGTTTTCTTTTGCTTGCCGCTCTCCCGTCCTTTCTGTGCGTAGGAAGTACTGGTTAAAATCTCTTGGGGTATTGAGGATACTAGTTGCTGAACTATTGTCCTACAATCCCTCTTGTTCTCCTCGTGCTGTTGTCTGGACGGCATGATCTTCACTTTCTCACTGACTGTTAGCGATGCCACTGCTGCTGTCCACTCGGGGTCATCTCTGGTCACTTCTCTTTCCAACAATCCACCCAGCATCCGCATTACTTGTGGTGTGACTTGCACCGTTTTATCCAATAATGAGAGGCTGTTTATATTCATGCGAGAGAGTTCTTGCTGGACCAGGTTCGAGCGCAGCAACAAATCTAAGGGGACTGGATCCTCCTTGGACAGGATCTTTATCTCAGCTGCTTTCTCTACAGGTAACTCAGGATGCCCTGGAATTGGATGTCCAGACTTATCCAACCATCTCGTTAAGGGAAGCGCTTCATAAGTTTCTTTGTCCAGAAACGAGAATCCCTCCTTTACTTCCGCCTGATTGGCCTGCTTCTGCTCCAATCTTTCATAGAACTCAGTTTTCTTGCTGAGACTGTCAGCATTCTGATGTTTATCACGCATCCTATGTTCGATTATCATATGGTAGCCATCCAATCTGACTATCCATCTACCAATATAACTCTGATCCATCGAGTAGGTCTTCAACCAGGATAACGCTCTGTTGTCCACGCGCAACTTGAAGGGAGCGCTCCCCAAGTATGCACGGTACTTTTCCACGAAGGTGACTACTGCAAACATTTCTGCTTTCGGTGCGCCATATTTCATCTCTGTGTCACTCAAGACCTTGCTGCCGTATGCAATGGGACGGAGGACTGTTCTTCCGTTCCATTCTTGCTCTTGATGCAATATTCCTGAGATGGCCACCACCGATGCGTCTGTGTCAAGAACATACATGCCCTTTTCTGTAGGCATGCCCAGCACTGGCGCTTCGCACAGTTCCCGCTTTATGTTCTCGAAAGCAACTTGTGCCTCATCGTTCCATTCGAACTTTTTCCCTTTGTTGCGCATCAGCTTCTGCATCGGGTACACCTTGTCCGCGTATCCTTTTATGAATTCTCGGTAGTAATTGGCAAACCCTAGGAAGCTCATGAGCTGTGTGTCCGTTCTAGGAGCTTTCCATGTCAGCACAGCCTCTACTGCTTCTGGATCTGGCCTCACACCATGCCGGTCCACCATTCTTCCCAGGTACTTGATCGAATCCCTAAGGATTTCACATTTCGATGGTTTGCATTTCAAGCCTGCTCTTTTCATACATCCGAAGACCTCATCGAGCCGGTCAATGTGATCCTCTAGGGTCGGTGTCGCTATGACTACGTCATCCACGTAGCACATCAAGAGATTCCCGTACTTTTTGGTCACTCCTGTCAAAGCCTGAGCCATCAGCCTTTGAAAAGTTGCTGTTGCATTACACAAGCCGAAGGGCATCCTCTTCCACTGGTACAACCCCAATTCGCACGCGAATCCGGTTTTCTCCCTGTCCTTCTTTCGCAGAGGAACCTGCCAGAAGGCAGAACCCAAGTCCAATGTGGTGAAGAACTTTGCATCACCAAGTTTGGATAGGCTCTCGTCTATTCGCGGTATCGGGTACGCATCTTTAATCGTTACCGCATTCAAGTAACGAAAGTCGCAACAAAATCTAAGCTGCCCCCCTTTCTTTTTCGCCATTACTACTCCGCAAGCCCATGGTGATTTCGAGGGTTCTATCATGTCGTATTCAAGCAACATTTCTATTTCCGCTCGGCACGCTTCCGATTTATGTGGCGTCATTCGCCTTGCGCCTTCCCTATGGGGAACGGCGCCCTCTTCTAGTTCGATTTCGTGTTCGACGAAATTACAGCAACCGATGTGCGCCTTATGTTTTGAAAATACTTCGGCGTTCCGATCTAGGAGGTCCCGCAATTTTTCAAAATCTCCCTCACCTATTTTTCCTTTTAAATGTTCTATTTCTGGCAAAACCGGTTTGTCAGAATCTAGTTCATATGACGAGGGGCGTTCCGGAAAATTCGAGCAGCTTGATAAGCCGTCGTCCGTTTCGGATTTCATTGAAAACAATTTACGAATAGATTTTAATTCATCAATCCTCTTTAAAATTTTATCTTTATTGGCATGATAAGGACAGTCTTTCACACTATATTTCTTCAAGTTTTGTGTCTCTTCATAGTCGGTCCTCATCGGCAATGCGTAACCAAGCTTCTTTCCACGCTGGATTGAAACCGTGGTGTCCAGTGTGTTCAACAACACACTGACACACAGTCCGTTTCGCGTTACCGAGAAGCTCCGGCCTAAAATCACCGAACTCTGACTATTTGGATTCGGTACTAAGCAAACCTGTTTGCTATCACTTAACGAATTTAAATTTCTCATTCTAAAAATTGCTACTACAGCTTGTCCTGGTTGTAACTTTACTTTTCTATCCAAAAAAACTGGTACCTTATTTTCATCTGTTATTATCCTATTAATTGGTCTCTTAACATACTTTCGGTCCGGGTTTCTAATCCGTATTAGACCGTTGTTTAAGTCAATCATCACGTCAAAGTTCCTGACAAAATCTCTGCCCAAGATGAATTGGTCGGCGTCGTCCAGATTCTCTACCACCAGGAAGCTCATCCAGAGGTTCCGTCCTCCCATGTGAAGGACCGTCACCGGTGTTCTTCCGGCTACGTAGATAGCTCCTCGATTTGCAGCGGCTAGTCGGAGATTCGTAGGAATCAGATCTTCCCGCGTGAAGCCCATTCTCTCCCAGGTTTTTATCGGCATCACACTCACCACCGCGCCTGTGTCCAGAAGCCCTGTGACTCCGATTTTTGTTCCGTTGGTGTCAAGCAGGTGTGCTGTCACATCTGCTTCATATCCAATATGTACCGCGTCTTGTTCCATCATGGCGTCATGGCCTATCCTGCGGACTTTGAGTTCCTCTTCACCCAAATAGATCTGCCCCATTTGGTCATCATCTGTTGTTATGTAAGTCCTGGTGTAGATGCTGATTCCATCCACGTTCAGCATTATTTGATACGGCCCATAGACCTCCAAGTAGCGTCCATGAAGTTTCTTCATGCGAGGGCCACCCGTCGTTAGTAGTGCTCGCACAGCTCTCGACTCAGTGCGTGGCTCCACCTGCCTCAGATAATCTGCATATGTGTCCAAATGCATTAAAGTGAATTCTGATGGTTCACTCAGATTTCTTATTACCTGGTGTCCAGCCACTGAGATTATCGACTGTATCTTCTTTCCTTGCGGCGCCATGCCGAACCTCTTACCGGAGATCACTTTAAGTTTCATATCTATACTGCTTGGTGTTTTCGTCTCCTCGAACTCCGTTGCTTCGAAGGTATTCAGTTGCTCCTGAAGCTTTTCATTTTCCAGTTCAAGTTTCACTTTTTGTTCGATCTCTTTCGTCACCAGTTCCTGTTGTACTCTATTTAGAGCATCCTTTGCGGCTGCCTTGTAATCGATCTTGAAGTCATCGGCCGCAGTTGCTGGTTCCGGTTCACATGCTTCTCCTGTTACCGCTTGCATTTTCTTTGCCGCCAGCTCTTGAGGTTTGTCCTTCCTGCGTGCCTCTGCTTCGTTTAAAAGTCGAGCCTTGCTTGCTTTCACTCCTGATAAAGCTTCTTCATGCCTTGGATGCTTGATGTCTGCCACTGCATCCCAGAATTGTGGACAGTCTGATTTAAAATGACCTTCCAAGTTGCAAAAGAAACACCTCGGGCCGAATTTCGCAATTACTCCTCTCATGAAATCCTCATGTTCCAACTCTGACGCGTCTTCGTCCTCGAGGCTAAAGCCTATTGCTTTCATGCCTTGTTTATAAGCTGGGCATGCTGACACATGAATGTCTGTTGAACTACAATTAGCACAAGAGCGTCTCTTGTCCATATCGTCCCTCGGTTTGTACCAATTGTTCCCTTGGTTCGCTGGTCCGTTGTTAAAATTGCCATAATTGTTCTTGTAATATCCAGATCTCGAAGGAGGTTTCAGCAATAGATACTCTTTCGATTTGAGTCTCAACTCCTCCGGTGTTGGCGCATTAGTTGATAGTGGTGTGTAATGCGTTGCTAGCATCGTACGAAGTTCATCGTTTTTCACACCATCGATGAATTTTGAGGCTACGGCCAGGTTCATCCTTCGATTTGACTCATCCGGTTGGCTGCGTCTTCTCAGCATTTCCAAATCATCGAGAAACTTGTCTATAGTTTCATCTTCCCGCTGCCTCCGTTTCTCGAAGCGCATCATCGCCTGGTGCCCCTGCACCCCTGATCCGAAACGGTTTAATAAGATTTCGAAGATTTTCTCAGCAGTGTCACGTTGATACTGTTTCTTGGCCATGACACAGTTCAGGGCTGTCCCTTCTAAGTTGCTGGTGAGCGCGCTGCATTCCTGTCTCTCAGACAAGTCTTCTTCCTCGAAATGCAGCTTCATTACCTCTATCCAGGTATCAATACAGCCATCAGATTCGTCTTTGTAGCATCTTGGTTTCTTAAAGACTCTTCTGGACTTTTCACTGCGTTCATTGGTTCCAGATAACCGCGTCAGGAATGTCTCCAAAGACCTGTTCAGGGGTTCAAATGCTGTGGCCATTGCCGTAGCATCCCTTGAGTGTCCCGCCTGAGTGTCCTCACACCTTGTCGAAGGCTCTGTGTGCGGTGCATCCCTACAATCCGAATCACCATGAGCGTTTCCCGCTTGGCCCATGTGACTCCTCCTCGGGCTTGTATGCCCCATGTTGCCAGAATCGCTTCTCCCAGTCGCATGTGTGCTTTGCGTTGGTCGTTCGTTCGAGGTTTGTCTGTTCCCCGTTGAACTTGCTCTACTGTTCGGGCCCCATGCTGTATTACCCCTTGTGGCATAGCCTGATGAACTGCCCCTGCCTCTAGTGGATCCATTTGTCTTCCTCCTTTGATGTTCATTGAAGTTCACCCTCGGTTCCCTGCTGGGACCTCCCGAGTTCGGCTCTCCTTCTTTTGGTCCACTCTTGCTGCTTAGTAGCCCGTCCAACCTATCCATGATAGCCTGCGTTCGCCTCTCCATCATCGCATCTATCTTTGTGTCAAGAGACCCAAGAGACTGCTCTTGCTGAATTCTTAACTTTTCCATGTCGGCTCTTAAGCGTAACTCCCTCTGTTCCGCCTCTCTTGTCATTCGTGACAAGTTCCTCGTCATATGTTCGTCCGTTCTTTCTTTCAAGCGTTTTTCGCTTCTGCCAACTTCTTGTCTGTTGCGGTTTATTTCTTCCCGCAGACTTTCTCTTTCAATGTGAACTGCTCTTTCCAGTTCACTCATCCTTATCGACATCTGTTCATTTTGTTCTCCTAAACTGCCCACTATGTTGTTTAAGGCTTCCTCTAGTGCTGCCCCGTTATCCATGAGTGGCGTCACTAGTGGTGGTGTAACTCTGTCGGTCCCAGGTAGCTTCGTGCTGGTCGAGATCCGGGCCTTGACTCTCTGTCTTGACGTCTTTTCATTATCTATTTCAGGATCCGCTAACGCGTTGCCAAGCCCTCTGGTTCTACTCTCTTCAGGTTGTGGCTCCGAACTTGTCCTAATCGCGAAGTCCTTCGACTGGCCCGGTGTGTTTGCCTCTTTGCTTATCGTTGTCACTACACCAAATTTATCCATGGTTCCAGTCTCTCTTCCGACGTGTGCCTCACTCTCCTGGATCGAACTATTGAGACTGACTTGAGATCCAAAGTCCCCTTGCTCCTCTTCATCCTCTTCCTCCTGGGATTCACCGTCATTTCCTGCTCCTCCTCCCATGCTGAATGGAAAGATGTTTCCGAAGGTGTTCTTCATTCTTTCTGAGAATGATGATGACGTTGTTTGTTTCCCCGTTCCGCCTGCCATCATAGTGTTGTCTGTCGGAGATCTTCTAGTCGCCGTTACTTCAGTTGAGATGTCGGACAGTTCCGACATCTCCTCTCGATCCAACGTCCCGGTGGAAGTGGCAAAATCATGGCCTTGTTCTACCGGAGTAGATTCACTCGCCAGCCTTCTGCCTCTCCCTTCCAGTCCATTTACTCCCTGGTTGTCGTTCATGGTATGGTCCGTATTGACCTCCACTTCTAATAGTTCTCTTCGCTCTTCTGAGGTCTTCTGACTTCTCGTTTCAACCATTCTGCCTGAAACCGTCCCCTTTTTATCGGACCGGGTTCGCTTGATCCAATCCACAAAAGGATCGGTCATCGTTTTTCTTTGCTTTTCAGGTATGAATTTCCTAGAGCTATTACCTCGTTTTGGTATCCTTGACTTGTCTAAACTCATTCTTTATTTGTCACTTTCCTATGCCTACTCTTGACTCAATTGTTAGAGACCTTATAGTTTTATTAACAATAATAATGACACAACACAATAAATTTCACCAGATTCTATTAAATAGTGACCACGAATCCCTGTATGTTGTCAGAGTACAGTTTGTATAAAATTTATTCACACTAGCCGATTATCGGTCCAAAGATCTGGAAACTAGCACAATATGATGTTATCAGTCAATTTAAAAGATAGTGTACTCACTACCCAATCAAGCACAGTTTAGGTTGATTTAAAATCAAAAAACAAAAAAAATATATATTGACACAATATGAATGTATATATAAAAAAAACGTATGTGTCTTGTACTCTTAGTCGGTCGCAGTACAATAGTCGAACTTGTCTTTTAAAGAAAAAGCTTTCCCTGCTTGGTGCTGCACCAAACAGACAAAACTTTGAAGGCAGTTATTTTCTCAAGTGGGCGTCTATTGCACCCACCGAGTACTGTGTTACCTATCTGCCTTCGGACTGCCCGAGCTAGACCTACTAAAATCCTCAGGGCAGTCACTTTCCCCAAAAACGTATTATGTTTCAATCCACACCAATGAGTCACGCTCTTTTTAATTTAGACTTAGTGTCGCGAATATCCGAGTTCGGACCTGTTTTGTATTAGTCTGGTTCTTTTTGAGAGGCAAGTTACCAGTGCAGTCACTGATACCTAGCCTGTGTATTAATAACCTAATACCTCTCGCTCTTTAGTCTTTCTTTCGTTTACCTAAGTCCTTAATAAAATAATACCCCTCCGGATTGGCACAAATAGGACCCTTCCGGACTGTCAGAATATAGACCCCTCCGGATTGGGACCCCTCCGAGTTAGTTAATAGTAGACCCCTCCGGATTTGGACCCCTCCGAATTAGCGACTATAAGACCCTTCCGGATTCGGACCCCTCCGGTTTTGTGGAAAGTAGACCCCTCCGGATTCGGACCCCTCTGACTTCGGAGCCCTTAGCTCTGTCAAAGTAGCTTTTTGTAGTTTTCTTAATTTCAGCTTATACCCCTCCGGATACGTTCTGCGTTGCTATTATGCTGTTTGAATTAACTGGGAAGGGTATAGGGTCCTTTCCTAGACCCCTCCGGATTGAAGTTAAGGCACTTATTTGACAATTCACACTAACGGTGAAGGGTCTTATCACTTGCCTAATTTCGACTCTATTATGGTTGTCTTGTGCCTTCAGCCCTCCCTTTTTGTCTAGAACTGTCTTAAGTTACTTAGTTCAATCGCTATCAACTTTTGGTAGGGGTATAAGGGTTTTTTTTAGAAAAACTTATAAAACGTTTCTCGCTCGCTTTTCCGAAAAATTTCTGATCCTATCAGTAAGCTCAGCTAATTTCTGATCTATTGGTACCAAGATCAACTCGATATGATCAGTAGTTCCAAAGTTATTAACCAAAACGTCTTTTTTTTCGAACTCAAAAAATTTTCTCTCTTATAGGTTCCGCCTAACTTTTTCCGCAAATCTGGTCCTTTCGACCTAAAAATTATTGATCCGAGCTCAGAAGGCCTATACTCTTCTAGTTCAATGCAAAAGACCCGATCTAAAACGCTATTGTAGAAAAAATTTGCGAAAAACTATGCTACCTGGACCCCTCCGGATTGATGAATCCACCAAATCAAACACGTTATGTTCGATTTCTCTGCAACCCGGAAGGCTTTCGGGTAGCGGATTTTAAGACTTGTAGATTCACTAGTGGACGTTGTCCGAACAACTATTTTTACTGTCCTACCTCAAAAATTTCAAAAAATTTTCTAAATTTTTAGTGTTTCTTACTATCAAAAATTGGGAAAATTTGGTTTTTGGTACCAAACTAGTTCCAACCACTTCCGAACTAAAGTTAACCGGTTCTACTTATTACAGTAGTGCAGTTACGATGTAACACACTAACTTAGCGCTTTTTTCCGTTTCAAAAAATATCGATATCTCAAAAATCGCGACTTGTGGGGGGATCAAAATATCGCTATTTTGACCCTAAAAACCGGTCTGTTTTCGTTGTTTTTGACTGAAAAATGATATAAGACTATTAATATAGGCTATATAAGTAATAATATTAGTAATACTATACCCCTCCGGGTTTGTTTAATCTCCGAATTAAGGTGCTTAACTCGGATATTCGCAGTTCGGTGAAGGGTCACTACAGTGCAGCACTGTCGAGCCCCCCACAGATTACTATCCTACTTTTTGTACCAAAAGGGATACAAAACTTGTTAACGATACCCAACAGTCGATTGTAGTTGTCGTTGAGCCTCTTCCTGTTGTTCCCTGTACTGCTTGCCGGATCGGTCTTCACCCCGGACCCTTCCGAATTGAGCGCAAATCAGCTGACCCTTCCGGATTGGGCGCAATTTATCATTAACGTGCTTAAATGCTCAAATAACCCTACAGTACAAGCCTCACAAACGGGCCACAAAATTGATCGTAACGATCCTGACTGATATAAATGCCTGACTGATATAAGCGACCGATAGCACGATTTGACGGGAAATGTTATGGAAAGGTCGAGAAAAAAATCTTGGTTTGTGGATTGGTTCGTAGTTTTTATTTGAATATCACATTAAAATTAAGGTGAAACGGGCAAACTCAATTATAGCGACATGTAACAATCGCCCGAAGTACATACAGACGGGAAATAAAGCTAGGTTCTAGAACGACTGGCTAGCGTCTAAACTCAGTTTCACATGCTTTTAACCGTCTTTACCAAGCCAGTTCAATGTGTGGTCCAGGAACATTTGGTCGACAAAGTCGTTGCTTAAAAGCTATGGGCCAAACCGCGCAAATTTTAGTTACATGCAGAATTAGTGAGCTCATGGCTGCGTCTCAGTATCCTAAGACCACTGTGTCACTCCTAAAAACAAGGCTACTACAATATTATCGTATTACCATCACTGAAAAGAGACGAGATAAGTGATCATTTATATTCTAAGATGAGATCAACAGGGGGGCAACCCGCCCGTTTGTACGGTTTAGCTAAGGTACACAAGGATGAGACACCTGTAACATTCGCCCAAATATCACACAGCGACGGAGCGTAGAAAAAGTACCTATCAACGACTGGCAGGCGTCAGTTACCTTAATTCTACTCGTTTTTCACCGTCTCGACCTTGCCAGTTGATTTTCTGGTCTGTTTAGGGCAAAGTAAAAAGTTACCATTTTTAGGCCATCAGTCAAACGACTTTTGATCAGCTTTCGTTTGCATGCGAACACAACCACATAGCTGAGTCTCGGATCCTCAGACTACGTGATTGTCATTAAAAACACGGCTCGAACAACCTATTTTATTATGTCTTTGTGTGACAGTTTTATATTAAATCCATTGGAGATGGATTGACCCTTTCCTTTTTTCTATCTACTCATGCTCTGAAATATTAAATAATAACGGTGTTAATTAAGATCTAGGACATTACAGCAGCTGTTATAGTCAGTTTATACAGTCCCTTCACATAGACAGTCTCTGGGGGACCAAGCCTCCGCTCCCGTGATTTTCTTGAGATTGTAACATTCGCCCGGAAGATACATATCGACGGATAACAAAACTAAGTCTTAAGACGACTGGCTAGCGTCTAAACAGAGCTTTGCATGTTTTTCACCGTCTCTACCAAGCCAGTACTTTTCGGTGGTCTTTCTCACATCAGGCTGACAAAAACGTTACTGTTCTCCGGCTTCGACCAGAACGCTCAAATTAACTGAATTACATGCAAAATTAGTGAGCTCATGGCTGGGTCTCAGTATCCCCAGACCACGAGGTCACTCCTAAAAACAGGGCTACTACTTATTATATTACTATTGTTTTTGTTCAGTAGATAGAAATCATCATCTCCATCGAAGATGGATCAACCCTTTCCCCCCTACTTCTAGCTCCTCATTCTTGTCAAAACGAACTAAGATCTTAATTAAATTCAAGTCAGGACATGACGGATGCTAAAATTCAATATAAGTTCATAAAAGTCCACGTCCCGAGACCCTTCCGGATTCTTGAATCCGGTGAATCAAGCTTCTTAATATCCAGTTCACAATAACTCGGAAGGCTGGGTTTTACCCTTCACCGTTGCTCGCAACGGCCTTGCAACTATTGTAACAGCACAATAGTTGCAACTCGGAACGTCCTCTGCTGTTCGGTAGTTCGTTGTTGTTTTTTAGTCTCGATTTCGTACTGTTCGTAATCGCAGATAAAAGTTGTTCTGTTTCTTTTTTCTATTTTAGCTAAAATGGCCGTCTCTGACGTTTCTCAGAAATATGACGTCATAATTCGAATTTTTAAAAATTAGAATTCCAGAATCTTCTAGCCTTCACCGTTTGGCTAATCGTTCAAATAACGTCCTTATCCGTTCTAAATCGCCAATTCGGAAGGCTTGCTGCTAAAATACCGAATTCTGCAGAGACTGCATTTTGGCCATTCTGGTCGAATGTCACAGATAACACTCTTATCTCTTATATTTCGTGTCCCGGGAGGGTTCCGTGGTATTTCTCTTCCCCCCACTGAAGCCTCCGTCTCCACAAATATCTGTCGCTAAGGTCCTTATCGTGTGTTTTTGCCACGATAAGAGGCTCCGTGTTTTTCTGTCTCTGATACAACTGTTCTTCACAATCTATATCGTGGTTCTGATTTTCGTCTTTTTTTATTCAAAATGGCCGTCTTTTTTCTATTTCTCAGAAATGTTCTTCTTCCAATCGAAATTTTAAAAATAAAAATTCTAGAACATTCTGACCCTCCGTCGCAACACTTTTTTGTTCATAAGGCCTTTAGTCACTCTTTTTTATGTCGCCGGAAGGTTGTGCTGTGTCATCTGGCAGAATGGCACATACTCCCCGGACAAGTCTCCATCAATGTCCCTATTGATCGCATAACACCGGGTTATCGTCAAGTAGTTATCCAGTTTTCTGTAATCAATCTTACAAATCGCATAAGAAAATGAAATTTATCTACTCCACCTCAACTCACTACGTGTTCACAAATGGCATCGTACTACATCTCACTGCCTTTCAACATTTTCACAAAATTCGCACCATGAGGAGGGTCCTAGATAAAATTTCTTTTCTGACTACTTACGTCATCTCGCCATAAAACTTCTTTTCGCCTCTGATTAAAAAGTGGGACGTGGCACGGCCACGCACCCGTTAAAATTAACTTAACACTACTCACCAAGTATAATCAGTCATTTATGCGGTCCTTTCCATATTAAAACTAAGAAACTCTGTGGCTAGGAAAGTTATTGAGTTACCCACCCTTCCCGAGCGAGTTTACTCAAACTTACCATGTCGCCACAGTGAATTTGTGTCTTACACAGGTTAAAAACTTCAGTCGTGAATAAATAGGTAAATATACTCACCTATGTTCCTTATATACATACATAGATAGTAGTAACTAAAATCAACAATTTCAACAATTTTAACAATTGCAACATTTTCAAAGTTTGGTCTGACCAAACTAGATCAAAACAAAAAGTTTAACAAGTTCAATAATCAAAACTTGGTTGATTGGTTTAAGTTTTAGCACACAAATACAATCAAGTTTTTCTCTCCTTCTCTTCTCTTCTTTGGTCATCTTCACTCCATCATTTCTCCATCCTGATGATCAGCGTCACTGTCTTCCAGGACTTTCTCTAACATGTCCAGAGAGTTGCGGGCCGTGCCCCAACCCTCCTGTTCCAACAGCCTCGGTTTGCAACAAGGTAGCAAGTCCACATTCACCTTCTGCTCCCGGTTCCTGCAAAAGCTGTTGTGAAGACACAGGCTCACGTTTCGTTCTAGGTCAGCTCTTAAGACCTCTTTCTTCTCATCTTCAGTAACACAAGGCGTTCCAGCTACCCGCTTCACCGCTGTGGTGACCGCGTTTCTGTGCGTCAAGAATGCTCGTTTATAGGCTCCTGGTCCTATATCTAGCTGGAAAGATTGATAGGCTTCCGTGTTCCTTGACATGTGACGCTTCGCGCATTCATACATCCAAGATGTCATCACTGCACGGAACCAAGGCATCAATCTTTGCCTTGACCATATTCTTTCAATGGCTTTAGGTATCCTCAGAACCTTGCAGGTGGTTCTGAAAAGATCCAATTCACGACTCATTTTAACGTTGCTCAACTGTTCAGGAGTCGGCACGGCCGTCTCCTGCTCACTTGTGTCCGCGTTAGCCTCCAACCATCTCACTGCTAGCATGGAGCTAACCACCACGATTGACACTTGTTGATTCTGATCGGGCAACCCCGTGGAGTACAACTCCTCCACGTCCCATACTAGGATCAGATTCCCGCGTTTGGGGTACCACAACGTCTGCGCCAAGCAGTGGCAAGGATACTCCCCATGGGTTCTCACTATGTTCCTTCGGGTCCGATACCCTGAGGCTCCCAGCAACGGTTCCACTTCCATCAGAATTCTATGTAAATCGTCTTTCTCTTCTATGGTGGGGAATTCAGTAGGTAACGCTCCACTCGCTTTCTGTTTCTGGAACTCACTCACGTTACCTTCGTTCAGTCTCATGAACTCTTCACCCACAACGTCTTGCAACTCGCTTTCGGATCTCTTCGGGACTGCCCGAAAGATCTTTGCCAACAAGTCATATGACCTTTCTGACATTCTGGCCAACCTCACGCACTTTGGCACAGAGAAAAGTTGGTCCACCAACACTTGTTGCGTCCTAGCATCCATCACTACCATGTGCGTAGGATACTTGCTATTACAATATGGCGCGGAGCTTGAACCCACCATATATTTTGAACCAGTAGGTCTGTGATAGGCTTCACTATCCTTCAGATTCATTTCGTTTTCTAGAGCTTCTCGCCAGCCTCCAATCTTTTGCTCTGTCTGTAATGCTCCAGGGAATATTTCCACGCTGAGGGACGTCACTAGCTCATGGGCACGCTCCAAGCACTCGAGCGATTCTATCGAACTCGTCATGCTGCAAAATCCCAAGGCTGTGATCAGGTTTACGTCCGTCACCCCATGGCAGTCTGCGACCAACTCCATGGCACTCTTATCTGACATGCTCAATCTTCCGTACAATCGTGCCAGTTGTCGATGCTGCTCGCTCAGCGTAATCAGGCAGTGTCCCATGTTAAAAACATGTCCTTCCATCCCACTGTGTTGAGCCAAGCATGTGCCTTGCTTCAACCAATTACTCGATGTACCTTCCTCGGACAGCTCCGTGGACGGGTTGCTCTTCTTCTTCGTCAATCTCATGGCCAGCAGGTGTTGTATCATGGCCAGATCATGTAGACTCGCATCATCATCCCGGTCTAACATGATATCCGCGGTCATGTCCCAGATTAAGCCTGCGTTAGGATGGGGACACCAAGAAGGCTTCATGAGTTCCCACATCACTACTAGACTGGTTTTCAAGGGACCGTCCCAAGAACCACAATCAAAACTCACTTGCCCTTTTAGCTCGGGAATCGAGGGTTCGACCACTCGTTCTTCCAAAATAATTCCAAGCTTGGGTTGTTCCACCATCAACATTCCAATTTCCTTAATCCGTTCAACCCAGAAGTTGAGCACTGTGACTTGCTCGTAGTCGAAGTATGCTTCCCTGGCTTCTTCGTTCACGAAGGGATTATACGCCATCCCCGGTATGCCAGACACGTATTGGAACGACTTCAGTTTCCCTAGTGTTGCAAACTCCTTTTGTCCTCTGGCCGCTTCAATCAAGTCTCTGCTCACTCTCAATTCTTTGTTGGAGTATCTTCTCACCTCTTCCAACTTGCGATAGCTTTCCATATCATTCGACTCCTTGCTTGGCACGGTCAATGGCATGTCCTGATATAGCTCTAGGAGTGCCCTAAGGAAGTTCCTTTCGCAATCAACTCCCTTTTGCCGAATGATCTTTATACATTCTCCCAACACAGGAGTGGGGATGCGATCCACCACGAACCTGACAAAGCAAAGGGCATCCTTACGCTTAGCCCATGCTATCGCTGAATCGTCTTTCGAAATCAATGCTCGTAGAGCTTCCATTAACTCTAGTTCCTGTTCTCGTGATTTCGAGTCATTACTGGCTTCATACTCCGCCTTTTTGATGCCCATCAAGCACCAAGCCAGTCGTATTTGCAGATCAGTTCTCACGCAAGGATGAGCCAGGTATGCTGCCACAGTAGCAGGTGCATTCATCGTCTCATCGAAGTATTTCTGGAGGGCCGCCCTCCAAGAAATTTCTAGCAGTTTTTCCAATCCGATTTCGTTCGCTTCTGATGACATCACTGTGCCATACTCTCTCCGATTGAAGTTAGAGTTCTCCGTAAGCCCCTTCAAATATTCTTGCATGGCTCTCTTCTCGCTCCAAGCCATCAGGTGCCCTCTCGCGGAGTTCCTCGCTTTCAACATCTCCACATAACCCCCTGCCGGATCTCCCATGTGGACCGATTCCGGCACAGTTATTCGACTGTACTCGACCACGTCGAGTTGTCCTTCCAGTTTCAACTTGGCCATGTTGATCCGCGAGGGCCTATAATCTTCAAGTCCTCCAGATCCACATTGACTGATGATTTCCATTTCTAACTTAGTGTCCGCCAGGGTTCGCGCCGTCTTCTTCGATCTTGTGGCGGTTACGGTCAGACCTGCCAAGAGCATAGGGGGTATCAGATTCTCTTTTTCTCCCCCTGTCAGCGTTGCGCTATCTCCTTGCCCGCTCTCGCCTGAACGACCTGCGCTCGCTAAAGAGGTCACCACTGCGCTGGCTCTCGACTTCACCACTCTCGGGTTCATGGCTCGACTTCCTGTTTTCCCTTTTAGTCGCTTCAGCCCTTTCCTGGCTCGTCTGACAGGTAATTTCTTTGCAACATGCTGATCATCGGCACTGTCTTCTGTTACTGACTCGGTCAGAACATCCGACTCCATGGAGCTCACTATTTTCTCCAGGACCTCACGCATGATGGGTTGGTTCAATCCCACCTTCATTATGGACTGCGTCCCATATCGCCTTATCACGTCCCATGATTTCTCCATGAAGTTCACTCGGCTCCAGATTGCTCCTGTCTTGCCTTCCAGCTCCATTTGATATCTTTCCCATTCCTCTTCTGGTAACGTACTGAGGAACGATATCTTCATCGACTCTTCGATTTTCCTCCTCCTCGGTGATTCATGAAGCAGTTTCTGCGGATCCCTGCTTCGGCACTCTCTAGCCTGGCTTATTGGGTCTATCGGAGATAGATCGGCCGACGCCTCCTTTGTAGGAGACATGAAGGATGATGGTGCCATCAACAATAAACTCCCATGGACTTCCCCATCGTCGTCTTCACTGAATCGGTACTCTAGCAAGTCCCTTTCCAACGCTCCTAGATCGGTCTCTCCCGGTTTCTCCGTCTTACTTCCGGTCCCATCATCGTTATCGTCCTGATACATCAATTCATCGTCGTCCGCATCAGGTTTCGGCCTAGGTCCCGAGGGTCCTTGTCGCGCGTCTGTGCCCGAATCCGGCCGAGCCGGTACGGCCATGTCTCCTGCGTGATAAAACAATTCATCATCGACCAGGAATTCTACCAACTCCTCGCCATGTGGGGCCAGGTCTTCTATCGTTATATATGAGCCTCCTCTGCTCTCCCTTGCCACCTCCAGCATCACTACTTTCGCTTCTCCTGACCACTTCAGTCTCGATAAGTCATCCGCGGAAGAATACACTTCGTTCCACGTTTCAGCCGAGACCTCTGGTCTCCTGGAGGGTAGTGCCTTGATCTTTTTCCTGCTCCAGGCATCGGGGAATGAGAAGTCAAACGTATGCGCAGCGGCAGCGTTCCAGCTGATGAAGCGCGGCTCCATCCCTCCACTCCACTTCAGCATTCTCTTCTCTGCGTCACGAGCTGCTCCGATACGAGGGGCAATGATGGGAGATGTGACTCCCAACAACATCCTCCTTATCGGTGGATATCGAGGGCATTGGTCCGGCAGCGGCCTGGACCCAGGAAGCCATGTTTGTTGATTCTCTTTCGCGTGGGCGTAGGCTCCTGGCAATTGAGGTACTCCCACAGCCTCTCCTGTATCTTTCACCACTGGTCTCAAATTCCAAAGTTTTGGGTTAAACTGGATGTGGGATAGATCCTCACGGCCCATTCGGCATTTGAAGTGGTTATTGAAGTCCATCAACACCCAGCCTGGCTCTGCTATTCTTCCGAACAGCCTGTCGTCGCTAGCCAGCTTTCTCAGTTCACTCTGCTCTACCCAATTCAGCACGGAACAATCCACGACTGAGACCAGGTTGACGTACAACACTGAATTCCTGTACGCTTTAACTTGCACATCCGGGAACGCAAAAGACATCACCGGTCCATACACCACTGTGACGAATTCCCTCAGTCCGTGGACCAGAGCCAACGGATCAATCCGCATCATGACAGCCAAGTCTGTTAGTAAGGGCATGCCACAATACTGCTTGCATTCGCCTGCGTTCGTCGCCACCTTGTCTTCTCCCGTGACGCTTCTGTTCTGTTGCAAGAGGTATTGAAGCAGGAGAGTCCTCCAGTCTTTCATCTTCTTGAGCGAGGCGGTTTCTAACTGTGCATTGAACTCACGACTGGGTCCCTGTAGTTGTTCAGGGTAACGCAACAGCACGAGCAAGTCTCCCAGTCGACCGTAGGTCATGGCAATCAGAGTCCATCCCACTCCCATTCCACCCAAGATAGCATCTGATCGTTCGTACTGTGCCTTTGTGGCCAGCACGTCAGCTTGGAACTTATCCAGCGACATCGTGTTTACGTCTTGCATTAGCTTCAACATCTTGCCTCCAGCCAACTCCCGGGCATTAAGTAGATTCTTCAGATACGCATGTATCTCTTTAATTATTGCCGGCGCATGCTCAAACGCGTCCTCACCCAAGGTGCACAGCCTCGGTGACAGGTACAACCATATATTGTTGTGTGGCTTCGTACGCAAAGCCATTGCCATGAGGTCCTCCTCTGCTGACGTCATGTTCTTTCTGATCATCCTTCCCTGCTCATTCTCTGCCTGATCCATCTGTCTGAACCAGAGATCATCAGCCACCTGTTGTACTAATAGATGATCGTCACCTACCCCTGGTCTTAGCTTCAATAATCTTGCGAAGTTGGACAGCTCCAACCCCAGAACTTCATCTAGCACCAACCGAGTTGTGCTACAATCTCTGAGCCCCTGTATGGCACTCGAAATGTCAGCCCAAACGGCGGGAAGCTCAGATCGGGACGGATAGTAATTGTCCAGGTCCACCACTCTGTTTGGGGCAGGAATTATCACGTTAAATATCCCCTCTGCTATCGTCGTGACCATTGTGTACACAAATTGAAGGGGTTCAGGCAACGCAGCGTAGCCTGGTGACAATACGAAGATCACCTTCACCACATTCATGGTGAAACGTTGTCTTGCCGCTGCCTCTACCTCGGCCATCGCCGAGAGCAGTGTCATTATCGCCTCCCCTATGACTTCGTTAATCGGGATCGATCCATCCGTCAGACGTGACAATAAGCCCCTGCTTTGCAGATGATCATTTGAGCCTGCAACCACTATTACCTGCGGCTCCATGCTGACCACTCTCCGTACACTTATCATCATGCCTATCGCCTGTCCCCAGTCCAGTTTAGGCGCCGTTAAGAAAATCACATCGGGCCAGAATAGAGAACGGGGCGTGTAGAGATAATCGGAGCCGGCCACAACCAGATATTTGGCAGCCTTCATGTCCAAGGGGTCATAAGCTGCAAAAAGGCCATCGCCTATTGGGGCCTTCAGGTTCCCGTATCTCTTATCGTCTCCAACCACTGTTGTAGTTCGGGGGTAGTCCCTCGAATACTCGCCAGGCGTCTGACCGGGTGGTTTAGCGAATTGTCTGTACATCTTGTGATGTTTGTTATTGGGCTTGTTCTCCGTCTGGAATTTGCCCTTGCGAGCAGGTGGTGTCCTTTCCCGGGTCCTATCTCGAACGTCGGTGAGCGACCGGGTGTTTAAAGGTCCAAAGGTATTGTCATGAGGTAATCCATCCAGGTCTACATGTCGGAGTGAGGTCGAGGAGCTGAATTTCTCCTGTTCTGCTAGCAGCCAATCCACGCCCGGTATCCGATAAAGTCGCGACACTGTGGGACTTTCACCGCCAGTCATTCTCATCGCATCTTCCCGACACGTCAAGGTATTCATATTCAACTTCGCCGACATGTCCGTCTTATACTGACCCCAATGGCTAGGATCTGATCTATTCCAAAGCAGCCTGCTGCCTGATTCAATTCCCTCCGCTGGCACGGTACTTGTAGACGGTCCTGCTGTCGAAGCAGGATTTGTCGTGGCAGGCGAATCGTTCCTCCTAGACGCGGTCTGGGAGTTATTCCTGTTGTTCTGTTCCACCGATCTGCCGAGTCGGCTTCCAATCGATTGCGGCCTGGGAGGAGGAGCAGTCCCCAGCCTGTCTCTCACGTTCGAGCTCGGAGCGACGGTTGCGGCTCCAACCGTCTCCGTCGCCAAGGGCCCTAGACGGTTGGCGAGGGATTCGGGCACGGTTGCCCTTATTCTACTCCCTCCGGTCAAATTGGTCCGAGCCAAAGAACCGGTCGCCCTCGACACTTGCTCCGCTTCCCTCAATTGCGTCTGAAACACATCATTAATCCAATGCCTCCCTCGTTGGGTATTGAAGTGCACTCCATCTTTAGTGAGCGCGATGTGGTCAGTCATGCGCAGCATATTTTCGAGATCCAGGAGTCGCAACTCGCCAGGGTTGTTTCTCACCAGACTGCGGGTCATTTCATTCCACCGCGTCACGTTGCCGTTCATGAAATCTGCAGCTATAGTGCCCACCAAAGGATTTGGTGGTATCGTACACAGGATCACGAGCTTGGGTCTATACTTTTCTTTCAATTCGTTCAATAGGCACACCAATAGAGGTTCCCACTTGTTCTCCGGAGTCACGGGGGCTCTCGAGACGTCATTGGTCCCCAGCATTATTATTAATGTATCCAAATGATCCTCGCTCTGGAACTCCATCATTTTGATGACTTGAGCCACTGAGGCTCCTCCAAAGGACAGAATGGTAGTATGACCATAGACGAAGATCTCATTCAGATCTCTCACCAAACTGTCTCCAATGATCAAATGGCGACTCCCTGGGGGAATTACTTGGTCGTTCGTGGCGGGGTTCCAGCTCATGTCATTCAGGCAGGCTCGAGGATGCTCGGCTGGCACTTGCGTGAACTGATGACGTGCCATCAGATTCTTCCTGATGTCTACCACGCGAGACTTCTCAAAGACTCCACCAGGCGCAGAACACGCTATCGTGCGGGTTGCTCGTTCCGAGCTATTTGATGAATGATCACGACGCTGGGAAGGAACGATCCTAGCCAGTGTCCGCTCAGTGCCTCTGTTGATCTCATCCATCGCGGCTCTGGCCACTTGGTTAAATGATTCCTGAAATTGAGGAGCTAGATAGGTGTCAGAAGGGTCTGGTATCGTAAACCTCTGACTCGAAGCAGACGGTCGTGTCTGCTGAGGAGCCTCGGGCCCCTTTGATGCACGCAAATCCAGAACCTCAGGTCCTCTCGATGCGCACAGCTCCTGCGCGGTTGTCCTGGGGCGTGTGTCGTTAGATCCCTCCGAGGACCTCATGCTCGCCAGGATTTCCGGTGACACTTGGCTCACCTTCGCCATATACAGCTCCTTCAGGTGCTTTATCTCATCCTCCTTGTAGGCCACCTGCAGATCTTCAAATTTCTTTTTCCATTCGTCTCTCTCTCGAGCTATCGCCCTGTACTCCTGAAGTTTGGCACACAGCTCACTCTGATCTCTCTCCTTCTTCTCCAGTGTCTCAATCGTCTCCGACGTCTGGATCTCTATCTCGCTCACTCTCACTCTCTTTAGGGGAGGAGCAGCTGTTGGAGAGTCGACAGAGTGTGACGGGCCTGGCCCATCACGTTGTCTCTTCGCTCCAATGATTGGCTGCGCAGGTTGGACGGGCAAGGGCATCTCACCTAGCCGGTGGTCCCTTTGCTCACCTAGTCCTGGCTCACGAGCCAGGTCGTGGCCAGACATCTCTCCGCGCCTCCATCTCATCAATCGGTTTCGGCCTCTCTCGGCGGTCCCGGACTCACCGAAGGCCAACATCAACACGACTTCTGTAGGGCGATTCCCTCGACCCTCTCTTCCCAGTGCATTGAGGAGTGCGACCACAAACATCGCCAACCCCGGGTCTTCTCGTGTAAAATCACAATCGATCAGCCGCTGATAGATCTCGTCTAGAGTCGCTCCTAGACTCGCTGAGAGGAATTCCATGAGTTCGTTCGTGTCACCCATTTCTTTTCGTGTTGATTCTTGTTGTCGTGTCGTGTAATTTCTTTCTGTCTCCTCTGATTCAGTGTTCAGTAAACAATTTTCGATCAATCAAGATCTAAAAAACAGGTCGCGACTTAGAACCATCATTTTTGGATGCAACATCAATCAATTCTTTAAAACTCTCCATTGAAATTCTCTTCACAATTCTGATTTAAAATTTAGCACCAAGGTGGATCGTCCACCTTTATCTTTGTCAGAGTAGCACGAATAAGCGCTGTCACCTTGATGACACAAACATAAAACATATCATAACAATAACATAACATAAACACATAAACATCACACACCTATACTATCATATAAAAACCTAATCCCTAATACTGTACCTAAAACCTAACCTAAAACTTGACTCTAATTCTTATCGAGCAACTTAATAAAAACCACTTATCGCCGAGCGCAATTCTTAGCATATGCTCAGATAGTATTTTTTATGTAAGTAAACCTCTATGTCAGTCTCTGAAAATATCACATGCACAAGAGCGTACAACTCTCTCGGGTGTAGCTTCCCTCTATTGGGATCATAAACTGGCAACGAGAGAGAGGTCACACCTCTCTCAACCAGGAAATCCCTAAGTCGAGTCAAGGCCAATACCAAGCTCTCCGGATTCACGTGTTGCCTATCAGTAGCTTTCGTAACCAAAAAACACAAATATTTCCCTGGTATCTGTGATGCAACAGGGGGCAACGCTATCATTCCTCCTACACCCGGCCTCTGTTTCCACAAAAACTCGATATTCTTGTACTCTCTTTTGAAGTCGGCCGCTAGTGCTGTTTTAAAGCTTACGTCCGCAGTTATCGCTATGGCGCACGTGCGTTCCGTGAGTATGAAATCGCTGTCCGTTATAACGATATTTTTCGAATAGTGGTTCGGGAGATCAAAATACGATTCAAAGATTCGTCCAAAAGGTGGTTTCTTAGCATTCTCGCCCTCTGTCTCTAGTTCTCCGGTTTCCCTTGCCGATTTCAATTTTTTTATTATGAGATTTTCGGTGTGGGTGAGTCCTACCCCCACTCCCCGGACAAAAATATCCATCGACGTCCCCGTCGATCGCCCAAAGTCTAGGAGACCGAGGTTGGATTGTGGAACACGTAGAGGACCATCTGGGGCGACCCAGTTGGACTCGGTATTGTCATGACTGATGTATTTGACGCCGTCTCTGTCGACGTCCTGAATCGTCAGGATCGTCTCTTTTGGATCTGTCGGCAGATCGTGGAGCCATTCGAGCACGCGCAAGTTTGTTAGTTCTTGCTCATGAGTCTGTTCCGCTTCTGGTTCGAACTCCACTTCCGGTTCTGATCGATCGTCGATCCAATCTTGATCCATATCGTTCACAAGGTGGATTTCTTCTAGCATCGCTACTTCGTCCAGCCCCACCAGCGAGTCTATGACATCACTCACTACTATCCGGTCTACAACGAAGTCCTCGCCATACGGATTGTATTTCTTCTGGTTTTTTCCCCTCTTACTTTGGCGTGTCTCCATAGTGAGCGGAAAGTCAGGCTGTATTCCTTTGTCAATTTCGGTTTGTTCCGGGCAATCCCAGTCTTCTTCGGCATAGGGTAGAGTTTCATCGTCCACCTCTACTCTCTCAGTCAACTCGAGATCCAGTGGTAGATCACAATTGTCCACCATCTCATTCCCGTCGTTCTTGTCGCGAGTACCACTTTCATTCACTTCACAAGCAGGATCCACTATTAAATAGTCTCCCTCTTGCATGTCCGCTGGGATGCACCAATCCTCGGACGAGGCGTTGTGTGGTTTGATATTCTCGTAATGAGCCGCTCTTCCGGTGTTATCTGAAATGGACCACGCCATTTCTTTAATAGTTTCTTGGTTCCTTTTGGTGGAACCACTTCCTGGAACACCCAGACGTAGTCGCCAACTGAGTAGGCTTTTGCATCGGCCGTCCTTTTATCAAACCTCCTTTTTTGTCTAATCTGCGCCTGTTGCGTATTCCTCCTGCATAAGTCATTGAGGTCCTGTTGTCTTCTAATAACGTCCCGCACGTACGTTTGCGGTGCTGTCCTCTTCCCTTCATATTCAGGGTAGAAGAACGTTAACGGGAGTGCTTTTTCATGACCCGTCAGCATCATATGCGGACTTATTCCCGTGGTGGAATGCTCCGTGCTGTTGTAAGCACCCATCACTTGCGGCAAGTGCTTGTCCCAGTCATCCATATAGCGTGAGCAGTAGACTCTCAACATGGATACCAGTGTGCGATTCTGCCTCTCGACTAGGCCATTCGTTTGCGGGTGATAAGTGGTCGAGTGGGCCTGCGCTACCTGCGACCTTTTCATTAACTCTTTCGTGAGATCACCTACGAATGCTTTGCCATTGTCCGATTGGAACGTGATGGGGCAGCCATGCCTTGCTATCCACACGTTTATCAAATGATCGCATGTTTCTTCTGCCGACGCTGTCATGCAGGGTGCTGCCTCCGCATACTTCGTAAAATGGTCGATCATTACCAGCACCTGATTATAGCCCGTTGCTGTCATGCAGATTTTCTGATGATCAATCTGCACCACTTCGTTGAAACCTGACGATTCTATTGACTGTAGGGGAAACCTTAGTTTCCTGGGATCCTTTGCCTGTTGACAAGACAGGCATGCGGCTATCCATTTCTCACAAGCCTTCTTCAATCCCGGCCATTCGAATCGTTTTTGTATCCTGTTATACACTTTGTCCACGCCTTGATGTCCCATCTGATCATGTGAGCGAAAGAGCAATTCAGTCTGGTACAACTGTGGTAACACTATTGAATTGTATTTATAAAGGACCTTGTCCTCCTCCTTGCGCTTACAGGCTACGATTCCGTCCTTATTCAGTTACAACAAGTCTTTCCTCTTCAGGTAAAATTGCTTCAGGATTTTGTAGCTGTCTTCTTCCAAGTCTCCCTTGTCAGGTGCTCCATTCTCGATCCATCTTTTCAGACTGCTCGTCATTCTATCATTTCGTTGAGCCCTCAGGAGATCCGACAGCCTGTACCTGGCTTTCAAATACGTCTTCACCACGTTCATTTGCCCACTCATTATCTCCGGAGCATGAGCATCGTCCATCAACTTGACACACCATATCTTTTTCAAAGGCGTCGCTTCTTGCACAGATGGTTCCAGATTGGTACGGACGACCGTACCATGTGGCAGCAATCTGGTTGGGCGTTTTGAAACTGCTATCAGCTCGAGCTCGTCTGCGGCATTATCTACCACAGTGCCCTCTTCATCTGAGGTGTATCTGTCCCTGTCTGGATCCTGATGTGTTTCTCGGTCCAGCCCACGCTGCTTCCAGTCTACCAATAAGGAGTGGATTGCGATCTCTGACACATCGGAATTGGAAGTTGTTTCAGACGTGTTGTCCCAGGACTGGGGTCTCGAGTCACCACTTGAAACGACTGATTCCTCAACATCATATTCCAAGTTGTCTGAGATGTTTCTTGACTCCCCGGACAAAACTCTGTCCATCGGTCGCTTTGAACCCGACTCCCCGGACAAAATTCTGCCCCTAGGTGGTCTAGTCAACCTCTCCCCGGACAAGTCGTCCTGCACGGGCTCAAAGGTGTCTGACTCATCAGAGGAGACGTCCTTGACTGGCTCGAAGGTGTCAGACTCCCCGGACATTGTCTCGTCCATGGACGAACAATCTGGGCTTGGCTCGTATTCCTCTTTTGCATCCGTGAAGTGCACTCTCCTCGTGAAGCTAGATTTCGACCTGATCCTGACTTCCTCAGTAGCTTGGTTTTGATTCGATGTTCCATATTCAGTGAACGAAGTTCTCAACAATACTTCTTTCGGCATCGAGGTCACCAGCTGGTTGACGATCGACCTGCAATCCCGTTCAACGCCTCGGCTGCGAATGGACACTGGCCTCTTCTCTGTTCTCTCGGTGACAGTCAACCTCTGCATGGTCTCCATCCATTCACGATCATGCCTATTCACTTCCCTATCCAACAAGTCACGGAGTTTTCCCATGACGTCCGGCGCCACGTTCACCGTCTTATTCAATAAAGCGATGCTGTTTATACCCAGCCTGGTCAGTTCTTGCTGTACCAAGTTGGATCGGACTAGCAGGTCCAACGGAACGGGTTCGCCTCTGGCTAAAAGCTTTATCTCCGCGGCCGTCTCCACTGGAAGGTCAGGGTGTCCAGGTATAGGATGTCCTGATTTGTCTAACCACCTAGTAAGTGGCAGCTCATCGTAGGTTTCTTTGTCCAGAAAGGAAAACCCCTCTTTGATCTCTGATTGGTTAGCCTGCTTCTCCTCGAGGCGCTCATAAAATTCTGTCTTTTTACTGAGGCTATCTGCGTTCTGGTGCTTGTCACGGGTACGGTGCTCTATGATCATGTGGTATCCATCCAAGCGCACGATCCAACGACCAATGTAGCTTTGATCCATCGAATAGGTTTTCAGCCAGGCAAGGGCACGATTGTCCACACGTAACTTGAATGGAGCACTCCCCAGGTAGGCCCTGTATTTTTCCACGAACGTGATCACAGCAAACATCTCCGCTTTTGGTGCGCCGTACTTCATCTCAGTGTCACTCAGGACTTTACTTCCATAAGCTATCGGACGAAGAACCGTTCTCCCGTTCCACTCCTGCTCTTGGTGAAGTATGCCTGATATCGCAACCACTGATGCATCCGTGTCCAGCACGAACATTCCCTTCTCCGTTGGCATGCCGAGGACCGGTGCCTCGCAAAGTTCACGTTTGATATTTTCAAATGAGACTTGTGCCTCATCAGTCCAGGTGAACTTTTTGCCCTTGTTTCTCATCAATCTCTGCATGGGGTATATTTTGTCAGCATACCCCTTGATGAACTCACGATAATAATTGGCGAATCCCAGAAAACTCATCAACTGTGTATCTGTTTTAGGTGCCTTCCAGGTCAACACCGCTTCAACCGCTTCAGGATCTGGTCTCACTCCATGTTTGTCAACCAGGCGGCCCAAATACTTTATGGAATCCCTGAGGATTTCACACTTAGAGGGTTTGCATTTCAGACCCGCCTGCTTCATGCAAGAAAACACCTCCTCCAACCTCTCTATGTGGTCTTCTAGGGTTGGTGTTGCAATCACAACATCATCGACATAACACATGATGAGATTCCCGTATTTCTTAGTGACGCTCGTGAGTGCCTGAGCCATCAGTCGCTGGAATGTGGCCGTCGCGTTGCACAATCCGAATGGCATCCTCTTCCACTGGAACAGTCCCAGCTCACACGCGAAACCTGTTTTCTCTCGATCTTGCTTTCTGAGTGGCACTTGCCAGAATGCTGAGCCCAAATCCAACGTCGTGAAGAACTTAGCGTCTCCCAGCTTGGATAGGCTCTCATCGATGCGGGGAATGGGGTATGCGTCTTTTATAGTCACTGCGTTCAGCTAACGGAAATCACAACAAAACCTGAGTTGCCCCCCTTTCTTTTTCGCCATGACCACGCCACAGGCCCATGGGGACTTCGATGGCTCAATCATGTCGTACTCCATTAACATTTCAATTTCCTTCCTACACGCTTCTGATTTATTTGGGGTCATTCTTCTCGCCCCTTCCCTATGAGGTACCGAGCCCTCTTCTATCTCAATCTCGTGCTCTACAAAATTGCAACAACCTATATCGGCCTTATGCTTTGAAAAAACGTCTGCGTTCCGATCTAGCACCGCCCTGAGCGAATCTAGTTCCTTGTCAGATATTTTACCCTTCAGATGTTCTATCTCAGGTAGGACAGGCCTATTCGCTGCTAACTCTGCTTCCGTCGGCCTCTCAGGAAAGTTGGAACAACTAGACAGCCCATCATCTGTTTCCGACTTCATTGAAAACAATTTCCTAGAATATTTCAATTCAATTACTCTTTTCATTATACATTCTTGGTTCGCATGTAATGGACAATTAGTTACGTCAAACTTCTTCAAGTTCTCCACACTCAGAAAGTCTGTGTTCAGAGGCAAAGCGTAGTTTCTTTCCCCTCTGTATTGTCACTGTTGTTGCTTCTGTGTTCAATAACACACTCACACACAGTCCGCTCTGAGTGAGTGAGAAGCTTCTTCCTAAAATAGCCGAGCTTTTACTGTTTGGATTTGGTACCAGACACACCTGTCTGTCACTGCTGAGTTCATTCAAGTTCCTCATCCTAAACGTCGCTACTACGGCTTGGTTCGGTTTTAATCTAACTTTTCGATCCAGAAAAATCGGCACCTTGGCCTGATTAATTAAGATCTTATTAAGGGGTCTTTTCTCATACTTTCTTTCAGGATCCTTGATCCTAATCAATCCGTCATTGAGATCAATCGTGACGTCAAAGTTGCGAACGAAATCCCTTCCTAGGACGAACTGGTCGGATTCATCCAAATTCTCTACTACTAGGAAGCTCATCCAAAGATGTCTTCCTCCAAGCTGCAGTGAGATGATCGGGGTTCGTCCGGCGACATAGATCGCTCCCTGATTGGCAGCTGCCAACCTGATGTTTGTCGGTATGAGATCCGATCTTTCGAAACCCATGTCGGTCCAAGTTTTGACTGGCATGACACTAACCACTGCTCCCGTGTCTAGCAGCCCCTTTACTGAAAGTTGTTTGCCTTGCACGTCCAGAACGTGTGCGGCCAGATCTGCCTCGCAACCAATATGCACAGCATCTTGTTCGAGCATCGCGTTGTGTCCGATTCGTCTGACCTTCAGCTCCTCTTGACCAATGTATATCCGGCCAACTTGATCGTTCGCATCAGTTATGTGAGCTTTCGTGTAGATATTGATGCCATCCACGTTCATCAGAATCGGGTAAGGGCCATGGACATCGATATAATGTCCGTCCACTTTCATCAGCCTCGGACCTCCCGTTGTGAGCAGCGCTCGCACTGCCCTGGAGTCCAGTTTGGGATCCTTCTCCTTCAGGTAGTCGGCATAGATGTCCAGGTGGACCAGTGTAATCTCGGATGGCTCGCTCAGGTTCTTGACCACCTGGTGCCCTGCGACTGAGATGATAGACATTATTTTGGTCCCTGCCTTCGTCATGCCGAAAGTCTTGCCAGATATAACGTTCAGTTTTAGTCCCTGTTTCTTGGGCTCTTTTTCATCTTCTGCTCTTGTCGTCTTACTCAGGACATTAAGACTTTCCCGAAGATCTGTGCTCTCCAGCTCCGACCTTACCCATTGCTCCACTTCTTTCGTGGCAAGGTCCTGTTTGACATTCTGCAGAGCTGTCCTTGCCGCCAGGCCGTAATCCACCTTGAGTGGGCTAGACGACTCTGTTTCGAGGTTCGAGGCTACCCCCTCGTCAGGCCATGTTTTAACCTTTTTAGTCGTGAAAGTGCTCGGTGTCGTCTCCTTTCTCCGAGATTCAGCCTCGTTCATCAGACGTGCTCGACTGGCCTTGACACCCGAAAGCGCCTCATCGTGGCGGGGATGTTTCGCGTCCGCTACTGCGTCCCAAAATTGAGTACAATCCGACTTGAAGTGTCCCTCCAAATTACAGAAGAAACACCTCGGACCATATTTCATGATGAGCCCTCTCACGTACTCTTCATGATCCTCGTCGGTCGCGTCAGCGTCCTCGAGAAAGTAGCCTATGGCCTTCATGTTCTGTTTGTATGCAGAACACGCAGAAACGTGATGGTCCATCGAACCACAATTCGCACACGACCTCCTCTTGTCCATGTCATCGCGAGG
Source organism: Symsagittifera roscoffensis (assembly GCF_963678635.1). Taxonomy (NCBI): domain Eukaryota; kingdom Metazoa; phylum Xenacoelomorpha; order Acoela; family Convolutidae; genus Symsagittifera; species Symsagittifera roscoffensis. The sequence continues at coordinate 2,627,334 of NC_087068.1, read as the reverse complement.
TTTGTACCAACTGGAATTCGCACCAGTGTTTGTCCCGCTATAGTTGCCATAATTGCTGTAACGGTTTTGCGCCCTCGGTTTTATCAGTAAATACTCGCGTGACTTCATACGCAAGTCGTCGGGCGTGGGTACCTGGTCAAGCGACAGGGTGAAGTGAGTGGCCAACATCGTCTTCAACTCCTCACTCCTTACACCATCCATGAACTTCGAAGCGATCGCCAAGTTTCGTTCGGATATTCTCTCATCCGGGTTGCTCCTCCTCCTGAGCAATTCAAGGTCGTCCAAGAATTTATCTATTGATTCTTCATCTCTCTGACGCCTCTTCTCGAACTTCACTATGGCCTGGTGCCCTTGTACTCCAGAGCCGAAACGATTCAGCAGGATGTCGAATATCTTGCGAGCGCTGTCTCTCTCATTGGCTCTTTTCGCCATTACACAATTTAATGCAGTACCCTCCAGGTTGCTCGTCAGCGCGCTGCACTCTTGTTTCTTGGAGAGATTCTCTTCCTCAAAGTGTAACTTCATCACCTCTATCCAAGTATCAATGCAGCCGTCTGACTCGTCTTTATATGACTTCGGCTTTTTCAGTGTTCTTCTTGACCTCTCTCCTCTCTCGGTTGACTTCGAGAGCTTGGTGATGAATGTTTCAAGAGATCTGTTCAGAGGCTCAAACATCGAGGCATACATCGTTGTGTCTTGTGAGACTGTAGTCAGATCTGGTACTGAACTGACTTGTGGCACGGTTGGCAATCTTGTCTCCGGGGTGGCATCTGCCTCCGGTGGAACTGGATTTGTCCAGCCCGGCCTCTGCGGGGCTGCCCTTGGCCGCTCCTTGTTTCTATGTTCGTAGTTCGTTCTCGAGCCTTGCTGGGCTCTGGCACTGTTGCCCGTACCATCTCCAACATTCGCATGGCGTGAGCGCTCCCTTGAGTTGGAATGCTCCTGCCAACTACTCCCATTCAGGATCGCGTCAAGCTTCCGCATCATCAAGTCAGATTTGGCGTCCAACCTCTTTTCCAGGCTAGTCATCGTTTGGGCGTAGGTGTTATCATGATCATTCAGTAATCGCTCGATCTCTCTTGACATCCTTGCCTCTCTTTCTTCTGACTCTTTATTTGCCTGTGCCAGGCTCTCGGCCAGGCATTGATCGGTGTCACGAATCAATTGAGCCTGATCAAACCTCGCCTGCGACTTCACGTGCGTTAGCTCATCTTTCAAATTCTCTCGACCATGGTGAGCTCTCTCGTCAATTTGATCTATCCTCTTAGTCATGTCTCGCCTCAATTCATCCAGGCCATTCATCACACCAGCGAACATATCACTTATGTCACCAGCTGCCCCCAATGGCGGGGTTAGCCCCAGAGAAGACGAGGTCAACTGTGGCTGTAGCCTAGTACTTGATGACGCACCGCCCTTTTGCTTGTGCATTGACGTCATCAGTCTGTCAAACGTTGATGATGCTCCCATCGTTATCCCATCTGACATAGGCCTGGTCGGCGAGGCAGAAGACGCCTCCCTGCTCATGTCGTTCCTTGGGCACGGTGTGAAGTTCACATCCGGATGGGTTATCTCCGGGTAGTCATCACTGGAAGTCAAACCTACAGTTGGTAGTGACGCCATGCGTTCGTCGTACAAGGACTTCCAACTCTTCTTGGCCTTCGAGAACGTCTGCTCTTTACCCGGACTCATACTCGACATCATCGCGTTGTTACTCTGTTTGGCCAAGGATGAGTGTGCACTTGTCAGATGTGAAGGTTCCTTTCTCCATTTATAGCTCTTAGTCTCTGATTTGGACATTCCCCTGTACAACACTTCCTCCCGAGGTTCGACCTCGGAACGCTCCGAGGTCTCCTCTGTCCTCTCGACTTCCTCTCGTTCGAGGACCTCGTCTGGCTCAAAGTCGGGTCGAATGAGCGTTCGCTCCCCTTCGTCAAAGGGATCCACCGGCGTTTCGCTCGCAGGCTCGGCCTCGGCGCTCCGCCCTTGATTGCCATCAAGGTTTTTCTCGCTCCTTAGTTTCATTTCGATCACTGAAAGATCAGGTTGACCTTTAGTCGATTCGTCTTCAGCAAACGCGTCGGAAGCGCTGCTAAACGAGGTTTGGCTACGCCTAGTTCTAAATTTCCCCGTGCTTCCCTTGCTTAGCCTGGGAATTTTAGTAGTCGATCCTAACGAGTCCCTGCGCTGCATAGTTTTGTACAAAATGAAAATATTCGTAATTTGATGGCAACGCAAACGCACCACAAACAAGTTTTAGTTGAATCACTTAACGCTGCCTACTCGATTCCGTCAGTATCAAAATGTCTCTTAGATCTCTCACGACTAAAATAGTGACTCAGCTAAAGTTACACACAGGGTCTACCCAGTATTGATATAATGCTAACTCAACCCGGTTGTATAGTATAACAGTATCACTAAGTTTCCACAAGATATAATCGACACACAAAACACAATCGATAATCAGATAAGAATATCCTACAGGTGACAGCGACCTTTTGTCAGTATCAATTTATCGCCACACAATTTATCAAGTCACTGCTTTGTTAAAATTAAACAATATTCGATAAAAAGCAGTGATGATTCAGAAATAGATAAATAAAACTTAGTCTTAAAGAAAAAGACTTCCCCCAATCGGAACGATCCGAAAGAACGAAGCCCAGGACACAGTCTTCTCAAGTGGGTGTGTATTTGCCTAATACACCCACCGAGGTCTTCTTTTGGGTGTCCTGCGATTGCCCGAGCTGTCCTACTAAGTAGCTCAAGGCAACCTCTTGGTCGAAAATTCGTCAAATCTATGAAAAAGCTCTCCCACACTCGGACTGCTCCAAGTGCACAAGAGTAGGGAACAATTCTTCTTCTCAAGTGGGTGTGTATTTGCTTAATACACCCACCGAGGTCTTCCTTTATTTGTTCCCGGATTGCCCGAACTTTCCTATTAAGTAGCTCAAGGCAACCACTCAACCAAAATCACAATCAAAAAAAAAAAAAAAAATCTTGTTCGGGTACTTCTAATACACCCAATATAGAATCCAAAGTTGATCACGAATTTCCGGGTCAGAATGGGTTCTTATGACCCTGATAAGCACGCCTAATATCCTAATATGATCCTAATTAAATGGATATTTTCCGTTTCCCAAATTGCCACAGAAGGTTTACTCAAGTCTCTTATAAGGAGGGTCGCTAGAAGGTTTAAGACACTCCGGAGGGTTACCTCGGAGGGTACCCCAATCACTCAAGTTACTTAGGAGGGTATCTTAATCACCCAAGTTACTTCGGAGGGTCCCCCTAAATTTACTAAGGAGGGTCAATAAGATGCTTAATACGCTCCGGAGGGTCACTTCGGAGGGTACCTCCAAAATTTTCAAATTTTCCGATCTCACTTGGAAGGTTCTCCTACTAGCTTCAAAAAGCGTCAAAATAAGCTAAGGGTTCTAGGGGGAGCTGTTTCAACTTCTTAGGGTGATCTCGTGGAAATTTTCCACTAAGGAGGGTTGCTAAAGGGTTTAGCTGACTCCGGAGGGTCACTTCGGAGGGTTCCCCCAAAATCAAGAAAAAGGGTTAAATCACCGCAGTAAAGCCTCTGAAAGCGGTCTACCTGACTTAAAACTAGGTTGGCTGACACGGTCAACCTTCCCAGTTGAATAAAAATATGTTTTGATAAAATTTTCTGCCGCTCGGAGGGTTGCCCGTTACTTGGACCCTCCGAACCAACAAATTCTAAAAAAAATTTTCTTTTCCGAAATAATCAACCCAAAAACGGTTGCGATTCGGAAAAGTGGTCAAAAACGTCGACTTATGGTACCAAGATTATCCCGATCGGATAACTAGTCTTTGAGAAATCGCCAAAAACGCGTTCGTCAAAATGGCCTTTTTCACCACCTGTATAGGATCTGAAAGACTTTTTTCGCAATCCCTGTCGAAAGTGCCTAAAAATACTTGAAATGAGCGTAATAGCGCTGTACGGCACTGGAAGAATGCAAAAAACCGGACCAAAATTGGTTTAGAAACAAAAATTTGGCCAAAAACTATCAAATTTGGACCCTCCGATTCCTTCCTTTTCCAAACCTTAAGTCGTTAGCTCTATCCACGGAGCTACTCGGAGGGTTACCCAAAAATTTCTCTAGTACCCGAGCACGTTATGCTAGCACGCTCCTAACGCAAAAAATTTTATTGCTCTAACTCTAAAAACTCAAAAACTCGATCCCCAAAACAGATTGACAAAATACAGAAAATTATCAAAATTTTGGTCGAAAAATTTTCGTTTTCCTAACTTCTACCGAGTCTTTGCTCACGCGGTTTCCTTAGTGAAGGGGATCGAACTACGTAGCTACTCTCTATATAAAAGCTTTTTGCCTATCGGAAAAGCTCTGATATCCGAAAATTTGGGGTTCTACGGTTTGGTCGAAAATTGGTAATTTTCGACAAAAAATGGGTGTTTCTTGGGTCTAAATAGGAGATAAGTAAAATATAATATGGATAATAATCTATTAATAGTCGTTAATAAATAGTACTATACCCTCCTTTGCACCAAAATATCCGAATTAAGACCCTTAACTCGGAAATTTGTAATCGATGGAGGGTACAATCGGACCGCGCCAATCGTGCCCCCCACCACTTAAGTTTTAAGGAAATAGTACCCGAACGATACTAATATTGCTTCAACGATACCCAACAGTCGTTGCGGATGTTGTCCTTGATGTCCCTGTTGAGTGTGGAACACGTTGATCAGCCTGCCACTCTACCCTCCGGTCACCGGCAAAATCACCATTAACGTGCTTAAACACTCAAATTACACTCGAGGGAGGGTACCCAACCCTTCACCAAAACACACAATCTCTCTATCAGAAACGATATAAATCAATCTGAAACAACAACAAATAGGAAGGTCAGATCACATCTCCTCCGGAAATAACATATAAACTGTCACTTTATGTTTTTTACTGTTTTTGGTCTTTTTTGGATTTTTTTACTGTTTTTTGTACTTTTTTGTTTTTAAATAATTTTATTTTTGGCTTTTTCTTGGTTATACACTATTTTTGTTTGGTTTTACGCTTTCTCTTTAATTGTTTTTGGTCCTGGGACCTCAGGACAAGCGGGCTCTAGATTTCCCACCTAACCCTCCGGCCCCCGGAATTTTCGGTGTTAACTAAGTTAAAAAGCTAAATTGCACTAGACGGAGGGTACGCACCTTCCCCCTAGTACAATAACGGTCATTAAGGCCTCTAACTCGGGCTTACGCCCGGAGCGGAGGGTACGTCGCTGAAACGCTTGCTGATCATGATGGTTTCATGCCTTTAACAGGCCCACCCAGGAGCGCCATAAAAACGTCTATGTAACATTCGCCCAAATATCACACAGCGACGGAGCGTAGAAAAAGTACCTATCAACGACTGGCAGGCGTCAGTTACCTTAATTCTACTCGTTTTTCACCGTCTCGACCTTGCCAGTTGATTTTCTGGTCTGTTTAGGGCAAAGTAAAAAGTTACCATTTTTAGGCCATCAGTCAAACGACTTTTGATTAGCTTTCGTTTGCATGCGAACACAACCACATAGCTGAGTCTCGGATCCTCAGACTACGTGATTGTCATTAAAAACACGGCTCGAACAACCTATTTTATTATGTCTTTGTGTGACAGTTTTATATTAAATCCATTGGAGATGGATTGACCCTTTCCTTTTTTCTATCTACTCATGCTCTGAAATATTAAATAATAACGGTGTTAATTAAGATCTAGGACATTACAGCAGCTGTTATAGTCAGTTTATACAGTCCCTTCACATAGACAGTCTCTGGGGGACCAAGCCTCCGCTCCCGTGATTTTCTTGAGATAACACTCTTATCTCTTATATTTCGTGTCCCGGGAGGGTTCCGTGGTATTTCTCTTCCCCCCACTGAAGCCTCCGTCTCCACAAATATCTGTCGCTAAGGTCCTTATCGTTTGTTTTTGCCACGATAAGAGGCTCCGTGTTTTTCTGTCTCTGATACAACTGTTCTTCACAATCTATATCGTGGTTCTGATTTTCGTCTTTTTTTATTCAAAATGGCCGTCTTTTTTCTATTTCTCAGAAATGTTCTTCTTCCAATCGAAATTTTAAAAATAAAAATTCTAGAACATTCTGACCCTCCGTCGCAACACTTTTTTGTTCATAAGGCCTTTAGTCACTCTTTTTTATGTCGCCGGAAGGTTGTGCTGTGTCATCTGGCAGAATGGCACAACCCCTACGACCTGTACTATCACTTCCCGGCAGCTCGTATGAAAATCTTAACAAAATGCTTGCAAAGTTTTTTAACATCGATGGAGCAAATATAGAAACCAATACTAAAGAGGCTAGAGAAAAAATAGAAAACATTGCTCTAGATCCGGATGAAACCATAATATCTCTTGATGTGAAAAGTTTGTACACCAACGTTCCCCTGAAGGAGGCAATTGAAATTGCTTTACAGAAGCTGTACAGCCAGGAGTCTCCTCCTGAAACTCAAAGAGCAACCATGAAAAGGCTTTTGAATATGGCGGTCAGCAAAGTATATTTCAAGTGTAATGATTCATGGTATGTACAAGTTGATGGTTTAGCAATGGGCGCGTCCCTCGCTGTAAGTCTGGCAAACTTATGGCTGAAAGAATACGAAATTGCTCTACGACAACAAATACCGGTGGGAACGGGGGTACAGCAAATTAATGACAGAAACGGCTTGTGCCCATGTTGCAGCAGGAAAGTCACATATAGATCAAAGGGGGTTGAATGCGAGAGTTGCCGAAACTGGTATCATCTAAAATGCGGAAAAATATCCGATGACGTATACGCATCAATAACCGAGATAGTCTGGTACTGTGAAAGCTGCTGCCACAAGCTAAGAACAAGGAGAAGGATACTCCCCAGGTGAAATTGTTCCTCAGGTATGTGGATGACATTGTTAGTACAGTCAGAGGGGAGCCGAGTTGTCTTCTCGATGCCGCCAATTCTCTTCATCCAAATTTGCAGTTCACTCTAGAGAAAACTAATTCGGAGGGGAATTTGCCGTTCCTGGATTTGAACATAAATGTATCGCAGGGTAGGCGTTTAACTTGCAGTTGGTATCAAAAACCAACAGATACAGGGACTATACTGAACTATAGAAGCTGCGCCCCAACTCAGTATAAGCGTAGTGTTATCCAAGGCACTGTACACAGGGTTTTTAGGAGTACATCTAGCTGGGAGCAATTTGATAAGGCTATGGAAACTAATAGGGCGCAATGGCTGACAAATCAGTACCCTGAGAATTGGTCCGCAAAGGTGGCTCCAGACGCCTTGTGCAAGATCATCGAGGGTAAGGGCAAGCCCCTGGATAGTGACAGGGGTTTGTCAGTTCAATCACCAAAGGAGGTGAAGCCCCCAATGCTGATGGTGCAATATAGATGTAACCAGAGCCAATACTTTGCTAACAGGTTACGAAAATTAACTAACGTTCAAGTGGTTTTCACTACAAGAAAACTGCAATCATATTTACCATCACTGAAGTCAGCATTTTCTAATGACCTCAAGTCAAGAGTGGTTTATAAACTGTCATGTAGTGGATGCACTTCCACCTATGTCGGACAAACTGTTCGACATTTGAACACTAGAATTGAGGAACATAAAAAAGCAGACTCACCGGTAGGCATCCACCTTCAGCAATGCCAACTTGAGGGAAATAGCGCAGATCTTAGTTGGGAAATTATAGATAGGTCAAACAACCAAACAAAATTGCTAACACTAGAGGCAATACATATCAGGAAAGAGAAGCCCGGCTTGAACACGCGCGATGAGTTTAGGAGCAGGGAGTTAACACTGAAAATTTAGTCCCAAAATATTTTTGGTTTTTTATTCAAAACGTACATGTCTAAATCGAAATTATGACTCAGAAACTTCCAGACAAATTAATTTAAAAATGTTTAATTAATTTTAGAGGTTAAAAGTATTTTAATCTTAATAGTAATTTAGAGGTCAACTGTGATTGGCTAATTTTTTATCATGATGGTTTAGAACCAAATTGTATGTGATTTATTGTAAATAACATTTGTAAATTGATGTTTTATCGTCATTTAGAGTAGTTTATTGTAAAAATCCTGACGATGCACATAGTTGCAAAAACGTTTGAAATTTACTTTTTAGCAAAAATTTCTTCGTATTACTATTGATGTTGTTCAGTAGACAAGCATCATCATGTCCATCGGAGATGGACTAACCCGTTCCATAAACTCATAGCTTCTCATACTCTGAAAATGAACTTGATGTTAATTTAATTCAACTCAGGACACTCCGGGAGGCTGAAAATGTTAAAAAACAATGTTTACAGTTCTTCTCCGACACCATTCCGGACTCTTGAATCCGGACAAAGAGCTGTCTTCCTGACGAACAGTAAGGGTAGCAAAATCCTCCCAATAGACCTCCTGATTCTCGTCTGTACAATCGTTACAACTCGGAGTGCTCTTCTATAAAAATTGTCGACTATAATTTCTGTCGTCTCTTGTTCATTGCGCGTATGCGTTATATCAGCAAAATTCACTGTTCTGATTTTTGCGGTTTCCGTTATCGCGAAAATTGAAAAAGCTACGAGTCCATCATGCCCAAACCTAAAGTTTGAAAAGTGTTTTGTCATTCAAAATTGACCCCTCCGAATACGTTCAATTGAACGATTAACACTAAAAATTGTTCGAAACAGTCGATCTTCCCACCAAAACGTTCCAATAAAAGTTCGTTGACGACATGCATTTCAAGCAATCCTAGTAGAATGTCATAACGTTTAAAAAAAGTTCCTCAAAACCACCAAGAAAGTTTTCCTCAATGTGTACAACGGTCTGATAAAACCAAACCTGGAATATTGTAATCAAGCCTGGCATCCCAGATTGCAAAAAAAAACGTGTTCAAACTAGAAGGTATCCAACGGCGTTCAACAGAACTTATCCACGGCTTGAAGTCTCGAAATCAGTGTCAAAGATTGAAAAACCTGGATGCTTCAACTCTGGATTGATATACAAAAAAAAACAACAGAAAGGACGATCGGTGAGCGAATAGAGGATTTTTTGAAAAGAAGTACCGTGACACTAGAGGAAACAACTGTTCAAACAAGAGAATCAAAGCAATCCTGGAAGTAAGAGTGATTTTTTTCACAGTAAGAGCAATAACTGATTGGAACAATCTATCAGAGGAAGTTGTCGCTAGTGAAAACATCAATCAGTTCAAAGCAAAACTGGAAATGGTTTGGAACAGAACTGGAATCAGTTTATACGAAATGAACAGTGGATGAAACTTAGAAACTGATCACCAGAGGCGATAGTCTAGTGATCAGAAAAGAAATTAAATTAAACTATAATATAAGATCGGCTGCAGAACAGTTTGAGACAAAATTTCTGTGAGATGATGTGAGTAGATATTTTTTCTTTTCCCAAAATCCACATATTGTCAAACTGCATGAAAAAAAGCTAATTCCCTGCAGTTTGTTTAGCTGAGTTTCGCCGTGTCCCCGATTCTAATACCGTTGATTTGAAGGGGTACTGTTTTTCGTTTTATTTGAGTTTGAAAAGGGCAGAAAAATATCAGATTTGGCGAAAACATTTTTGAAAAAAGTCGAAGTTTTTTTTGAAAAATTGTCCACGAAGCAGAAAAATGCGTTTCCGAGAACCACAGCTTTTTGTGTGCAAAAATTTTAAGGAGTGTCTGATGAAGATAAAACTCAGGAAAACTGTACTCGATTGAAACTAAACACTCGGATTTGGGAGGGAAGCGAAAAAACAATTGAGTTTTCCGAGGACCATAACTTTTTGTGTAGTTTGACTGGATGTCCGTAAAATCATCGAAGTCCACTTTTTAGCAGACTTTTAAATATTTTGTCGGAACTGAAGAAGCATGACGCACTTGGTGAAAAAATTATGAAATGAACTATAATTGGAATCTTTAGGAGCGCAACCAGATAAGCTGAATTGATTAGAAAACTTGCACCGACAAGGCGCAGCATTTCGTCCTGTTTTTTTCACCTGGTAGCTTGTATCAATATCAAACAAACTTCGAGAAAATTGACGGTCCAAGCACTAAAACTAACGCACAAATGGCTAGTTTGAAGTAGAGAAAGCAAAAAGGAAATATAACGAGAGTACACTTTCTTGACTCAAAATGTCCGTAAACCAATGACTTGGTCAGGGAAGCTATTAACACAGCCAAGAAGAGCTAACCAAATGCTTTGTGTTGCACTTTTTCAAAAAAACTAAAATTGGCTATGAGTCAGCTCAGTTGTCAATGCAACTGTTTGTGGAAAGTACGAACCGACAGTCCAGCAATTAGCGCTTCCCTTCCAGAAATGTTGTGGCTCAAAGAATACAATTATGCAACAATGCAAGAAGTACCGAAGTAACACTCCGTCAAGATATTCACAATATAGTCCGCCTTGGATGTCAGAAAAAGGTGACAGATCATTTTGGAGTATAGAATGCAAAATATGCTTCGTATGGTTCAAATGAGGTTGCTTAGAAAAAGGTGTCAGATCATTTTCCAAAACCGATGAGGATGTCAGAAAAAGGTGACAGATCATCCAAAACCGATGAGGATGTCAGAAAAAGGTGACAGATCATTTTAGAGTATAGAATGCAAAATATGCTTCGTATGGTTCAAATGAGGTTTTTCCAAGTTTTTTTTGAAAAATTGTCCACGAAGCAGAAAAATGCGTTTCCGAGAACCACAGCTTTTTGTGTGCAAAAATTTTAAGGTGTGTCTGATGAAGATAAAACTCAGGAAAACTGTACTCGATTGAAACTAAACACTCGGATTTGGGAGGGAAGCGAAAAAACAATTGAGTTTTCCGAGGACCATAACTTTGTGTAGTTTGACTGGATGTCCGTAAAATCATCGAAGTCCACTTTTTAGCAAACTTTTAAATATTTTGTCGGAACTGAAGAAGCATGACGCACTTGGTGAAAAAATTATGAAATGAACTATAATTGGAATCTTTAGGAGCGCAACCAGATAAGCTGAATTGATTAGAAAACTTGCACCGACAAGGCGCAGCATTTCGTCCTGTTTTTTTCAACTGGTAGCTTGTATGAACATCAAACAAGCTTCGAGAAAATTGACGGTCCAAGCACTAAAACTAACGCACAAATGGCTAGTTTGAAGTAGAGAAAGCAAAAAGGAAATATAACGAGAGTACACTTTCTTGACTCAAAATGTCCGTAAACCAATGACTTGGTCAGGGAAGCTATTAACACAGCCATGAAGAGCTAACCAAACGCTTTGTGTTGCACTTTTTCAAAAAAACTAGAATTGGTTATGAGTCAGCTCAGTTGTCAATGCAACTGTTTGTGGAAATTATGAACCGACAGTCTAGCAATTAGCGCTTCCCTTCCAGAAATGTTGTGGCTCAAAGAATACAATTATGCAACAATGCAAGAAGTACCGAAGTAACACTCCGTCAAGATATTCACAATATAGTCCGCCTTGGATGTCAGAAAAAGGTGACAGATCATTTTAGAGTATAGAATGCAAAATATGCTTCGTATGGTTCAAATGAGGTTGCTTACGAAAATCAGATATCGAAAATTTTCATACAATCTGGCATTGCCAAACAAAAGGAAACGGATCAGCCTGCTATAGGATTTAAAGTTTTTCTAAGATACAAAGACAACATAATAAGAAGTGTGAGGGGAGATCCTGGGTCAATCATCACAACTGCTATAAAGTGGCAGCTGCTTACTATAATATCGCCAATTCGTTCTTTTTGGATTAAACTGTACATTTGGATTGACGAAAACAGGTCACACGTGGATGGTACACAAAGCCTTTTGTATCGCACAATTATTAACTTTGGAAGCTGTGCAGCTTTGCTGTATAAACGATATATTTTTGAGAGGACAGTCAGTTGATTTTTTAGAAGTGCCTCATAATGGGTAGATTTTATTGAACAGCCTTGAAGAAACATCTAAATGAGGGATTGTAAATTAATCTCCGCAACTTTAGATGGACGGTATGGTTTCTGAAAACCCTAACAAAGTTTTTGAGGCAAGAAGATTTGTGAGCTCGCGACATCAAGCAGAGAAGCAAGAAAAGTTTGAAAGACTCAACTTTTTCGCAAGACAACATCCAGGAAACCCATCGCAACTACTCATTGCAAAAGTGCGGCCAAAGTCCAAAACACAAACAAATTTTACTACAAGAAAGCTGAAAATGTGCTTTCCATCTGTTAAAATTTTTCTTACTAGTGAACTGAGATCTAAAGTGTGGCACAAGATTTCAAGTTGTAAATGTAATTTACCGTATTTTCGCCAGAGTGCGACATTTAGCCACCAGGGTCGATAAACATTGCAAAGAGGACTCCACAATAAGATAGCATTGGCAGCAAGGCCTCGAGGAGGTAGCTGGAGCAGATGCAATGAAGTCAGAGTTTATAGGACAAACAGGCAATAGCCACAAACTAGGTTCATCATAAGATTTTGCGTAATTGAATGGAATGGCCAAAAATCAGCACGCGCAAATAAATCAGGAACCAATTTTCAACTCTCAAATCGTATTCCTTGCAATAAAATGGCTAGGCAAAGCAATTAACTATTATGTCAGACTTATAAAAAAAATCCCAAACGACGAAATCTAGTAGTTAAAGAACAAAAAATATGTTCGTGTAATTACAGTTGTTTGACTTTCGTGTGCTGTTTTTTAGACAGGTTTATCACTTTTCTTGATCTGTGATGACTTTACCTAGAAATTCAGTCCTAAGGATGCACTAATTAAGCAAAAAGGTTTGAAATAACACTTTCAGGTTTGGGTATCAGGTGCATACCCACGCAGCCGCATTCCCGGATAGCCGAAAAAATTAAATACCTCCGGTTTTATTTAAATTAAATCAGAAAATTTTGAGACGCATTCTGATTGCACAAAATGCGCAGCCTGTTATAGCTAACAAAATTCTCACCATTTTTAAGTGATTTGATTGGTTAATACTTTTGCTCTCATTGAATTAATTAATAGCAAAAGTCCGACTACTACAGGGATTTAACCCCCTCAACAACCAAAGGGTCCCTCTTTGGTATGTTTTATGATATCCATTTTCGGCCGAGAAACCCTAAAATTTTTCAGTATATGCTAATTTTAAAGGGGAGCACGCGCTGAAAAACGGAATTTTTTGGTCAAAATTTTTTCAAAAAATCCCAAAAACGGGGGGGGGGGGGGGCATGGTGGGGGTAAATGTGGGTAGTCAGAGGAAGTAATTGGGAGGCGGAAGGGAATGGGAAGGAAGAATGATCGGACTAAGTGTGTGTGTGTGTGTGGCGGGGGGATGGGTAGAGAAAGGGTACCGAAACAAAGGGTAGAGAAAGGATAATGAAAACAAGGTTTTTAAGTAAGTTTGTAGAATCTCTTTCACCCCTATGGTACCTAGTAACGAATCTCTCCCCCCTCCCCAATTAAGAAATGGGTAAGGGGGCAGAAGGGAGGTAATTGCTAAGTAGACCCAAAATTTCAGCTATCCGGGAACGAACTTATTTTTCGGCTATCTGGGAACTAATTTATTTTTCGGCTTCCGGGAACAAATTTATTTTTCGGCTATCCGGGTATTCGGCTCCGTGACACGCCACCGGGTATCAGTGTGATCATTTTAACTAAATGCGGAAATCCAAATTCCAAAAAAAACACTGGAGCAATTGGCTACGAAAGTGACGTCAATCAGTTACGTTGCTTTCCTACTTATTCACGAAAAAAAACTGACATTTTTGAAGCTGCACTTGGGCGGATCCAATGTCCACCAAAGAAAAAGATCCCACAACACATGGCAATAACAATTTTAAGTTACTTTAGGTTTATTCAGGCTATGACGATTTCTTCACCAGGGAGAAGACCAGCATACGAGATCCACCAGGAAAGACCAAGAAAGGTAACAACTTCAGCACCGCTCCCCAAAAACCTTACACAAAGAGGCAAACCTGAGCTTCGCACTACTACAGATTTTAAGAAATTAGAAAAACCAGGACGAAGTTCAAAAATACCAAAAAAAACTCCAGATGATGTTACCTTGAAACTAAAAAAAACTAGAAGAACATTAAAAATTGAAATTTATCAACCTTGAAAAAAGACTAACTCCTTTCTGGATTTTTTTACCATTCAAAAAATTGGAGCCTGAAACAAAAATTTGCTGTTAATGCCCAGGGCTTGTGAGATTCACGAGTGCAATGTAATTATGAATTGCAAACTGTTAAACATAGTTTGGAAACAGCAACGACAGAGCTTAAGTCAACAACCACAAAGCAGTAAAATTATAAACAAAAAGTTTGAAACGACATAATAGAATTATACATACAATGTTCAAAGTTCTGGACATGGCTCTCGACAGTGTTTTTTAGTAGCCAGCGCTTAAATTTGAACTTACGTGAAATTGAGCATGTCAGCCGCATCACAAATGATTCGGAGATTCGATTTAAAGACTACCAAAATCAAAAACAAGCAGAATAATGACTTCAAAGTTCAGCGGCGATCAATTCCCCGGATTGACCTCCATACAACGAAAAAGCTGATCATACAGTTCCATACATCAATTGTGTGGAAAAATGCTTGTCATTCAATTTTCGTAGAGTTTCGAGAAATGGTTGCAAAAAGATATAAACTAATTTCTGCGGCTGCTTGATTCTAATAAAACAGTCTAGTGATAAAAACGGGGGTTTTTGATTTTTGAAAAAAAAGGCTTTTCATACAACTCCCATATATGGAAATTATATGACTAGCGTTTTTTTGATGGAGACACAAAGTCTTTTCCAAGTGATTTTGAAATTGCTCCAAAAATCTTTTTTTTTTTTCAACCGAAAATTGAAACTTGTACGAGAACAAACTTTTTTCAGAAAAAAAAATTTTGCATGCAAAATTTAGTTTTTTTTTTATGCCTAATGTAATCCTGGATACACTAATGTTGGATTTTTTCCTTCAGGCTGAATAATTTTTTTTCAAAACGCTGAAAACTCCTATTTCTTTTGTATGGCTTTTTATGTAAGCCTTGGTCAATGTCTGATGATTTAAAAGTTCCAAATTTTTAAAATAATCATCTCTAACACAATTCAGGTAGTTTTGCTATGCATTGAAAATGCAAGACCCTCCAACCTTTCGTGCTTTGAGTGAAGCAAAATCTTTGTTACTTCTGTTCGGTTATAAGCACAAACCCTATTCTTCAGAAATTGAATTTTGAAACAAAAAATTAATTTTTTGATTTATGGAAAAAACTTCATATATGGAAAAATGCATGTCTTAGAGATTTCATAAAAGTTTTTGAGCGTATGGATTGTATGAAAATGTATGACAAGAAATGTCTCATATATGGAAATTGTATGATCACAAGTGTTGGTCAACTCGGGTCAACTGACTCATATTTCGCGAGCAAGGATGTTGAAATGAACTCAGGCCATTTTTGAAACAACCAGATCTGTTTACTTATTTTGTTCTTTGAAACAAAACAATTCAAATTTTCAGAAGGTTACTCTAAAACTTCAGCAATTAAAAAAAAATTGCTTATGGCCAAGTTGAAAAAAGACCATGTTTGTTCGACAGAGGACAAATGAGTTTAAAACTCACAGTAAAGCAAATAATTTTCTGATTCTAACTAAAAAACACTCATGGTTGATTATAACGAAGATTATTTGAGCAACAATTTTTTTTTTAAATGAAAAGTTGTAGTTTACTTTTCTTGATTACAAACAAAACTTTTGATGCCTAAAAGAAATAACGCGAGTCAGTGCCTCGGCGCAAGCTCACTTTGATTACATTTTAAGCGCTTAAAATACGTACGGAAAACAATTCGATATATAAATAACATAGCAATTTGTTTCATTCGTAGTGATAATTATTAATTGTTAGAAGAATCAATAATTTTTGTTCTGAAAAATTCAAACTTTAGGGTTATTCCAAAAAAAAACGCTAAAAGTAAACAAAAATTTATCGAAAATTTTCAAAAACTTATGCTATCTCCAAAGTTTTCGAAAAATTTTTCCATGTCCAAATAATAAAGCTTATGGAAAATTTTAAAAATTGAGTTTTTTCAAACCATGCTGCGTCCATCTACAAGGAGAAAACATCAGAGAAAAAAATTCAGAAAATTTTGCCCTCACAGTTTTCAATGGCTTTTGCTGCATTTCCCATACAATTTCTGTAAAAATTTTGCGCTTTTTGGATATTTCAATAGAAAAATATGCCTACATCAATGAAGTACAACCTAATCTTTTTTATACGTTTTCAAATACATGGCGTGAATTTTTTTTTCAGTAAGTTTGAAAAATAAGGTCATGGTCGCGATTTTTTTTCAGGTTCTTACAATGTTTTACAAAACTTACAATTTTTAAAGGTGTACTTTTTTCAAATTTTATTTCAAGCCATTGTCTTTCTTAACTTGTTGACTTCTTACATAGTTAGTTTGTGCCATTTTTGTCAATGATTTTGCCAGTTTTAATCAAAAACCTAAATAATTAACTAATCTGTCTATGTAACTAAGTTTATTTCTCTTTTGTTGCTGCACTAATGCGACGCCTATTTTATATACGAAATGAATTTTTTTCTTCTTTTACTGTACTCTAATTTGTGCAGAAGTAGAGCCAATTCAAAAATCTGGAATAGCTTAAGTTGAGTCCGTTTTAAAATCATTAAGTGAGTTTCCATAACTGTGTTTCTCTAACTCACACCTAAAATCATTTTTTAATCAAAATGTATTTTTGTAAAGGCTATGTTTTGGCTTTCAGCGTGATACAAAAATTGCGATTTTATAACTTTTTCAAACAAAAACAACGGTAGAGAGTAGAAAGAGATTTTTGACCACTGGCTGACGTCAGATGACCTAATACGTGCTTTTCACTGTCTCGGCCTTTTCGCAGTTAGTTTTGGTATATTCGAGTATCTAAGAACGGACAAACGCGGTACGATTTATAAGCTATCAAGCAAACGGAGCTTAAGTTTTACTTACATTTGGAATAATCACAAGGTTGGGTCTCTGTTTTCCAAAACAAGGTGGTTTTGACTAAAAATTAGGCTAAAACTTTTGATTAAAATTATTCATAGAGACAGTGATTATATGAATCCATGGAATATGGCCTAATTCCTCATTACCCTCAGGGAAATGCACTGCTAGTGTGGTGTTAAAATACCCTTCAGAGCTTTCCAATTGCTAAAAGGATAAAATTAAGTGTTTTAAAATAGTTCCTGGGGCCTCCGCTTCAACCTTTTCGAAGGAACAACCTTAATATCATTCTAGTTTTCCGGATCAGGCGGGTTCGGATCTGACTCATATCAGCCGGACCTTCATTTTCAACACTATTGGGAGGCTAACACCCGTGTAGAATACAAGTGTTTCAGATTCTTCTGTTTTCTCTTGATTCTTCCGATAGTTTTTCACCATTCTCGATCGCTAATTTGGTTGTTGTGTTGTGTTCGCAAAGGTTTTTGCAAGAAAACTTGTTTCTGATTTTTCTGAGAAATGTCAGACGTCATTTCGAACATTAAAAAAAATAAATCATAGAGCTTTCCAGACCCTCCAATTGGTAAAATTTACTTTTTAAAAAATGTTCAAAATGACGTCTGGCATCTCTCAGAAATATCAGAAACGAGTTTTTTGGAAAAGTTTTGGCGAACACAACACCAAATTAGCGACAGAAATGTCAGAAGTGACCATGTTTGGAACAACAAAACTAACAAGACTGCTCGCATCAAGGCGAAGCCCTGAATGTTCCGATTGCTTTTTGAGGTCTATGGAGCAGTAATAACATGGATAAAGTTTTTTGTGATAACATCCCCCACACGCCATATTAAGTACAAAGTGATAGACTTTGCTCCTATTAACAAATCAATAATGGTGTATAATCTTCCTTGAACCAATTTGGAACGATTTCTAAGACGGATTAAATCTCCGCTTACGCGTTAATAGCGCGAAACGTGTCGCGCGTAAATTGTCCCATATCGGCCAGATTGGCCACAATAGCAATCTTTAAACCCCCATAACTGATCACAGATGAAATATTAACGCCCGGCGAAATATACCGGGCGTTAATTGTCCCGAATTGGCCAAAATGGCAACTTTTAAATCCCCATAACTCTACGAAAAATGATCACAGATGAAAAGTCTTTTCAAATTTGAGCTCAGGATAACAATAACTTTCGAATGATATAAAAAGATGGCTAGTTAAAAAGCCGAAATTTGTCTGAAGAAAAATAAACCCACACCGAGCACAAATATTCCGTTACTTTCGTTACGAAAGTCGGAAGAAAAACAAAACTAGCGGAATAAAAACAAGACAACACAACATCCAAATAGCGATACACAATGGTAGCACGGAGGTAATAGAGGTCGTGGGCTTTCAATGGGTCAGTTCTAGTCCCTCGAGGAAGAATTATTTTTGTAAAAAAAAGGCCTAAAGGAGCCCGAATATTGGTTTTCGATTTGCCATGAAAAGAGATGAGTGAGCCTAAGTTTCTGAACTTTGGGCTCCTAATAGCGTACCATACAGTCCATTTTTGTTAGAAAAAGTTAAATTTCTTTGTTCGGAAGTTTCGAATTGCCCTTCTGGCGGAATGGTACACTTTCACTTTCTCTCTCTCAATCGATGTAATTTTGTCGAACAAGTTGCAAAACCAAAAAAAAACAGTCAATTTTGTAAGACACTTGCTGATCGCAAATTGATTTTTTTAATGGGCACTACAAAAACAAAACCTTGCAATTATGTTTTGGCCATTGGTGTTATTGCAAAAACCTATGCCGAGCAAATTGTGTGGCCACAAATTATGTTTTCAAAAGAGAAATTTTTAATTTCACTACATTATCTGCATTTTTTGAAAATGAGAAAAAATTAGCAGATATAATAGAATTAAAATATGAAATTGAGTGAACAGACAGCCACCTTTCCCATAACAGCAAGCCTTCACATTTCAATCGTAAGAACGAAAAGTTACAATTTTACGCGCTTCAAGTGATTGACTACTGGGTTGCGTACTGAGAACGAGACGCAATTTTCTTGTAGATTTAGGGTATTCCTCCTTAATTTGTCCCTATGCCAGTGAATTCAGCGGGGCGACTGAGATTAACCAATATCTACAATCCCGAAAGGGTTAATTTGGTGGCAAATATCCTGTACTGCTCTCTGTTGCTTGCCCCTACTGTGTAATGCTCTTAGGGCTGTCTCGTCAAAACAATCGTGATGATCATCAATTGTAAATTACTTCAATTGATTATACATCCAATTACAGAAGGCCCTGAATGGCCACAATATAATCTATCAGTCTAACCAAAGGAATTGGGTCTGCGATTTTTAGCGCAATTGCTTGATTGCAAGTTAACTCCCACTAATTTTACTAATCACTAACTATTCTCTCTCTCTCTAGAGAATCTCTGAAGAGAAGCAACTATCTACTAATTTTTTTTAAAATTGTTCTCTTACTCTGAGAACCAACTACTCGAGTCGCTAGCAATAATTGTTCAAATTTTATTTTCTGGCTTAGGGGGGACGGTATCTTCGAAGATTGAACTATTTTGAACTTTACCCTTTGTTTGCTGTACTACTTAACTTAATGACGACTCAATCTTAAGCTCAGGTTACTATATCATGTAATACAGTAGAATCACCAATTCTACAGTCTTCCCTTCTAGTCTATTATTCTCCCGAATAATGCTAATGACAAATCAGTTCACATCATAATCAGTTCACTTTACTTAATGTAATTTCTAATTTCCTAGTCTAGTCCCTAACTTAAGCCTATTAATCGGAGACCCATCGGCCGGTCCCCCACTAATTAAATACACAATTAACCGCTACTTTACATAGATCTGGATAGCTTGAATTGAGGACTCAATCAATATTTAATTCACTCATCTGGGTGTGAGCCAACCTCTTACGGTGCTAGGTTTGTTGATATGAAGCTACTAATGATCAATTTTGAGGTGGAGTCACACCCTAATACGATTAGCAACAAATACACGAATATTTAGGTATAGTTTTTCTAAAAGTTATCAACTCACGCCCAGTCGAACTGGTTCTCTCTCCTCTCACTCGCCATCCTCGTCATCACAGCGTAGTATCCATCATATCACTGATCCCGATTCTCGGCATTCGCCCAGAAACCCCTCTTCACTTCCCTTGGACGTAGTTGATTCCTCTCCCAATCAAAGGTGTGGTCGTATCACTCGTCCCGGTAGTTCTCGAAGCGTTGGCCTTGTCAAACGATGAGCTCTCTGGTTGACTGGTCGGTAGATAGATCTGTCCGCTGAACGAATCTACTCTCGACGGGCCCTGGGGGTAGCTTCTTGGCCCCGGTGATCCTCTGTCTCAGGGAGGGTCGTATTTTGGTGGCAAAACCTGTCTTGATTCGCGCATCATTAGCCCGCAGCAACTCGAGCGCTCGGGATCATCGTCTCGTTGCCCCCTGTATTTAACATGTGCATATCGACTATTCTTTGAGAAGCAACGCCAGTAGACACATGCAAAGATTACCAGGGTGGTCACCAGAACCCATATCACGACCGCGTAGTGCACGGGTCTGCTACGTAGCATCTGCCAATGGAACCGAGTATGCTTCCCCAAAGTTTCATCCGCGAAGGGTTTGGCAATTTCGGACAAAACATCCTCGTCCACGGATGCATCCGGTAACTGGATCAAGTTGAGACGGAGTTCGACCATCTCACTCCGTGCTTGTTCGCTTAGAACTGCCGGTATTAACACGCCGGGAACGCTAAGGTTCTATATCATGTAATACAGTAGAATCACCAATTCTACTTTTCTAAATATATTATCATGGTTGAATTAATAATTTGATTTGACAAAATTGATGCCTGTTATTTTGTGCCCTGAGTCTCTTGAAGTATTTTGAGACAGACCAAGCAGAATTAGTTTAAAACAAGCTCGAGCCGTGAGGTTTAGCCGTGATGCTTGCGTTGCATTTGATCCTTTATGATTTTGAAGAGTCGTAGTGAAACTCTTTGTTATTAATGGCCTTGAAATCACGTATTTTACAAAAGCCTGATTGATTTTTGGACCATTCGAACTTCATGACCACTCAGCAAAGAAAATCGAAACAGCTCGGTAGGGGACTGCAGATTCGGGTTGAACCGTCACAAATGGTTTAACCTCTCCATAAAAGCTCGTTAAGGCTTCAAAATTTTTGGCTGATTCAGATTCAGGGCCGCTTCTATCTTTGAACATTTTGGTCTATAGCCTGTGTTATGAATATCGAACACAAGTCATAGTGATTTTGCTGCTGTAAATTTGCATTTGAGCGTTTTTTTGTTCAGAAGAATCCTGTAGAATCGCATTTTTGTCTTCTATAATCGAACCCTTCAAACAATCAACAATCAAGATATCGTCGAGAAAGAAAAAATCCGTTAGTCCCTGTTACGTGTTGTTAATGGCATTCTGGATTTATTTAGACTAGTTTGTGAGGCCATAGAAGCCTGTTTTGAACCTGTGTGTCCAGCGCGTTCAACAATTACTCTGTTAAAATTACTAAACTACTGTTCGCTTACTAAATCATAAAACAGCAATTGACTGAACAAGTATTTGAGATCTAGTGATTTGAACCACTAATCTCCCTGAGTCTTTTGAGGTGATGACATCAGCGGCTGAATCTGAAAAATCAAGCAAGTTTGTCATTGAATTTTTCTTCGTGAATAGTTCATTGGCTTTGCGTCCATGGCAAATTCACAGCGTATCTTGTTCCGTTGCAATCACCGCTGGTGATACAAAATGATTGCCTGTACACTGCTCCAGTCCGACATTTTATCTCGGATAGACTTGTTGATCTTTTCGCCGAATTTTGCCTGGATAATAACTGGAACTCAGCATCCCTTTTTCTTAATTGGAATGAGCGTTGATTTAGATTGAGTGCGAGGAAAGCTTTGTGTTTCATCACTCTACCCAGTTTTGTGAATGGAGCTTTTGGACAAAGTAACCTTTCAACTCAGAGTTTTTGGCAGTGGTTTTCAATTTTCGTGACTGGTTCCGTCGATGCTTTTATTTGAAGTGCTTGCCTAGCTAGAGTGAAGGATCAGGCAGAGCAAAAATCGAATCCGGTTTTCCGGAATTAGGAACTTCGCCCTGCTGAGAGTCCACTCATTGAATTAAGGTCTACCACGAAAGTGCTGCCATGTAATTTGATGGGGTGACGGTTGTAGTCAACCTAACTTGCACGTACTGATTCTTGGGTCATTTTGAGGATTGAGATCTAGTTGTCCGAGTTGAATATATACTTTTTGCTGTCTTAAGGTTGACAAACTGAACTGGATCGCCTGTGTCACCTGTCGCAATGGGCAAACAGTTGCAGGTTTGTAAAGTTACACGAAGAAATTTAGTTTTTCGCGCCGCTGCCTTGATAAAGCCGAGGTAATTTTCGACGACGTTGTTTGCTCTTGTAAAAATAATCATGACGAACTACTCGGGTTCATTGTCCGATTTCTAAGATACTAACATTTTTCTGTCCTTCTTGCTCCTCGGATTCTATGTTCACGACTTGACCTTTGAGTTACAACACTTTGCAAAGTGGCCTTTTTTGTTGCATGATCGAATTATAGCCCTTCTTGCTGGGCATTTGTCTCTATTCTGAGTGTTGTGATTCGCACTTTATCTTGCATTTATTGCAAACTTTACATAACTTAATTAGTTAACAGGTCACTTACATATGACCTTCACTTGCCATTCTCTCCGGCGGAGAGAATGATCTCTTCACTTTTTAATGTTTTAACTTTAGACTAATTCAATTTTGTTCTTTTATTCTTTTTAATTGTATAAATTAGAATTAGCTACAACAAAGTAACATTTTATCATGGCGCGGTCAAATAACGAATCTAACGTGAGAGGAAAATCTCCATTTTGGCAAAACCATACCGTAGATCCCCCAATTCCCTGGGAAGATTGGAGCGATCTGTTTCACTTAGCTATCAACGCTAAAGAAAAAATAGACATTTAAAACCTACTAAATCCTTCGGAGAGACATCATCCTCAACCTCCAAATTTGGAAAACCCGTTGGACAGCGAAACGGAAAACCAAAGAAAGTCGAGAATGGAGGGAACGTTCAAGAACAGAGACATTACGACGAAGAGGAATCAGCTTCCATTAAAGCAGAAACCAAGAAATTCAATGGAATGCGACTAGAGGAAGCAGAAAAAACTACGATAAGTCTTGTACCTGGCCTTAGAAAATGAAGGAAAAAGAATCTTCGGACAAAAATTTACAAAAGTAAAATTCTTGCAAATTTCATTTAAAGAGTTTTGGGATTTCCTAGCAACCACCTTTGTCATAAAGACAAATGCCACATTTGAACAGCACAAATTATTAAATCGAAAACAACTGACAGAGAATCTCTCGAACAATTTTGGGTTGCCTTAGCAGAAATGGCTAAAAATTGTGACATAGCCGCGGGAGAAGAAGAATGGATTAGAGATATTTTCATAAACAACATGAAAAAATGAAAAACTACGACATCCAAAGGAATTTTTTAACAGAAACTCTTCCACCACGAGAAGCACTAAACGTAGAACTCATCGATGAAAAGGGAATTTGAAACCACTTAAAACTTACAAAAAATTTTAAATCCAACGGATCATCTGTACATAAGCCGCACAGCCATTTTACTTTAAAAAGAGAGTCAACTCTCAATATAGAAAAGAGCAACACCTGTATGAAATGCGGCGGAACTTTCTCAAAAAGACACCTAGCAGTTTGTCCAGCAAAGGATACTACCTGTACATCCTGTAAATACAAAGGTCACTTTACCAGACTTTGTAGATCTCGTCGTAGAGATGTAAACATTGTAAATAATCAAATTGTAGATAATACAGATCTTAATCCGTCGGATAATCCGGATGTAAAAACAGACCATAAAAATAGAGAATATTGTGGAGTCATAAACGCATGGTCGGAATCTGGACAAAGTAAAAACGACGATTACTCCGTATTAATTGTCACTACAATCTTCGACAAGGACCGAAAAGAACTGTTAAATATAAAATTATTAAATATAGACCTCGGAAAAGAAAGTCGAGTAATTTTAAATATACAAGTGGATTCAGCTAGCCCGGTTAGTTTTCAGCTAGCCTGGCTAGAAAAACGTTTTACACGAACTGAAACTCCGAGACCCTTACTTTAAAATCCATCCGGTGGACAAAGCAACCAAGGATCTATACTGTGGACTTACTGACAACGCATTAAATTTTTTTGGAAAGATGATACTTCCGATCTTCTCTAACGGTTGGTCACACAACAACTGCCATTTCTTCTTGACCAAGGGACACGAGAGAAACATTCTAGGAAATGACAACCTGCCAAAGTGGGGAAAGAAGTCTCGCAGAAGTATTTCCCACATTTCCAGACACACAAGCAGTGTAAGTCCATAAGTTCTATTTCTCCATCAGACAAAGATAGGGAACTCTTAAACATATCAAAAAAATTTAAAAATTTGTTCCTTCGGATTGGAAAAATAAAAAACCAGATGAAAGTTACCCATTTTCACGAACCATTAAAACCGATCCAACTAAAAGGAAGACGAGTCCCCCTCCAGTTACTGGATTTAGTTAAGACAGAATAAACATATTCTGTCTAGACCGTGAAACCTTAAGCATATCAAAAACTTTAAAACATGTTCCTTCGGATTGGAAAAATAAAAAACCAGATGAAAATTACCCATTTTCACGAACCTCTCAAACCGATCCAATTAAAAGAAGACGAGTCCCCATCCACTTACTGGATTCAGTTAAGACCGAACTCAACAGATTAAAAGACGAAAGACATATTAAGAAATTAGAAAACTGCGACGAAGATTGTTTTATCAGTCCAATAGTCATTACTTGTAAAAAATACAAATCCATCAAATTAGCTCTTGATTCAAAGTGTATAAAGAAACAAATATACAATAACAAATACCAATTGCCGAATATTTATGAATTGGTAGACAATGTCGCGACACAAATTGCAAGTGACTCCGTTGGAGAAGTGTGGTTTACTAACCTAGATTTAAAAAATTCATACAGTCAACTCGCATTAGACAAGTTTACCAGCAATCAATGTAATTTTAGTATTGTGGGCAGCGATATTACTGGTACATACCAATTTTTAACTGGCTTTTACGGCCTTTTAGGTGATATGCCAAACGAATTAGGTTCTATCCCATTTACCAATTGTTACTTAGATGACATTTTAATTGCTTCCAAAGGAACTTTCTTAGACCACAAGAAAATTGTGTTAAAAGTTTTATCCACACTAGAAGAATATAACTTCGCAGTTAAGTGGACAAAATGCAAACTCTTTCAAAAAGAAATCGAATGGCTGGGATTTAAAATATCTAAAACAGGAATCGCACCTTTATTTGATAAAACGAAAGCAATAAAGGACTTACCTATTCCAAAAAATTTGAAAAAGTTAAGATCTTTTTTCGGATCTAAAAACCAATAAATCAAGTTCGTCCCGAACCTAGCTTCTTTAGGGAGCCCACTTCGCCCTTTACTAAAAAAGAAATCGATCTTCCAATGGAATGACGACCATACGAAAGCATTTGAGAAAATTAAACAAGAAATCGTAAACCTCACGGAGAATACCCATTTTGACGTAAAACGTATTACCAGAGTGAAAACTGACGCTTCGCACAATGGGTTGGGGGCTTCCCCTGAACCACTCCACAGGAGTGATTGGAAAACGATTTCTTTCGCCATTCGGTTTTTAAACCCGCATGAGTCAAAATATTCCACTAACGAACTCGAACTGCTAGGAGTTGTATGGGCTGTCGAACATTATAAAAATTACCTTTACGGATCGGAGTTTGAAGTAATCACAGACCACAAAGCACTACTTTCTGACCTCTCACCTAATCACGGAAATAAAACATATCATAGCAGATTAACAAGATGGCTGGATAGTTATTACCTTTTAATGTTACAATCAAACATCTAGCAGGAAAAGATATGGGATTCACTGACCTAATTTCTAGAATTCCATCTGGAAAAGCCCTTCCGATATCCCATTACGATGAAGAGTTTGTAGTAGCAAATATTAATAAGGTTAAGAAATCAATCAATCCGCCGAAAGGACTCAGTTAGTTTGTAATTACCTATTGATGCTAGTTTAAAATTTTCCTGCTTAGAGGAATGTTGTGATTCGCATTTCATCTTGCTTTTATTGCAAATTTTACTTAATTTAATTAGTTAACAGGTCACTTACATATGACCTTCACTTGCCATTCTCTCCGGCGGAGAAAATGATCTCTTCACTTTTTAATCTTTTAAATTTAGACTAATTCACTTTTATTCTTTTATTCTTTTTAATTGTATAAATTAGAATTAGCTACAACAAAGTAACATTTTATCACTGAGTTAAATATTTATTCTCATAGAAGTAGCACGCGCGCCTATTTTGAGATTGAGCGTTCTTTTGACTTCTACTGCTTTGGGTCCCATCCTGGATGTTTGCTCTTTACATCCTCGCTTGAGCACTTGATCGACATCGCCGGTTCCTGTTTGATACTGACTGGCCCCGAAGTTGCCAAGTTTTTGTACTTCGAGGAAGGATAAAAACTTTGCTTCTGTAGTTCGCATAATTCATAAAACTTTGGGTAGTATTAGACAACAGAATTGCAGTTACAATTTTTGAGAAAAATGGTGACCAGTAGTTTGCACCGTTTGCACCCTGACGAGGAGGCCATGATAATTAAAATGTCCTAAGCAAATGTCCATATATGTTCTAACATAACACTGGGATAAAATGCAAAAGAATATGAAAAGACAATCATTTTATCCCAGTGAAACATTGGAGAATATTTGGACCACATTTTAGCACAAAAAAGTTTCTGACGCAAGCTGCTTAAGGAAAAAATTTATTATCGAACCGGAGAAACTTTATGCATAAGCAAAAGCAGAAAACCTATCAATTTAAATGCTGTTGAATTGGTTTGCTTGCTAAACATGGAAAAGGTGTTTAACATTTGGTCGCGGACCCGTAAAAACTGTCCGCGGTTGCCGCAGCTTTATGGTTCTTATGCTTTCATTTTTTGGTCATGCAATCTTTTTGATACTCCAGAAATAGTATAAAAAAAAATTCGAAACGCAAAATTCAAACAAAACTTCTCGGATCAGGGCGAAGCCCTGAAGGTTCCAACTGCCTTTTAAGGTTTATGGAGCAGTAATAACTTTAAAAAATTAATAGAAATAAAATAAAATCATCACCCCACACGCCATATAAAGTACAAAAAGATAGATTTCGTTTGTTAAAACAAACCAATTATGGCAAATAAGCTTCTTTCAACCAATTTGGAACGATTTCTAAGACGGATTAAATCTCCGCTTACGCGTTAATAGCTCGAATTATATCGCGCGTTAATTGTCCCAAATTGGTCAAAATGTCCAAAATGGCAATCTTTAAACCCTCATAACTTTACGAACAATGATCACAGGTAGAATATCTTTTCCAATTTAAGCTCAAGACATAAATACCTTTTGAATGATATAAAAAAATTCCCTCAAAAATGGCTAGTTAAAAAGTCGAAATTTGTCTGAAGAAAAAAAATCCACCCCGAGCAATAATTTTCCGTTTCTTTCGTATCGAAAGTCGGAACAAAAAAAGAAAAGCTATTGCTGTTTCCAAAACGCCATTCCTCTTATATGAACAGTTTAAATACCTTATTGTTCCGACTTTCGATACGAAAGTAACGGAATATTTGTGCTCGGGGTGGGTTTTTTTTTTCTTCTGACAAATTTTGACTTTTTAACTAGCCATTTTTGACGGAATTTTTTTATATCATTCAAAATTTTTGTTGTCCTGAGCTCAAATTTGAAAAGATATTTCACCTGTGATCATTTTTCGTAAAGTTACGGGGGTTTAAATATTGCCATTTTGGCCAATTTGGGACAATTAACGCGCGATATAGTTCGCGTTATTAACGCGTAAGCGGAGTGTTAATCCATCTTAGAAATCTATCCAAATTGGTTAAAAGAAGCCTTTTTGCCATAATTGGCTTGTTACAAGGAGCGAAATCTATCCTTTTATACTTTATATGGCGTGTGGGGGGATGATTTTCATTTTAAAAAATTCAAATTTTAGAAATTTTTTTCCATTTTGTTTTATTTCATTGAATTTTTTAATGTTATTACTGCTCCATAAACCTTAAAAGGCAGTCGGAACATTCAGGGCTTCGGCCTGATACGAGCAGTCTTGTTTATATCTGCGTATAAAGAGAAGAATTGTTGCTTCAACATAATCAAACTCCACAAGTGCTCTTACACCAACAAGTTTCCGACAAACGGAGCCTTATTTTGCGAAAATAGGCAACCCATTGCAAAGAAAATTGATTAATAGAATAGGTTTAATTAATTTCGAAAACAGACCCGCACTGACAAAAATGGTTTCGGATCGATACATATTGATTTAAAACTGCTTTCAAATTGATTCCGATCGATTATCAATAAACATTTCAGAAACTAAAAGTATTTTTTTAAATCGGTTTAAATCTATCTTTCTGGAAAATGTTGGATCATTTTAAGTTCCTAAAAATTGAATTAAAGTGATTTGGATGAATTTTCCTGCTCACAAAGTTTCATCCAAATATTGACAAAACGATTTGATTCTATTTAAAAAAAACCCCCGAGCAGATCAATTTGAGTGTCTATCTTAAATTGATTTAAGCAAAAGACTACACAACAAATCAATGAAATCGTCAATACCAATTAGCTTTTGTGCTCTAAGTTTTTCTAAAAAATGAATTAAAAAAATTGTCAATACAGGCCAGATTTTGAGCAGAAAACTATGTAACAAATCAAAAAAAAATAGTCAAATTAAGTTAGATTTCGAGCTGAAAAACATTCAATTAAATTGTAAAAAGACTGTTCGTATCAGGGCTCGAACTGCCTTTTAAGGTTTATGGAGCAGTAATAAACTTAAAAAAAATTAAATGTAATAAAATAAAATGAAAATTTTTTTCTAAATTTCGAATTTTTTCAATGAAAATCAACCCCCCACACGACATATGAAATACAAAAGGACAGACTTTGCTCCATGTAACGCATCAATAATGGCAAATAAACTTCTTTAAATCAATTTGGAACAATTTCTAGCCTGAAAAAATTCTCCGCTAACGCGTTAATAGCGCGAAACATATCGCGCGTTAATTGTCCCGAATTGGCATTTTTTAAACCCCCATAACTTCGCAAAAAATGATCACAGGTGAAATATCTTTTCAAACTTAAGCTCAGGACAACAATACCTTTTGAATGATATACAAAATTCCGTCAAAAAGAGCTAGTTAAACAGTCGAAAATTGTCTGAAGAAAAAAAACCCACCCCGAGCACAAATATTCCGTTACTTTCGTTATGAAAGTCGGAACAAAACACTAAATACTGGAAAATGGATGTAATTTTTCTGAATTTCGATACAAAAGTAACGGAATATTTGTGCTCGAGGTGGATTTTTTTTTTCTTCAGAAAAATTTCGGTTTTTTAACTAGCCATTTATGACGGATTTTTTTTATTCGAAAGGTGTTGTTGTCCTGAGCTCAAAATTGAAAAAAAACTCACCTTTGATCATTTTTCGTAGCGTTATGGCGGTTTAAAGATTGCCATTTCGGCCAATTTGGGACAATTACACGCGATATATTTCGCGCTATTAACGCGTAAGCAGAAAGTTTACCCGTCTTAGAAATCGTTCCAAATTGGTTGAAAGAAGCTTGTTTGCCATAATTGATTTGTTACAAGGAGCGAAATTTATCCTTTTGTACTTTATATGGCATGTGGGAGATAATTTTCTTTACAAAATTTCAAAGGTTTCGCTCTATTACATTTAACTTTTTGATGTTAATACTGCTCCGTAAGCCTTAAAAGGCAGTCGGAAAATTCGGGGCTTCGCCCTGATACGAGCAGTCAGGTTTGATTTATAACCGATTTGAACTTTTTGGCTGGCACTTAAAACCAACTTAAATCGATTTTAATTTCAAATCAAACTTTTTTCCTGCAAAAACCAATCTTAACCCATTTTTTTGCATCATAACCCACTTAGCTTGTTTAGTGTGTAAGGATGTATAGAGAGAGTCTGTTATTACAGAACACAACCCGCAAGATGAGACACCCGCATTAATTGCAGATTTGTTTTGTCGTGGAGTTTATGTTAGACAGGGAGGAGCGTCTTTTGATATTCGTGTCTCTGACACCGACGCCATCTCCTATCAGAACAGAAGCCCCATGAGTGTTATGCACTCAGCAGAGGTTGAGAAAAAGATGAAAATATTCAGACGCGTGTCAGGAAAAACATTTGTTTTTCACTCCTCTTGTCATGTCTGTTGATGGGATGTTTGCACCAGAATTTGCAAGTTTCCTTCGGAGAATAGGATAAGCATTATCTACCAAGTGGGAGAAACCCTATAGTAAAACTATGAACTGAGTGAAGTGCCGGCTGTCATTTGCCGTGCTCCGTGCTTCCAGTGTGTGCTTCCGAGGCACAAGAACCAAGTGGAGGAGTCTTGGCTCAGACCATGATTTCTTACCCTAGAGAAATTTTTACGGATGTTCTACAATGAAGAGAAATTGGCTAGCTATGTGCAGACTCTGCTAGTAATGTAAAACGTGGACCTAAATGAAACAAAATGTTGAAAAAATGAACCAAATAGATAATTGACTGATTATAATTTTTAAAAAAAATCCTGATTTTTGACTGATTATGACTGATTATGATTGACTGATTATGATTTTGTCCATGCGGGGACTATGCAAATTTTGCACTCACACAAGAATTTCACCAACAGAATTTTTTTTTGCTAAGCAAAACTTTATTAGGTACGAAAATGCGTACCTTTATCAGAAAAAGTTTAGAATTAAAGGTTCTCGATGATTCAAAGCAGTTAGAAAACTTTTTGCTCTGATCTGTGAGTAAACAGTTGGAGCAGACGCAAAATAATCTTCAACATTTCTTTATGCTGCATCACCATTCTTTGTATCAAAACAGATTGAGATATTTTTACTAATTTTTTTGAAATTACGTCCATACAATTTTGAAAGTACTGTTGTTGGCTGTCCGGCGAACATTAAACAACTATTGTATGTGAAACTATTGGTTTAGAAAAAGGAACGACCATTGGCTTACAAAACAGAAGTAACGACCTCCTTTAGAAGAAGTTTTTGCTTGAAAGCAGTATACCACCGAATTATGCCACCAGTTTGCGATTTGCATATGGTATAATTATAACAAACTAACTTAAGTTAACCAATCATGATTTTTGTGAGATATTTGAGTGGCCTCGTTCAATCTATATCCTACGAGTTAACCAATCTAACTATCCGTTTACAATGAAGAGACCGCGTTCAGGTCTCTTTCAAAATCAAATGACGTTATTCTACTAGTTACAAGGCACAGATGATCTGATCGATTATTTACAAAGTTTCAGTATTTACAATTTACAAAATTTCAGTATTTACAATTTGCAAAATTTAATCAGTACTAAAACGCTATATTGGAATTGCTTGAAACATTTGTTTTTCCACCCCAAGTTTTCGAAATTAAAAGACACAAACACAAAAGAACTACGCTGAAATACCATGTGACAATCATGCTGTCATTCAGTAACTTTTTTCTCAGTCTTTGTTCATTCACTTTTTGCAGCTGATTTGAAATTGTTTCTGTATATGAGAACGGATGCATCTACTAATAGTTTAAACACTTCGAACAAGTTGAACAGACAAATGCCAGTCCAGAGTCCGATGTTTCCTCCAAAATCAGTGAGCAGCTGGGTCGAAGTGTATGCTGGCACCTCAGAGATACGCTCAAAGTTCAACTCCTCATAGTAGATTTCGATACGCGCAATGTTCTCCCTAAAAACAAACGAGACTTTAAGGAAGTAAATTTATTTGCATATTTTTTTCGTGATAGAATTGTTAGATTTGTATACGCGCAATGTTCTCTCAAAAAAACCTACATTTTGGGAAAATTTATTTATATGCTCAATTTTTTCCTTCAGAAAAATGTAGATTTATTTATGTCAAAGTGCAATTTTTTGCAGTTCTAGACAGGTTGCTATGGTCATACCTTCAAAAGAACCAAAAAAGGAGACGATGACACACTTTGAAAACCCCTTTGGTACCTATATTTCAGTGACTTGACACCAAATTACTTTTACGGTAGGAGGAGGGACTGCGTTTCATATTTTTCTACTTTTTCCAGGATACAAAAAATAATTGAGGTGGAAGGGAGTTGGGGATCAAAGCTCCTGATTTGAATGATAGTTGCAATCAATCATTGTGATATGAAGGGTGGGAGAGTTTTTTTTTACTTATGATAGCTCTCCCCGGCAACTTATTGAACCCGATTAATGATATATCACAGAGTGGTTGTGAGGGCTACAAATTATTTGTTATTGGTGACTATACTTTTTGCTACTAGGCTGGGGGGAACTAATGAAAAATGTTCCAAGTTCAACAAATCTTTGTTGCAAATCAGAAATTGTGAAAAAAACAACGGATCTACGTCACAATGTACTTCTATGGTATGTTAAAATAAATTACACCCTCTAAATACAACAGTAAACTAGCACTAGAGCGCTCTTTTGATATTTCTAGTTTTGCAGCATTGTGATTTGGCGAAATTTCGACTATGAAGAAAAAAAGAAGCCGAAATTATTTATCAAAGTTATTGAAGTATAAGACTCAAACAGTTTTTCCAATAACAATTTATTGCACTAAGCTTTAAAAGGATAAGTATCGAGATCAGCTGGTCTGCTTCAAACCCACCCTGACTATCAAAACAAAATCATAGGATGTTTGTTTGTTTTAAAACAAATAAGAAATACGAAATTCAAAACATTTCCCAGCATGGATCCAACCTATGAATCCGGCGACGAAGGCGGGCGTTTTATGTTTACAGCCGCGCTACCGACAGTACGAAAACAAACGTTACCAAGAAGAAAAAAAGACGGTAGGAGAAGGTTAAAATTATTCCGAAAAAGTTCAATAAGAACTTGAATTTTAAATTATAATTTTTCCTTTTACCCTTTTTGTTTATTTTTAATTTCTTCTTTTTTGCGCATTTACCTTCCTTCCTAATTCGCTTTTTGTTATCCCTCTGCTGGATCTATCCCACTACGCTTTTGATCCTTTATTATCCGTTTTGATAATCCCAGCTTGCGCTGGGAGTCAAATCCATGGTCCCTGGTATGCCTGTCGTATATTTGCCTCTGCGCCACGGGGCTTAAGTAATTATATAATTAACTACTTCTGAAATGTTTAGAGTGTATATTCATTTAATTTGTGTTATAAAATGTCGTCTACTCAAAGGTAAACACGACACGTGTGGCGGAAATTATCTAATTTTTTTGAGATTAATATACAGCTTTAGAGCTCCTGAACGTATGAAAAATTTTTCCAGCCCTGTATTTATTTGACCTCCTTGTATGAACAGAACTGTTTTCAAATAGTAAAAAATCATTAGGATTTTTTCCGAAAAAAAGGTATATAACAATTTTAGCACAGTTTTTAAAAATTAGTGAATATGAATCTCATAGACTGACAATTTTTGATGTTTCACAAAAAGATATTGAGGTTTGTCTCGACGCTTTCGAAAAAAAATGTTAGTTTTTCGTGTAGAGATAAAATAGGCTTGAGAGACGAGCAACTATAACAGCCATATAGAAAAACACCGTACGAATCAATGGTACAATTTTGGGTTTTCAATAACAGATAAGATCAGCTCTGGGAACACAATGGCATTTTTAATTTTTTGATTTTCTGAAGCTCTGTACTCAAGTGAACTTGAATTTGTGTCGTCTGCAGAAACAAACACCTCAAAAGGCAAAATTATTATACAGATAAGGAACGACAGAGGACCTAAACTCGAACCTTTTGGCACAGCGCAAACGTTATGTTTCCAAGATGAACTTGTTTCTGACATTTCTACAACCTGTTGACAATTAATTAGACGGCTGCTTAACCATTCTGGGGCTATGCTTCTGTTTCCAGAATTGTTCAACCTTCCAATTAGCATGTTAACATCAAAAGTATCAAATGCTTGTTTCAAATCTATCAAAAAAATTCGCCATTTTTTCATGTGTTAATTTTCCAGTTACCTCTCCAACAGCCTTAATTGTACTATGTTTTGTTTGCAAAAACAAAATGCTGAGCATAAAAAAAACTGAATTTCTCGAAGAACGCATAAACTCTTTTCTACTTGTTTCGCTCATTTCTCAAAATTTCTCCAAATTTTCAGTATTGCTATGAAACGATAGTTGCTTCCCTCGTTCTTTGATCAACCACTGCGCGAACAAAAAATTATCAAATTTACTAATTCATTCGGAAATTTGTCTTTTTGAACAAATCTAACTTGCCTTTTTGGAAAGAAACTTGCCTTCTGGAAAAGATTGACTAATTAAGATAAAATTGGTTAAATAAGCGAGGTTGATTATTTGATTGTTTGAAGTGCCATTGCCTGAAGATGTTTTCGCCAGTAAGCTATCAATGCATGAAAAAAGTGTCATCAGATGACGTTCTCTGCAAAAAAAATTTTTAAAAACTTATATGGGATTGCGATAGTTTATGTTTTTTATAGTTTTGAATCCATGCTTTCAATGAATTGATTGAACTGTTCAGTCAAAAGAGAAGTAAGATCTAGGTATTTGCAACACGAGGAAAGACTGGGTTTTGATCAGGCTCTCTAAAAGCTTTTTTAAAGTCTGCCTGGAGTATCCGAGACAATAACTGATTTTTTTGAAATAAAATCTCTTTTTGTAATTTTTTTGTTTTGTCTGGAAGTTGCTTTGCTAACTTAAATTGGTTTAATTTGACCGCATTGTTTTCAGCACTCACCTAAACTTTGCGTATTTTGTTTCTCTGGGTTTTCGTTTTTTTTTGAACCGTGAAGGTAGTTTGTGTCGTTTATGTATCTGCTGTGTAATAGGTTCATAATTGTTGAGTAACTTTTGAAAAAGCAGATAAAAATTTTCGAAACCTTCACTAATAATTGCTGTTTTAAAAAAATTTAAATAAAAACTGAGCAAAACTAGTAGCGCCTCTATTTGAAAAAGAGGTTTGAAATTCTTATGGGATTCTTTCAGATTTTGTTTTATCGGAAACTAAGACTAATAGGATGATTGTCCCACTGCAAAATATTCGAGACAAGTTTTGAAAACTGATGACACTCAGGTTACCTCTTTGACAAGAGAGTCAGAAGAAATAGAGTATAAGGTGATCGTGCGATTAATACTAAACAGAATAGCTGTTTTAAGATTTCTACATTGAAATCTCCAATACAATCTGTTGTCTTTGTGATAATGGGCGTTCGAGAAAGCTACCTACTTTTTCAATACGCTCATCTTTGTTTATTCTGGGAGGGTTATATAATGCTGCTAAGATAAATTTGAAACCAAGTTGTGAGATTTTAACCAATAAATACTATTCAAGAAATATCGGCTATTTTTCAATAATACTGATCCCCTTTAGGTCATGAATCAGTACACTTCCACCATACAATTAATCAGACCCAAATCTATATTGCTTCTAAGATTTTCGGAGAAACGCGTTGAATTCATCTTGTTTACTTTAGCATGTTTCAATTATTCATATTTTTGACGCGGATATTCAAGACAAATTAAAAGTGCTCCAAATTCTTGAACGTGTTTTTCAGGGGCCTTGCATTAAGGAGTAGCTTATAAATTACAAGAGATGTGTTTTTTTGGATCCATTTTCATCTGGGACTTTCTTTATGAGTGGTTGAGTTCTTTTAGCCTTAACAGCAGCTTGAATAAAAGTAATAATGTGCGGTACAACAACAACATTTATTATATCATTTGCTAGATTTCTTCGATTTGTTTTTTTTTTGATGAGAGCATGAACTTTCTTCTTGGTCTCAGAACGCTCGTTTTTGATTCTGGATCTCTTTGTAGCGGTTGTGGTACTCAGGGGAATCAATTGATGCGGCCAATGTTCAAAAAATTGCAAGAGTAACGGCTTCCGTTGTTGTTTCTTCTGATTAAAGACCTTCTACGCTAAAATGGGGAAGAAAAAACTTCAGCTCATTGATGAATTTTACCTAAACCTAGTATTTTGAGAAACTATTAGCATTTCCGGCGTATAATTTTTGTTTGCGTTTCTTGTTTTCGATTTCTGTCTCTAGAGTCAGGCATTCCTCGATCATGATAGGATGATTTCTCGATTTTTTATTTTTTCAGTCGACCTTTCTTATTATATAAGACTTGTCTCTAACTGTATGAAACTTGAATTTTACAATAAACGGAGATGTTGACTTAAATTTCAGAGGGTGGCAAGCGGCTAAATTATTGACACGACGGCTGACTTTAAGAAAGTGACGCTTGAAGTTGAATAATTTGAACATCGGGTTTTTACCATAGTCATGGTTGACAAAAACTAAGCAGAACTTTTGCGAAGTTTTTTTCCTACTTCTACAACACGTTTTGGTATTTCATGGATATCGTTGGTACTTTCAATTTTTATCCTCACTTGAAATTGTTCGTTTTCTAGTATTGATATTTTCTTCCATTGCTGAAGCTCGATTTTTAAATGGGTTTTTAGAAAAAAAAAGACTCTGTTCTTCTGCTTCGATTCCGGTTTTGAGTGATTCCTTGTTATGATTGATTTGTGATATAACATCATTTACATCTTCCATCTTTATTTAATAAGTTTAACACCAAATGTAGGCTATCTTAATCGACTTAACAATCCTCGATCCATAGTTAATCTGACTTGACTGTATACGCTCAACCCGACCTGTTAAAACAATTTGCCCGGAAAAAAATGCGACTGGATATGCGACAGGGACACAGCAGCGATTCCCCGTTAAAAGCTCACCAGCTAAAATGCTGGTCTTTTCCCTATGGTGGATGAATGATTTGAATAGGTGAAGAAAGCAAAAAAAAAAGAAATTACTAACTGAACTGCGAGGAGTATGTTCTCGAGGTCAAATTGAAATGACTCATTTGCTGGGCTATTGTTCTCGAAGTCATCGACATCATGTGTGGTTAGTCCCATCACAGAGTCCGCCCACGCCTTCAGAGCAGCACTGTCGCCCAAACCCCCTTTCCTCATTTTACTCAGCAAGTAGGGCTGAAATCACTTGGTAAATGTTTTTTTTTCACGTTTTTTCATTTTTTCCCAAAACTGACGAAGTTCCCGGTGTAAACACTCTGTTCTAATTTCACAACAACCTGTCTTTGTTTTGAAAAACTGGTGTTTCGGGATTATTTTTAGATTGTTATTTTAACATGGTTAGTATCAGAAAAAGAAATACAGCTGAATACTTTACCGCGTAGTTTTTGGAAGGCCACTGAGACTGGGAGAGAACTGTTGAGAAGCTGCGGTCCCTGAAATTGAATTCTCGGAAGGGTTCCAATTTTCATAAAATATATATTTGGTTTCAATTGAGCCAACCAAACATTTATAGATTTCACTGCTTTTTCATGAGGTGAAGAAATGACTCAATTTCAGTTCCATTTTTTCAAATCCCAACCACCACCCAAATTCCACTCCACGCATCACACAATCACACGCAATCTTCAAGTTCGTAGTTTAAAGAGTTGTTACACATGCTTCTGTGTGAAGAAGTTATACATATGATTGCAAATGTCCATATTATACATCTGGACATTTTGAGCCATAAATTCACAAAAAGATATTCCCAGGCGTGGAGCGGGAGAGAAAAAACTTTTTATATAGAAAAAATCCTTGAATGATCTTTCTGACAAAAGCTCTTTAAGCCGTGACGTCAAAGCTAAAAAAATCAGCTGATGTCACTCCAGTATATAGTCCAACAATATCATCTTATAAATATCTAAAACGTGACCAACGTGCATGCTTGTCGGCACCCGCAGTCCAGTTGATTGCTGGCAGCCTCCACATACACAGACTCTCTACATGCACGAGTGGTGGAACTCCAGGGGTCACACAAGGTCAGAGAAGAAGAGTCATCACCTTCGTCCTCATCTCCGTTTGAATCATCCAGGCCGAAAAAGTATCTAAAAAAGTACAGTTTGTTTCACGAGGGTAAAAATTCAAAGTTAAAATTAGTTTTTCAAGAAGGGAACAGACTTGATTATTATTTACATATCTCAAACAATAATCATAAAAAACAGTTCTTCTAGATTTTTAGGCAGATGGACAAGCAAAAAAAGTTACAAATTTTCTTGGTGCCTTTTTCAATAATTAAACAACGTGCACTAGTTCGACAAAAACGTATTTGCGGATTTTTTAGGTCGACCTTTTTTGGGCACTTTTTGGAAAATTTTGACAACGAAACCGGCGCTTTTTCGGCGCGAACTTCGCAGCAAAATTAGTTAGCCGAAAAAGGATGTCATAAATTGATACCAAAGGGAGGAGCTTTTGAGTGATGAGAGGGGGAGGGGGGCAATTATCTTGGAGAAAGTTAGTTATAACAATAGAGAACACGTGTTGCACCTGTCCACGCATTGGCATTTCTCGAGGAGTCTTTCGGCTATGCAGAGGTTGTTGCATCCTCTCACATTGTAATTGAACTGCGAGAATGAACTGCGAGCAAACGAGTCTGAAATTAAGCAAAAGGAAAAACATACAATTTTATTCCAAAATTAACACTTAAAAGGTGTAATAGTTGCGAAAAAACAGATGTGTGACCTTTTGAGCAATATGAATTTGTAAGTCTTTTTACAGCAAGTCACAGAATAGGGGTTGATTTTATTTTATCTCTCTTATGTACATGAATGTACTAAATACCATAGGGATAGGCTAGTTAAAATTGCGCAAAAACACTAACCCAAGAGCGGAAACTCAGGGTACTCCCTTATGCAGTCAGAATAGGGTTCGGGCTGTCTCAAGATCTCCATGTAGCGAGTGGCTATACTAGTCATTTCTCCAGGTGCGAAAGTGATGCCCTGATCTTCAGGAGTTGCAGAGACCTCTGCCGATGTTAGAGTCAGTCTTCCCCCGGGAGTGTGGGAGAGGACTCCGATGTACTCCTCAGTCTCCAGGAACAGAGTCAGTTTCAGTCCCCACTGCATTCCTGTTTTGGAGGTGTCCCGAGTGAGAGTTCTGTTGCGGTGCTTTTGGTTGAATGCAAAACAGTTTCCTTAAAAGGCGCATTGTCAAAATAATTCACCTTCATCGCTAAAGCTGTTGTTTTTTTTCTCAAAACAGTAAGAAACAGGGTTAGAAACAGTAAGAAATAAGCTTAAATGTAGCAGCTGAAACCACCTTGCATCACAATTGAGGCTTTTTCTCAATTTTCTTATGAAGTACAACTCTTAAAATTAGCGTCCATATTATAATTTGTATTGCAATCAATATTTTTTCAGAAACTTTTTTCAGGACCACGACTAAAAATTGAGAAAACGTTATCGTAGTTCAAACTGCATGTACCGTAATGATGATTCCTCATAACGTCGAAGTCCTTCAAATCACAGCTGATCCCGTCATAAGTGCACTGCACCACAAAATCTTCCAGCTGGTGGCCATAATTTTCAATCACGTGCTCTTCAAACAAAGCAAGTCGCTTAAAATCGGAATAATCTTCTTCGACCGAAGCGGAAATTGCCCCTTTCCAGTCATTTCGGTCCAGGCCGTCAAACTGAGATAGAGATCCGGGAGACGCTGCAGTTCCTGCGGATGATGATGGTGCCTGGGAGGACCTGGCGACC
Source organism: Symsagittifera roscoffensis (assembly GCF_963678635.1). Classification (NCBI taxonomy): domain Eukaryota; kingdom Metazoa; phylum Xenacoelomorpha; order Acoela; family Convolutidae; genus Symsagittifera; species Symsagittifera roscoffensis. Next base: position 2,587,756 of record NC_087068.1, on the reverse strand, counting down.
CATTGATCTAACCAGTTCCAGGCTGTTTCCTGTTGATTTGTGGACTTCCTTTGTCGTGTTTGAGAAGACTGGTCGTTCTCGTAGTTATCGTAGTTATCGTAGTTATCGTAGCTATCGTCGCTGTAAGCTGTCGTTGTTGTTGCTGGCACTTCAGATGAAAGAAATTTAATGATCATGAACACAAATAAGTGATTTTTTTTCAAAAGTTCTAATTTATATCAAAACGATTTTATTATTCAATTCTAATCCCCCGTCGCCAAAAGGAAAATGTTTGAGCCTGATAATTTCCGAGTACCCGAATTATTATTGCAGAAATACCGAAAATTATGTTGTAATGCAGCAAAATACTGGCTTTTAACAGGTTGAAACTTCAATACAGTTAGATACACCATTACGTGTCAAGGTTCAACTTAGTTTTGTAAATTTCTTTTATTTGATCTTCATTTTCTGTTGACCCTGATTTTTTATATATAATTACACTAAAGGTAGTTAATGTATCAAAATCAAATCATAAATTTTTTCTAATTGTTTTGATTCATTATGTTTTACGCCGCGTTCAGTAGTGTAGAATTGGTGATTCTACTGTATTACATGCTATAGTAACCTGAGCGTAAGATTGAGTACAGCAAACAAAGGGTAAAGTTCGAAATAGTTCAATCTTCAAAAATATCGTCCATCCTATGCCAGAAAATAAAATTTGACAAAATCGGTGAACCCCCCCCCCCCCCCCCCCCCAAATCGGAACTAAGGAAGCTAATGTTATCAAATTCAGAGGAGCAAAACTAGAGATGATTTGACCCGGGCATACAAAAAACGGGAGCCGTCAGACCCTTGGGGGCAAGTGATAACGGTCCCCGGAAGTCTAAATGGCCCTATCAGAACTCGGTAACTAGCGGTTGGATTAGACTCAAACTCTAGTATGTTGAAGGCCTAGTTAAGGGAAGCGTAAGTTTGGAACCTCAGACCCCTAAGACCCCCACTTCCGGTTTTATGCCCAAAGTAAACAAATCCACCCCTAACTTCCGGAAGTCGTTTCTTGGCCACCGATGAGTGCAGGGAGCTGAAACTTGGAGGGATGAAAGGTAGTGGCAATATACATCTTGTTTTATAACTTGAACCAAATCCGGCGGTTGGGCCAGTAGCTATTAGCTTTTGGAAAAACACCCCCTTAGACCGGAAATAGGCAATTTACGCTAAATATTGAGCAAGGGCATACCAATTTTATTGCGGCAATGGACATAAGATACGGACCCCGAAAAACGACCCCTTGTGAGTGAAAACCCTCCGGCGAATCCTTCCGGTGTTAATAGCCTTTTAACCGGAAAAAAGTGATATTGGACCTTAGAAATGGGATAACTTTTGAAGTTTTAATGGGATATGAATGAAACTTGGTAATTAGGACCCCTAGGAAATTCTGAGCCCAAAAAAAGAAGTTCGACCCCGGTTGACCCCTGGGTGACCTTAAGTTGATCTTTGGGCTTTTTTGACCCCAAAATTACGTAGACCGATATTAACACCGGAAAGTGGCGTATTCCCCAGGCTAACCCCTGGAAATGAGAATGGGTCACCTTGCTAAAAGTTGGGAGGAAAACTTATATATTGGTATCTAGAGCAGAAGCTGATAGAGATTTTATTTTTTATTGCAACTTTGGAGTAGTAAAGTTAATTCAAAGTGGACTTGGTAAACATTGGGTTCTGTTTAGCTTGATGAATGATCTATTAAAAGCAATTCAACTACACTAAAGCAAAGTAGTCCCAGAGGAAATTGATAGTAATGAGACCGCGGTATGAGAGTTAAGTCTCCTAAACAGTATGAAAGAACGGGGAAATTACTTGGCTTCCCGGTGGTGACTTTTTGGTTTAATTTGACCCCTAATAGACGAACTACGTTACCCTGGTAGCTAGAGGGTCGGAATTGGAATAGAGTACAGATAGAAATATTAGATGCCTGAAATTGGTTAGCTACCCATCAAAAGGGCCTGTTAACGGGATAACTAAAATAAAGATCTTGGGAGGATTACTGAGTAAACATAGCATGGTTTAGAGGTTAGTTGAACTCGAGAGCTGAAGTTCACAGTGTTCAGCAAGTTGTTGATTAGAATCGTATGACATTTGTTTGCTTGGTCAAATTGTGACAGCTACCGCTTACCGGGTATCTAATAAGTGTGAAAAGATTGATAAAAGAAACCGAAGTTGGCACGTGGCACGAGTGACAGGAGGACGCAATAGTCCTAAAACATGTGCAAACGGGTGATTTAGGCGGATGTCAGGATCGATAAGGAATGGCGTGACTTAACTAAAACTAAGTGTAAAGAAAGATAAGTAATTGGACGATACCGGAGAGCCTGTAAGAGGCAGAAGAATTATTGCAAGCGAATCAAATAGTTAGTTCTCAGTTAGTTAGAGAACAGTTTGGTCTACAAGCTAAGGTAGTCGCCTGATTCTCAAAGTAAAGTGAGAAGGAGTTGGTAGACCTGTTAACGTGAATGTAGATTAGTTAGAGGATAGCGGAATCGTTGTTGAACGATTGATATTGATGGAAGTTTTTGAGGAGAACGTTAGTTAGTAGCGAGGTGTTAATTGAACTGCAGGAGACAGTTGGTTTAAATAATAGTAATAGCGAACCCCTTTCTTTAATTGAGTGATTAATTTATTTTTCAGCCAATTATAGGCTACTCTGTATTTGGTTATTTTCATATTTTAATTCATTCTTGTTATTGGAATTGTTGTTGCGATCGATTATTGATTGACCGGTGAGATACAGTCGGAAGAGCACGAATCACGGGGCGAGCAGCACAGTACAGTACAGAGCAGCCAGCCACCAAATCAACCCTTATGGTATTGTGAACAGTACTGGGAATCGGTTGCCCCTCTGACCTCAGTACCAAAGGGAACATATTGCTGCGATGTGAAGTAGCGAGGAAGACCGGCCTAGAGATATTGTGAATTCCCCCACGGTTACAGTGGCTGCAACGACGATTTGTGCGGGATTACGAGGACGAGAAGAACGAACGAACGATCGACGAAACAATTGCGATGGCGATGAACGATCAAGACAGACAGCTGATTGCAGAGGCTGCAGTGGCAGCGGCCAATGCTCTCGATCGACAACAGGGAGTGTTCGGATTTGGTACGATACGACCAGATCGGTTTCCCTCGAGCAGTTATCAGAACTGGCGAGACTGGAAGAAACACTTTGCCTGGATAGCAGACGCCAATCGATGGGACGATGAGCATGCCAGGATGGTGCTGCCGACTTGTCTGACAGGCTGGGCATTGGATGAGTTCACGAGTATGGCGGCTCACTTTCGAGAGGAAGTTGACGAGTTTGAGGAGCCGACGCTGGGCAGATTGCTCGCGGAACTCGATCAGAGGATGATGCCATTTCAGACACAATCAGCTGCGAGGGCTGAATTCCAGAACCTCATGCAGGAGTAAGGCGATGGCTTGAGAGATTTTGCAAGACGAGTGCGATCCTTGGTTAAAGTTGCAAATACAAATCTGGGAGCTCAAGCCCGAGACGACATGAACCGCGAACAGTCCACTGATGGATTGTGTGATTTCGAGCTTCAGGAATTGCTTCTGCGAGAAGACCTCGAGAATTTCAACCAGGCGGTGGCCCGAGCACTGGCTCTAGATATGGCACGCAAAACAGTCAGGATGAAGAGTCGGCGACGGCGATATCACGTTCGGGCGGTGCACGATGTTCAAGACCTGACGACTGAGGCTGGCAAAGACAGTACGCTGACTGCCGAGACTCAACAGATACGGACGGAGCTGACGAGATTGCAGACGCACACTGACCAGAAGATGGACCAAATGATGAACGCTCAGAACAACCTGGCGAAGCAGACTGATGCCCAGTGTTCGAGGTATGATGAGGTAAGATTGCAGATGCAGATGCAGGAATCACGTCAGAATGATCTGACGGCTCAAATGATGGCCCAGATAAAGAACTTAACGACAATGATAGGTAGGTTCGTTGATCCTTGTAACCCCAAGCCAGAGAGTCACACCCGACGGGGAGAGAATCAGCAACGCGACTTTGCGAACCCAAATGGACGACAGAGTGGAAATAACCCATGGACCCAGGGTGGTTGTTTTAGTTGTAGACAGGTGGGCCACATTGCAAAAGGATGTCCCCAAAGAAGCGCAAACCAAACTAGCAAGGGCCGGGACAGTGGGAGAGTTCGAAGGACGTATTGTCCCGGCCGAATTTAAGAAACAGCAGGCGGAAAGGCGAGCACAAGCTACAGGAACTCAGTCTTGCCAGCGTTACGATACGAATGCAAATAATGATGGAGAAGGGCAGAGCGAGAAGATAATGGAACAGGAACAAGTTCTATCGATATCGGAGCGACTACCAAGGATCAGAGAGAACGACCCAAAGTTGGAAACGAAACAGAATTCGCGGACGCGCATCGAGCGTGTTGGGATCAGTCATGATGTCAGCGATTTACGCGGAGCAGTCGTTAATGCTTGCGTAGGCGGAACCCATGTTGAGGTGCTGCTTGATACCGGAGCCAACACCGACCTCAGAAGGACAAATGTTGCGCGGAGAACGGTTGACGCACCGACGAAGGAACGCTATGTAGGTCGACTGGAGACAACAGACGGACAAATAACGGCGGTCGACGGAGTTGTCAGAACTTGCTTCAGGTTGGGCAACATTGCCGAAGAAATCGAAGCGCTTGTGGTCCCGAAAATGAAAGCCGAGATGGTCCTAGGACTACGATCGATGAAAGAGTATCAGTGCTCTTTGGTGTTCAGTCGCGGAGAAGATTTCTTGTGGACGGGCACGAGAGAAGGTTCAATGGTACCCATACGGCACTTGACTCATAGGCCTTATCCGGAACGGATGCCCTCTCTGCCACATGAACCAGGCGGACAGATTAAAGGAAATCATATTCCAAGATCAGACATGCGGAAGAGGTTGATTGCGAAGATAACAGCGGCAGTGGAGTCTCTCGACGAAGGATGGCCGACGAGTTATGATGATTACAGCATAAATGTGGTTCAAGAAACGAAAGTGGAGGAATACGAAATGTACGGGTGCCCTAAGCCTGTTTCATTAGATGAAGCTTTGAGACGAACTTGGAGGAGGCCAAACAGAGAGAGTTGCAGTGGTTCCAGAGACAAAGGTGGACGAAGTAGTCGACAGCGACGCGATTTGATGGGATAGAACGAACGAAGAGATTGCGACAATGCAGGAAGAAGACGAAGCGATTGCGCAAGTATTCTACTGGGCAGGAACAGCAAACGAGATGAGCGATATGCCTTCATTGGGAACGAAATTTTTTCCGAAGGAGCAGGCAATTCAGTACGGACCTGAGGCATTGGCGTACTGGTCGAGGTGGGATGACTTGATTATTCGGGGAGGAATTTTTTTACAAGAAATGGTTCCAGAGAGATGGGTCAAAGCTGACACATTTGACGGTTGTTCCAGCAGCAGGACGAAAGTAAATCCTCGGACAGTTCCATTCAATGAAGACCAGAGGAGGACAGCTTGCAACCGAGAAGACGTTGGCGAAGATACGACGACGATATTGGTGGCCGACTATGAAGACGGTTATCCAAAGAAAAGTCCAGTGGTGCTTAAGCCAAGCAACACAGAGTGCCAGGGGAAAAGGAAGCGAGCTGCGGTTCAGCCCTAATTTGAGCCGGGAATCAGATTCACTACAGTGGCAGTAGATATCTTGGGACAAATGACAATGGCGACGAGTAGCAGAGCGAAACATGTGCTTGTTTCGATGGATCTTTTCACGATGTATGCGATTGCAGTCCCTCTTGTATCAACCGATGCATCAGACGTGGCTCAAGCAATTGTGGAACAATGGGTACTGAAGTTTGGAACTCCCAATGCTTTGCGTACGGACCAGGGAAAAGTCTTTGGCAGTAAACTGATCAAGGAGACGTGCCGATTCTTGGGAATTGATGTAACTCCGACTTTACCTTACAAACCCGAAGGTAGAGAGCTGATGACAAGGCGATGTAACGATAAGATGACAAAGGTGATTTCAAAAAACTCTGCGGAGAACCCAAAGACGTGGAATACGATGTTGCCGTATTTGAATTTTGTGTACAACACGACTATTCATCGGACGACGGAAGCGACGCCATTCAGTCTGGTTCATGGTCAGGAATGCCAGTACCCATTGACCTGTTCTACACGAAACCTCACGACGAAGTGCTGACGAAGGATGATTTTACAGAGGACCTAGATGAGCTCTTCCGAGATACTCATAGCAGTGCCAGAGAAATCCTTGGGACGGATCAACGACGACAGGAGGATCAGTATTGGAAGAAAGTTCATGGAGAACCATACGCAGCTGGAGATAAAATCTGGGTGTGGGCGAAGGAAAAGTTCAAGTCGAGGAAGCTTTTGATCCATGGGAAGACCGCATGTTGTACTTGCGAGAATGTCTGAAGCTATTTTCTTCGATGACTCGGAGATGTGTGATGAAGATGAGTTGTTGTGGGCGAACAACGGGGAGGGTTTTAGTCATGACCCAGGCCCACGAGATGTACCAGTGAGATTGTTGCCTGTGAGAGATCGAGCATTCGAGCCACAATTGAATCCGCCCGGGAGAAATGTTCGAATTCGGGCGATGCCTGAACACTTGGCTGATCCACAACGAATGATACGAAAGTGGCTAGGAGGGAAGAAGATGCAATTGAGGCATACGATACGACATAGCTGGAGGCCAGAAGGGAAGAGGAGCCAGCGAATCTACCCTGTGAGGCCAAAGACAGACCACCTGGCAAGGTGATCGCTGCCGAACCGGTGATGGAAATTGGAACTGCAGATGATGGCGGTCGACCAACTGGAGTAAGGAGACCACCTGTACGGTTTGGAATTGACGTGTTTTTGAGTTAACACTTACATTAGTAAAATGTCTTTTTTATCTCATTAGTTGGTGCTTAATTACATTGAGCGCGATCCCACCTAAACTGTTGTGCAGACAATTGATAGTGATGATTATGAAAGTGAAAGAGTTTGATCGCACCATGAAGAGTAAAATTAATTCAGTTACGTCCCTTCTGAGGTTACTCTTTGTGCTATATCATTGTTTTTTCAACGGGGACTAACTGTAGGTCCCGCGATATCTTGAGGATAAAACTTTAAAGGGAGGGAAAACGACTAAGTGTTAGGGAGCACGGCGAAGCGAAGAGTTATATAACTTATCATTAAGCCTTGTTAGGACTTAGCATTATTCGGGAGAATATTAGACTAGAAGGGAAGACTGTAGACTTGGTGATTCTTTTGTATTACTTGCTATAGTAGCCTGAGCGTAAGATTGATTCGTCATTAAATTAAGTAGTACAGCAAACAAAGGGAAAAGTTCTAAATAGTTCAAACTTGAAGATATCGTCCCTCCTATATCAGAAAATGAAATTTGACAAAATCGGCGAATAATCCCCAATCGGAACTAAGGAAGCTAATGTTACGAAATTCAGAGATGATTTGACACGGGCATACAAAAAACGGGACCCGTCAGACCCTTGGGGTTAAGTGATAACGGTCCCCGGAAGTGTAAATGGCCCAATCAGAACTCGGTAGCTAGCGGTTGGAATAGATTCAAACTCTAGTATGTTGAAGGCCTAGTTAAGGGAAGCTTAAGTTTGGAACCCCAGACCCCTAAGACCCCCACTTCTGGTTTTATGCCCAAAGTAAACAAATCCACCCTTAACTTCCGGAAGTCATTTCTCGGCCACTGATGAGTGCAGGGAGCTGAAGGGAGGTACGAGAGGGTTGAAAAGTAGTGGCAAGATACGTCTTGTTTTATAATTTGAACCAAATCCGGCGGTTGGGCCTGAAGATATTAGCACTTGGAAAAACACCCACTTAGACCGGAAATAGGCAGTTTACGCAAAAAATTGAGCGAGGGCATAATGATTTTATTGCGACAATGGACATAGGATACGGACCCCGAAAAAAGACCCCTAGTGAGTGAGAACCCTCCGGCGACTCCTTCCGTTGTTAATAGCCTTTTAACCGGAAAAAGTGATATTGGACCTTAGAAATGGGATAACTTCTGAAGTTTTAATGAGATATGAATGAAACTTGGTAATTAAGACCCCGTAGGAAATTCTGAGCCCAAAAATAGAAGTTCGACCCCGGTTGACCCCTGGGTGACCTTAAGTTGATCTTTGGGCTTTTTTGACCCCAAAATTACGTAGACTGATATTAACACCGGAAAGTGGCGTATTCCCCAGGCTAACCCCTGGAAATGAGAATGGGTCACCTTGCTGAAAGTTGGGAGGAAAACTTGTATTTTGGTAACTAGAGCAGAAGCTGATAGAGATTTAGTTTTATATTGCAGCCCTGGAGTAGTAAAATTAATTCAAGTGGACTTGGTAAACATTGGCTTCAGTTTAGCTTGGCGAATGATCTATTAAAAGCAATTCAACTACACAAAAAAAAAGTAGTCCCAGAGGAAATTGATATTAATGAGACCGAAAGTTAAGTCTCCTAAAAAGTATGAACGAACGGGGAATTTACTTGGCTTCCCGCTGGTGACTTTTTGGTTTAATTTGACCCCTAATAGACGCTGATGTTCACAGAGTTCAGGAATTGGTTGATTAGAATCGCATGACATTTGTTTATTTGGTCAAACTGTAACAGCTACCGCATACCGGTTATCTAATAAGTGTGAAAAGATTGATAAAAAACCGGAGTTGGCACGTGGCAGAGTTGACAGGAGGAGGGATATAGTCTTAAAACATGTGCGGACGGGTGATTTAGGCGGATGTCAGGACTGATGGGGAACGGCGTCACTTAACTAAAACTAAGTGTAAAGAAAGATAAGGAATTGGAGGGTACCGGAGAGCCTGTAAGAGGCAGAAGAACTATTGCGAGCGAATCGAATAGTTGGTTCTCAGTTAGTTAGAGAACAATTTGGGCTACAACCGAAGGTAGTAGCCTGATTCTCAAGTAAAGTGAGAACGAGTTGGAAGACTTGTTAATGTGGCTGTAGATTAGTTAGTGAGTGTTAGTTAGGCTATCTAGAGGATAGCGGAATTGTTGTTGAGCGATTGATTTTGAAAGAAGTTCTCGAGGAGAACGTTAGCTAGTAGTGAGGTGTTAATTGAACTGCAGGAGGCAGTTGGTTTAAATAATAGTTATCGCGAACCCCTTTCTTTAATTGAATGATTAATTTATATTTCAGCCATTTATAGGCTACTCTGTGTTTGGATGTATTTTTTTCTTAATTCATTCTTATTATTGGAATTGTTGTTGCAATCGATTATTGATTGGCGGGTGAGATACAGTCGGAAGAGCACGAATCACGGGGCGAGCAGCACTGTACAGTACAGAGCAGCCAACCACCAAATCAACCCTTTTGGGATTGTGGACGGTACTGGGAATCGGTTGCCCCGATGACCTCAGTACCAAAGGGAACATATTGCGGCGATGTGTAATAGCGAGCAAGACCGGCCTAGAGATATTGTGAATCCCCCCACGTTTACAAGTACTCCTTCCTTGTCTTTTTACCAAACTTTCCACTTTCTTCTGACCAAATTTATTTTTTAACAAATCAAATCATGATCAACTTCAAAACGGTCCTACTCTAACTTGGACAATATTTATAACAACTTCAAACTAGCAAAGTTATATTGTTCAAACACAGTTTTGCTTAAAAAAATAACGGCTCTACATTCAAAAACAACAGCTCCATTTCATTCGCCCGATAGAAAAACAAGAGTTTTTCTATTTTTTCATCAAGCAGAAATGATCTCGAAGATCCAGCTGATTTTTCGAGAAATCGCAAGTTCTGATATTTTGTTTCGTTTCTACTTCATGGACAATGAGTGTTTATCTTTATAGAGAATTCGAGGCTGTTGACCATAGAGAGTAAATATTTCTTCCTAATGGATTGTAATAATTTAGCTTCGGTAGTTTTCAATGGCTGCACCAATATAATTTGATTTGATCCATTTTATGTTTTTGCTGGTCATTGTTACACCAATCAAAATTGAAATGGTTACAAAAAAATATCCTCATGTTGATTGTGTTTATAATCGTGCTTCTGTGCTTTTCGTTTTCTCCATGTTTTCCTCAAAGCTTGATTTGATAACAAGCTAGAAAAAATTCCTTCAAAATTAGATATATTCTTTTTTCTCATTTTCATGTTCAATTCAATTTGTCTCATGAAAACTGACTAATCAAATTGTAAAACCAGACTTGTTTTGTTTCTTTTCAATTCCTGTTGAACAAAAAGAATTCAGAAGAAGGTAATGACAACAACCTCTTTATTTGTTCGAACTTTTCATGAAATTGTTTGGGAAACCAGCAGCTGATGGAAAGCCATTGAGAGAATTGTGCAAATTTTCCAGGTTTTCAAGAACTACCCAACAACAAATAATCAGGGAGCAACCAAGTATTTCTTCCACTGAATTTTTAACTCATTTGAAGCCTCCTTGTGGCATACTCTTCATTATGGTATCTCCATAAAAATTCATGACAGTCAAAAAGAAACAAAGTGTTTTTGCTTAATACTCTGGGGTTATTTGTTTTCATGTATTTTTTCAGGTTCTTAAGTTTGGAGGTACTTAGCAAATCTTTAATCGGAGGATGCTATAATCTGGTTCCCCAAATAAGAGATGAACATCGGAAACCCATGAGTAGCTCATGAAATTCAAAATTTAATAGAACTTCTAACAAAAAGTTTACTTTGAAAAACAAATTTTCTTAAATGATTCGGAAGTTTTGTTTTTCACCACTTTTTAATCTAAAAACTTATATATGGCAGAAACAGTAAGAAAATAACAATCAAGTTATTTACTCAATTGCATATTAATTCATTGAAAAAGTTTCTTCGTATCATATTTCAGATCCGAAAATTTGTTTTAAATGGTTATTTCAGATCTGAAAATTTACATTTCAGGTCAAAATTTCAGATCTGAAATTTTGAAAGATCTCAATAAGGACTATCAGATCTGAGAACCAATTTATCTGAAGACTAACAAATTTCAGATCTTGTAGAGATAACCCACTAGTTGCGGGTTCCATCAGAACCAAATTGAATCGTTTTTCTACATTTTCGTCTGATCAAATTTGATCAATACCCAAGTATCTCCCTGATATAATTTCCATGTACTTCTCGTTGTAATTTGAAGCGTTGAGTTTTTGTTTTTTGGGAGTAGAAATAATGTAGCCTTATATCAAAAGGAAAATGCGAAATTGGTGTTTGTAAGAGAGAACTTTCTTTGATCTAGGAAATTTTGTCCGGTAAATTTTGTCTGAATTCTCCTAGGCTTGTTTTAAGTAGGTTTTTTCAGAAAGCTGAGTTTTAGTGTTCAATACAATCCTCAATTGGGGCAGTACAACAGTGCCGAAGTACAACAGTGCCGAAAATGAAAACTTTGTTCAACAGTGCCGAAAATTTGATTAAATTTCAACATATTAAGTTCGGCAATCAAAAATTAAACAGCGATCGTTTACAATCTTAAGTAAAACTTTAAGATTTTGAGCGAGAAAATTTGCAATTGAGACGTTTTGGCCCCAAAATAATTGTTTAATTTGCAGTTACAGACATATACATATTGGCGCCAAAATTGGAGTGATTTTCTTTGATAATTAGCGTCAGTAATTTCTCGCTCTTTAGAAAATGCGTGTAAACTGTTCTGAAATTTTCCCGCCTTTTTCGGCACTGTTGTACTTCGGCACGGTTGAACGCCCCCTCCTCAATTATAGGAACACTGTTTTATTCTTCAATGCTGTAATACGTGGAGGGTTCTCATGCTTGAAGGACCGAATGCTTGAAAAATTTCAACCAATCAAAATCGCTAAGCGTTTCTATTGGCTAAATGCCTTTCTCACTATATCGAAGTCAATATTAACGGAAAATGTATCAAATCAGTGGAAAATAATCAAAAAATATTACAAATTGCGGGTTACAACCGCATTACTATTCAGATAAATCATCAAGATTAATGAGTTCAAAATCATAAGAATTTTTTAGTCTTGAAATTCATCTGCTTATTATCTAATTGGTCATTATTAACACTAATGGCCTGGATTTATTTTCTTACTTTGAGGTTTTTGCGATTTATTTTTAGATTTTGAATACTCAACTCTGATTGGCTGAAAGTAAGCTAAAATTAATTTCAAGCATTCGGTCCTTCAAGCATGAGGGACGCCACCCTGTAATACAGCAAAACACTAGCTTTTGATTGGTTGAAATTTTGATGTATCTAAATGTATCTAAATTACCAAAACTGATATCTATAAAATCCAGAAAAACACCCAATCAGGCTAGTTATAAATATTATTTTGCTCAATGACTGGTAATGAAGTATTTAGATACATCGAAGTTTCAACCAATCAAAAGCTAGTGTTTTGCTGCATTACAGCATAACTATAACTTTGGAGATTCGGCAATGTTAATTCCGGTACTCTGCAAATATCAGGCTCAAATATGTCCTTCTTTGCGCTAAGGAATTAGAATTGGACCATGAAGACATTTGGTATAACTTAGATTTTTTGAAAAAATAAAATAGCCACTTTGGTCAGGATCATTAATTTTCTTACTGCTCTCGTAGTAATAGGAGTAGCTGTCGCTGTAGGGAGCTATAAAACATCAGAGTTTTCAGGGCAGTAACTGTATTAAACTGAACGTAAATTGTTGCGATTAAGATTTTTTCAGACAGTTTTCATTTTTGTGAAGAGATAAGGTGAATAGAAAACCCTATCAGGGGCGGATTTAGGGGAAGGGGGCGGACGCCCTCCCCTCTGCCGACCCAAAGGGTCCCCCTTTGGACTTTTTAAGAAATCCATTTTTGGCCGACCGACCCTAAAGTTTTTCTAAAGGCGCCGTGGGCGCCAATATATACTAACTTTGAGGGGGAGCGCGGGCCAAAAAAAACTTAGAAAGTTTGGTCTATCTATCTTTATAGTGCTTTAGGAGAACTCGGAAAAAGGTCGTCGAAATTTATTGAAAACCTCCCCCCCCCCCTTCCCCCCTCGAGAAAGTCCTAGATCCGTCCTGAAACTTATCATTAAAGAAAATTAGGTCAGAAGATATTCCCATCAAAAAAATTACCAATAATACTTTTTCATAAAACTCAATTTTGTAGACCACTTTTCTGTAAATCAAAGATTTCTATTCTCAATTTGAGAAGCCATGCTGAACAAAACCTCGTCACAATTCGATGCATACCCGGGTCGAGATCCCGCTCAAAAACCGCGCAAGATTTGAACGGTTTTGAGCGGTTTATCTAAAAAAAAAACGCTCAAAAACCGCTCAAATCGCTCCTTTTGAAGCAAAACTTCGAGCGCAATTGTCTAAAAAAACTACTCAAACCGCTCAAACCTTGTTTCAAATTAGGTGAAAAACCTCGACTCGGGATACTTTAAAAATCTTTTATGGCATCATTGACTTCTTAAACGAAAGAAAGCTAACTGTTCTGATTGATAATACTTCGAAGAATACCCCCTCTCCTAAGTAGTATACTGTCTTTTTTTACACGATTAATGGAGTCAGAAGGAGTGAAATATCTTACGATAGTCGTAATAATGAGAGTCTGCGTGTGCAATTGCAGGCCAAACTGCATCTGCTGTAAGTGAGAACGAGTACTGTTCATAGATCGTTGCGATGGACTCAGAGAAATTCATGAATGTGTCGTTATAATCATTGTAAAGTATTGTAGCTGTGATCTCAAGTGATCCGGCATTGATGAAAGAGCTCTTATACTCGACTTGATTTCGGAATCCAGTTGTGTTGATGAGATAATGAACCAATTTGTGCATTTGCAACTGCAGGAAAAGCGACCCCGTGCTGTTCGTGTCGATGAGCAAGTTGTGGTCGAATGATAGTCCTTAAACAATCAAATGGCTCACCAAAATTTTTTAATTGGCACAAATTTCTAAATCCAAGATTTTCAACTTGCAAAACTTAGTTAAATATTCTTGCTGTATACAGAAATTAATGGCAGCTAACTTTACGGCCCTAATGTGTTCGTATTGACGAGAAAAAAATAATAAACTTCAATGTCCGGGTTGACCTCAATACAAAAAAATGCTTATCATACAATTCCATACAAAAAGATGATTATCATACAATTCCATGCATGAGCTCTGTGGAAAAAGTAGTTATCATAGGATTTCCATCTATGAAAAGTGTTTGACAAGCATTTTTTTCACTGAATTTTTTTTCAGGAAACCCTTTTAAAAAAGTTTTTTGGTAAGTTTAAATGAGCTTGATTCGTTTTCTGATTAAATTAGATCAAATTGGCCCATTTTTCATTTTTTTGACAAAAAATGTTCATCATACGGTTTCCATTTTATGAAAATGGTATGATAGACTTTTTTTCCATAATCAAATTTTTTGTTCAAAAACTTTTCACAAAAGCTCAAGAGCTCAACCCGACTGCTCAAGAGGAGCTCATTTTTCTGAAATTTGATAAAATTTCGTTGAGAAATGCTCTTTTTTCTCCTACCAGTCAGTCCAGCTATTATCAATAACTTTTTCTTCTAGGACTGATAAGTCGTCGAGTATTTTTTTTGCATTGACTTAGTTGCAGTTCCATTTAAAAGATTGTAAGCTGAGGTTTCCTACAAAATCCCGTTTTTTCAAAAACCAAATTAAAAAATTGTTTCAGACTATCCAAAATTTTGCGAATTTGACATTTGTTCCTCCCTAATGCTTAGAAAACTTTTTGCTAAATAAAAAGAAGCTAATTACGCAATGTTGACTATAAGGGTTTGAAAATGACAGCTCAGTCTATAAAAGCTTAGATGGCCGAATTTTTTGATAGAAGAAACTTTTTTCTTGAAATATGCTTTTTTGAGTCAACAGCAAGGCAGGAAATTTGCTTTCATTGCCGAGTTCTTCTAAAAGTTTTTTTTTGTCAGAAGCTTCTTTCTTTTCAATGATTTCACCTCAACATGAAATCTTTGATAATGAGATTTAGAAATTATTGTATGCAATGCAGAATAAAAACATCTGAATAGGATCTAAAAATTCGTCCGTTAAGTTTTTTATCATACCATTCCATTGAATGGAAAAAAAATCATTATCATACAATTGCAATGAATAGAAAAATGCCTATCATACAAATCAATTGTATGGAAATTGGTTATCTTGTGTTTTTCATACAATTTTTTGTATGAAATTGTATGGATTCGTATGATAAGTATTTTTTGTCATCCCGGGTGTGTTTTTTTTTAAATCTAATTTACAGGGCTGATAATCATATGGATCTATTATGGATAAAGAATCATATAGATCTATTGTCGGAAACATATTTCCCTCTTGATAAATAAGGTAATTATACCGCTGAAGTTGGACGCTCGGATGAACACAACTCCTTCGCCCCCTTTTTCAACTCCAGGACCCATCATACACACTGTGTTTTGGACACACTTTTCCACTTGAATTGCTTCTCCCATGCACAAACTGCTTCTTAAAGTTAAGTAACATTTAAAGTGCAAGAAGTTATCATAGATCAATTGAGCAAACCCAAAGCCCTCACCAACAAGACCGGGCGTGGGGGGGGGGGGGGGGTGGGGAGGGGGGGGGGGGAGATAGCTTTATAGGTTTTTGAGGCATGCTGTATGTTTATAACCACCTGGAAATAGATTGAATGTTTTGAAATCATGAGCCAGATTCTTCAACGGATATGGAACACCGTTAGCTAATTTTATTGTTATTTGCTCGTCTTGGAGAAGGTCAAGAAAGTACCTGAGAAAAATAGTCCGCATAACTTCAACAGCTCTTCACTCTAAATTGGTCGAAGAAAAAAAATTCCAAACTATTTTCTCAACACTGAGAAAAGGAATTGAAAGATTACACACTCAGACGAAATTGTTCTTCGCAAACTAAAGCAAAAAAAAGGGCAAAAAAAAGTTCTGGAAATTTTTTTCGAAAAAAAAAGAGCAAAAAACAACGGTAACTGTAATGAAAAATCTGATATATACCGGAATTGAATCCGACCACAAGATTAAGAATAATCCGCATCGGCAAAACTAAGATTGCAATCGATTATTGCAAGTGAAATCTACAGTTCAGCAAGCTAATTTAATTTTATGCAAATAATAATGGATTTTTTTGACTATACTTATTTTAATCGAGTCGATAGTGACCAAAATCATTTTTAAGTGCTTTTTTGGTACAGATTATATACAGATTTTATACAGATTATATACACAATTTATACAGACTACAAACCCTATAAAATCCATTGTAATTTCGTTTAAATTTTTATAGAAAAAAATCGAAATTGAGAAAAAGTATTGTTACGTGTCTTGTTTTAATGAAAATGACCAAAATCAATAAAAACAGCTTAAAACCCTCAAAATAAAACCAAAACTGATAGTTTTTTTTGATAAAAGGAGAATATGGGTGAATTTTAGTTTTTTCTACTAAATTATGATTGTTTGGTTTGTGAGTTGGTGTTCGTTGTGGGGGGATAAAATCGAAAAAACTAAAAAACAAAACGATTTTTGTCCAAAAATGGAAAGGAAAACCCCAGTATCTTCTTAATTTTTTTTGTTTTCTATATTTTCTCGAGTCGAAATAGGTTCCCTGAGACGCGTCCTTTGTTTTAAATTGCACTAAACAATGTAGTGGTCTCGTTCAGCCACGATTGTGAACCATGTTTTTAGGCCTCAGACACGATTTTTTTCTCTTAAGAAGTTGCAATTTTCGATCCCCCCAGTTCAGCAGAATTGAAATCTGATGACTTCGATTTTTCTTCTTGGCTTTTTATTGATATGATTCACAATGGTAGCTGAACAAGATGGTTTTCCATGTAACTATCATTTCATTTCAGTAAGAAGTAAGACGATCCCAAGCGTTTCAGTGAAACTGGTCCGAAATGGCTCGAAATCTGATTTAAATAGATGATTTTCTAAATTTTTGAAAAAATCTGAAAAAATCAGTTTTATATTGACCATTTTTTTCATTGGTTACATATGTTTTTGCCTAAGGTCTGAATTACAATGATGATTTTTTATGATTTCATTGCATAATTTCGAGCTCAAAATCTGGTTTATATTGGCAGTTTTCTTGAATCGTTACAAATGTGTTTGCCCAAAATCTGATTTACGATGATGATTTTCTATATTTTGCTGCATTTTATTGAGCTCAAATATTGATTTTAGCGACCTTCTACCCTATTTAATACGTTGTTTTTTGCCCAATACCTGATTTACATTGATAGTTTTTTAATATTTTAATTGCATATGATAGAGCTCGAAATCTGATTTATATTGACCATTTTCTTCATTTGTTACATATGCTTTTGCCCAAAATTTTGTTTGAATTGTGGATTTTCATGATTTTATTGCATATTTTTGTGATCGAATCTTGTTTATATCGATGATTTTCTTGAATTTGTGTCGTTTAGTTTGAATTAATTTTTGTTTTTTTCTTAGTTTTCAAACTGTTTGCTACTAAGAGTTAAAAAATCAATTTTTTATACAAAATAATAGATTTTTGTGGGTCTTAAGAAAATGTATTACAATCGATTATAATCGATTTTATACAGATTCTATACAGATTATATACCGCAAAAAAATCCATTTTCTAGACTATAAAATTGATTTTTCTGAACTGTATAAAATCCCTTTATTATCCATTTTAGAGTTTAATTGGGTTACTTGAAATAGACTTTTTACTAGTAAGAAATCTGTATAAAAATCGATTATAATCGATTGCCATCTTGTTTTTGCCAATGCGGGAACTTTTTTCATCACATGAGCTAGAAGGTCATCGGAACCAGAAACAAATGTACAATGCAAATACAAAAAAAAAACAGATATAATGCTATTGCTGCAGAAGTGCCACCAAATAAAAAGTTACTTGCAATTTTGGTTAGAAGACTCCAATTGTGTCCATTTGAATCAAAAGCAATTAAATGGGCTTTAAGATGATAAATCATTCCTATCTTTACGACGCGTCTGTGATTCACGAATATGTGGGAAAAAAAACGAATCAAATTCGATTACAATGTGAAACGATTTGGGTTAGAAAATTCCACTTGTATCAATTTGGACCAAAATTCAATTATATGGGCTTTAATATGATAAATCGTTCTTATCTTTTCGACGCGTCTGTGATTCACGATTATGTCTGAAAAAACAAAACGAACTCGAATACAAAGAATGAGACATATGTATGGTTACAACAAGCGGTTGCAGAATCCCAAAATAAAAACGGAATCCGCAAGCTGTAAGCCGAATCCGTAAATTGTAAGTGGAACCCGCAAACTGTAAGTGAAATCCGCATTTTGATTGCGGATTACACTTTATTTATTAGCATAAATGTAGTAGCGTTTTAATTTATATCTTTTGCTTACTAGGTGCCTAGGTGGTCACCAGCAAGTTCAATCTCAATTATAAAGTTGATCAGCTACCAGTTGGAAAACCAAATTTTCAATCTCAATACCTGCCCTTAACTTCGATCTCAACTCCTGTCAAACGCCCAGCTTCGATCTTAAATCATGTCAAACACCTTACTTCGATCTCAGTTCCATCGATCTCGATTCCAGTTATTTCATCATCGAGCCAACGCATCCTTTTTTGTCGGAGAACCTAAAAGCTAGTCTGATCTAATTGAGAAGCCATATGCTCCATGACGCCATCCAGATAACTTCCTAGTTGATTTTAAAAAGAGATAAGGTAAAAATTCAAAAAAATTATTATGCCCTACCACTAGCCAGAAACATATTTGGACGAAGAGCAATCATGATGACTCAGTACTCCATATATCTAGAGATATAGAAAATACTTTTCTAGACCATGAAATTAAAATATTCAAGGAGTGAGTAAAAAGTTAAAGAAAAAGTTCAAATTTTGATTTTTGACTAAATTTTTGCAACCCTATATCATTTCAACTATAAGTGTGACATAACCAATTTGTAGATGACTGAAGCCAATTATATGACTACTTGAGCCATGTAGAAAAAGCAAACTTTCATATGTAACACATTTATACTTTCAGGACACTGAGCAAGGTATAAAAAAACTTAAGGACACTGAAAAAAACCAGGCATCAAAAATGGAACGTACCAACCATCAAACGTGAAACTCTGACCTACTCTAGAGTGTTTACTTTTCAATTTTAAGTTTTATTTGTTGTTTTCTCAATTATTGTTGCCTCAATTACGTTTGCTTCAATTAGCGTTTGTCTAATATTGCCGCATCCGATACCTAACCTGTTAGTCATAATAACTACTGTTTGTATGCCCAACTGAAAAGACACGGAATCAATCTGATTGAACATATCATAGCGTTCATTCAGTATTGCTTGCGTTATGGTGTTTTTAAGGCAGAAATGTTTTTTAATTAATACACATTTTATTTTTCGATTTCTCCAACTTTAATTTTTCACACATATATATCACTTTAAAGGACATTCGCTGTTATAATTTGTCCTCTCCACAAAAAATGGAAATACTTTGATAGAGTGGTCCATTTAAAATGACTAAGTCCCTTGAGAATAAAACAATTAAAACTCTGAAATTGTTTAATAAATTGTGAGTTAGCCATTCAGAAAGATTCAGTCGCATCATACTTTCAAACCAATTTTTTTATTCGTTTTTCCTGGAACCTGCCTTCTCATAGTTTTTTGAGGTGAATAATTAGAAAAAAACACCAAAATTGGGTTTTGATTGAAGTAAATTAGGCCAATTATGGACAATAAAGCGTAAAACAAGTTGAAGGTGGCCTGTTTCTTGATATAAACCATCTAATTATTACAATTTTCACTCTGAAAATTTTCTGACTCATAAATTTTGCGAGTTTTTTTAAATGAATAACTTAAAAACAAAATAGTTATCAAACTATTACATGATATACGCATGCGGGACCTGTCTATCATAAATGCTTATACGAGTAACCACTCTATCATAGGCTGGGTGTGCTTTCATCTCATCTCAAATACTGCCCCCATGATTTAATTTGACTATGGACCCATCTCAAATACTGCTCTCATGATTTGACTTCACTTTATCATCTGATCCCAAACACTGCCCTTATAATTTGAATTTACTCTCCACCAACTAGATCAGTATTTGTGATGGATGGAGTCCCAAATACAGACCTAATTCGGTGAAATGCTTTCCGTTGTATTTCCAAACACTGTCAACCCATTAACTTCAAATAATGATTCTATTCGGTGTTGTGTTTCCAAATCTATGATCTCGAAATTTTTTTGCTGGGATATGTATCCAAAACAGAAAAGCGTGACATCCACTTAAGATTTGTTTGTGGATTCCGATGATAATGGTTAAATCCTTGCTATCAATTCCCGAATTGCTATAGTTAAAACTTCCAGCTGTAGCTTTTAATTGTTCATATGCAAGTTCAGTAACAAACACAGTTTAGAATCCACTCTCAGTTTGCGGAATTCGCTTATATTTCCACTTACATTTGCGTATTCCACTAAATTTTGAGGAATCCAAAACGAATAGCTGACGAAATCAAACTTTAAGACTTTTGCTGAAAAAAAATCGTCAGAAACTATACAAGTGAAAATCATTTCGTTTTTAACGCTCAAACAGGTCGAACAGAAAAGGAAATTAGATCAAAATGAAATTTGGAGGTTCTTTTGAGGTTCTTGTGAGAAGTATATCAAGTTTACCTGATGCATTCCCTTTCTCGTGACCGGAGACCTTGTCCGGAACAGTTTGATTGGCAGCTGGACCAGGGACTCCATTCGGACCAGGAGTCAGTGCTGCTCATGACTAAAAACAGATCAAATATGTCAGCTACTGCCAGTTTTAATTCTCAGTTAAT
This sequence comes from Symsagittifera roscoffensis, assembly GCF_963678635.1. Lineage (NCBI taxonomy): Eukaryota > Metazoa > Xenacoelomorpha > Acoela > Convolutidae > Symsagittifera > Symsagittifera roscoffensis. The sequence continues at coordinate 2,567,013 of NC_087068.1, read as the reverse complement.
TTAGTTCAGTTGGAGCTAAAAATTAGAGATACTAGCAAAAATTGTGAATCATCTTTGAATTTACTTTTTTCGGACAAGTAAAAAAATGTTTCAAGAATTAAATCTTGCTTGGGTGTATTTTATCTGGGGCGGTCGATGAAAATTCATCAAATCTGGGCGGGGCCCTTTAATTCTTGCTGAAATACAGCTCCAAAACTCAATTTAAATCAACTTTAGCTGCAATGAATTATTATAAAAGAACATATTTTAGGCAATTTCAGACTGGACTAAGGGATGGCGTAAAAAACTGAACAATAGCCAAGGGTTGGTGATATCGTTTGCAGTTAAGTAATTTCAAATTTAATTACTTTCAATATTAGCTTCAAAGTTACACTTGAGGAAACATCAGGAATTTTTGATTTTTGCTGAAATACTATCTACTATCTTTGAACTTATGAAAAGGTTAAATAACCAACTGGAGAAGACGTTTAGTTCGCACACGACAGCGCTGGCAGACGGTGGGGGGTCGGAAGATTGCGAGGATTCACAGGGAACAACAGTGGATTCCCCGAACGACAAAAAGGAACACTGCCCCTCATCAAGCGATAAGTCATGCACATATGTCGACCTATTGCCAAGCGACTCCATCCAACTCAAGATTTTATCCTAAAAAAGGACATACTTTCTAAATTGTAAAATATTTGTGATAAAATTAGAACATGGGATTAATTTAATATGTAACAATTTACACATACACTAATATAAGTTCCAGGGTTGATCTCGAAAAAATGCTCATCGTACAATTACATTATTTACGGAAACATGCTGGTCAATATTATTTATTATATAATATGCAATGAATTTTTTTGAAATATCGTCCATTCAAACTTCCTTTTGATCACCAAAAACCAACAACTTGCATTCCATTATACCAATTTGCCATTTACAGAACTCGTCATATAAAAGTCACCTAGTAGTAGAAGGCGAAGTCCAATTTTGATAAACAAGTTGTCAAACTGTAAAAAAAAGTATACGTTCCGGTTTGATAACGCTCGATAATCGTAAGTGTAAGCAACAGAACTATGTTCTTACTATTGTATTGTGGCCGAACTCGGTATCCGGAACCTGGACTAGAGTGGAGTTTGGCATCTGCTGTGCACAGAATGCCTCGGATGCCCTTTTGTATAGTCCAGGAAAAGCCCAAGGTCCGAAGAGTCCAAAGGAGTAGCATCTATCCCCATCCCTCACAAAAGGCGAAGGACAAAATGGACCTGAAATCAAATCTACTGTCACTGCAAGCTATTTTATTCTGGGTTCTTTTATTCTTCTTCTGCTTATTTTCAGTTCACTTAATTAACTTAAGCTCACAACTAGAGACTAAGTGCTCGACTTGAGTTTCAACTGAAAGGTCAGGGTATGGCCGAATGCAAAGAAATGGCTGCACGTGATCTTATAAGAAAGTCTCAGAAACGAAAAGGTCAAAAATAACAAATTCAATTTTAAAAAATTGGATTAAAATACTAATAATAATAATAAATTGTTTCCAAACGATATCTAGTTACAAAGTTATTTATAAAAATTTATAAATACAAATTAGAATCGTTTGGGAGAACACCATTAAGCCAACAAGGCCCGTTTTCAGGTGTCTCATATTTTTTTCTAATTTTTTTACAGAGTTTTTTTACAATTTTTGTATGAGACATCCATGCTGAAAAACATATTCAAAATGATTCAAATATTTTCCCTTCTCGATAATGTTTTCGAAACTGCATTAACTAACTGTACAGACTCTGAGCAAGTTTTTTTGGTCGAAACATAGTCATTGAAAGCCGATTTGCTCAAAACATGGTTTTTTGTCAAACAGTTGCACTTTTACTTTGGTAGAATCGGCCAAAATTAAACCAGATTTTTTGTTCCGTCCATTGAAATCAGGGAGGAACTTTGTATTTGCAAGTTTTAGCTTTTTCCTTTTTTTGTTTTCCACGTAAAAACAGGAACCGCAAATAATCATCGGATTAGGTCGAATACCAATTTGAAGCTCTTTTAGTCGTGATTCAAACGAACTTGAAAAATTCTCCAAAGCTTAGAAAACTACTACAAAGCTTACAAAAACCCAATTTTACTACGACAATTTTTCAGATGTTTAATTTAGCAAAAAGGTTTTTTAAAAAAATACATTGAAAATTATTGTAAAAAAAATTAGAACAAAAATTATGTTTTTAATTTTTGTTTGTCATTCATTTCTTAAAGACAAATTTTCTCGATTATTCACTAAGTTTTACGCGTTTGTATAGCTTTTGAATCACAGCACGCATTCAAAACGACACTAATTGAAAAAAAATAAAAAACAGCTATCCTTATTGTATAAAAGCACACAGTAAAAATTCAGCAGTTCCATTTTTTTACGCCATGAGGGATGTTTTTGACCAATTGAGCAATAAAGTTTTCAACATTACAAGATCTGTTGTGGATGTTTTCCTTTTTCGCCGGGTTGAATTCCCACCGTTAAATATCGCTTTTTCTGTAGTATCTCAGTGATCGCTATTTTCCAGCGCTGATTCATGTATATTTCAGAGTTTTTTGCATAGCTAAAACTGCGATATTTCAAAGCTATTTCAGTAATGATTCCTTAAAAAATCATCGTTAAAACTTGAGAAATTTTAATTCATTCTAGTAGCTTGGAAATAATAGTTTTATTTGATCAGCCCTTTAACTTGACTGACTTTATCTAAGGCTTGATGGCGCAAAGGTAGCACATATATCTACAAAGCTGGTGGTTGCCTGAGCGAACAACGGTAGGTCACTACTTTTGCTCATTTTTATAGGTTTTTTTTATAGATGTTTCATCGCTGAAAATTAGCCAAATTAGGGATAATTTATTGAAAAATTTTTTCTATCGTGGCAATGAACATCAATAATTCATCGATGTCGATCGTTGTTTTTTTTCACTTTTTGTCGCTAATTTTTAATATGAGCTCAACCTGGGTCCACTCTTGCAACGTTTTACAGAGGTTTTTTTTCACGTTGTCAGATTGGTATAAAAATTGACATGCTGTGAAATAACTAGTATGGAAAACATATTTGGCTTTTACTCCTAACCTTTTAAAACCCCTCGTTACACCATAAACTTCTGCATATGCGAGGTGAGGGGATGAAATAAAAGATTCCTGTTTTCAATGAATATTCTCTTTTCAGATAGTCTTTTTTTGATTTCGAATTAATTTTTATGATAATTGTTCTTAAAAAGCTGATTTTCTAATTAATTCTTAATGAAACCATAGCAGTCCGCGAAAAAAAGTGTTTGCAATGTTTTTCTACTGCTTTCAGACTTTCATTTTAAAGCACTTTCAGCTGTGATTCGAACGACAGAAAAAATTCAAAAAGCTTTCTAGTGTCGATGACTGTAGATCACATTCCGGTCACACTTCAATGACTATAATATAGTACCTGATTTTGCCTAGAAAAAAAACACACCCGAATACAATTTTCCTCCCAATTTTTTAAATGGTTGTAACATCAACGAAATCGACGTTAATTAGGACCAGGTGACAGGTAGTAGACTTCAATTGGTACTCTGCAGCTCGACTGATACGTGCTGCGTACTAATCAGTACCTAGACATGAGCTGTTCGTAAAAAAGGCCTGCTGGTTATCGGTGCAGAGCGCTGATGTCCGCAATCGAAGCCCGCACACCGCCATGCTACTTGGGTAAAATTTCAACTACTTATTATCGCTTGATATAACTAGTTGTGCTCTGCGAATAGTTGCTGCTCCTTCTTTAGTATACCAAGTATCGCGTTGTCGGCCCCCCGAGTAAGTTAGTAAGCTATATATCTTCTATAAACCGATAATTCGATTTAATTTTCTGCCTTTTTTATGAAGGGAAAATGGCCGTTTGTGAGAATCGTATGTATTATTTTGCACAGCAACCAGCTGTTTTCGTATGTTTAAGCAATTCAAGTTTTGACGTCTTTTTTATTGAGAACGTATACTAACGAGTGCAGTTGTAAACAACTTCCACAGTACGCGGCAACTTTGGTGTCACGTGACTACAGGGTTCCCGGAAGCCACTTGTGTTGATGATGCATTGAGATTTGGCGTAACACTGAGCATACACGTCTGCTGATACTGAATTAGATTCGCAGTTGAGAACTGTTTCATTGGTACATGAACTGCCCTGGAAGAAACCGTACCGCGTGAACACGGGAAATATCAAGAGGTCTTCTTGGTCTTCGAAGTTTTCGGTAGCGCAATTGATTCTTCGAAGATCTGGATTGGACTCGGGAAGGCAGATTTGGAGGGTGGGCTGACCTGAAAGAAAAAACTAAAGGTCACTTTTGAACAACTGACATCAAAAGTTATATCATTTTTGGATAACTGACATCCAAAATTGTATCAAAACTTGTATCGGACTCATTGTATGTTTTTTCCTCCAAGTCCCCACAATGCGAAGAGCGACCCCGCTACATTTTTTTCTACGAGAGTCGACAACGTGGTTATTTCGATTAACGGATGCCCATTGTTTGCTACGGATAAGATCATAATTTACCAATAAGTTTTGAAACTTTTCCTCAAGCATGTGAGTATATATAGGTATTTCAAGTAGATACATGAAAAAAGTATATTATTTAAAACAGAAGCAAATTAGGGGGGTTCGATCTCCTCGCCACTCAAAGGTTTCATTTTTGGTACCAAATTACGACAGCCAATTTCGGCCAAACGACTAAATTTCTAAAAAGAGCTGGAAAAATAATTACTAATTTAAAGGAAGATAGCGCGACAAAAAAGCGCGAAATTTTGGTTGCAACTTTCCAAAACTGCCCAAAACAAACACTTTTGCTTTATTAATCACAAATTAAAATATTCTCTCTAACTCCACGAGAAAATTATCGATCCAACCTTGACATGAACTTCATCGGATACAGAATTGAATGAAGTAGGTGTGCAGATTATTCATAAGAGTCCTTGAGAAGAAAAACATGAAAACTACAAGAAATAAAATAATACGAGAAGGCCTTGTACGTATTTTAACAGCAATTACGTAATTATTACGTATTTCTTACCTAATTATAATGCAAAAGCTTAACACTTACTGCTGTCTCGGCAGACGACTCCGACATCTTCCGAGTGGAAACAGTTGGATTCGGTCCACCCGTTGAACACACACTCCCCTATCCTACTCTCCGCTCCCCCACAATTCACATTGTCCATCATTACCACCCCCGACCCAGGGTCACTCCCACCCACAGTTGTGAAGTACAGGGCACCCTGTTCACTGAAATGTGAGAGTAAAAATATAGCTGCAGTTTTCAACTTTGTTAAAACGAGAATTATTCCAAACTAACTCGATTTAACTTATGGCGATCGACCAAATCGCAGCTAGTTAGAATAAGGGGTCTTTCTGAATGTTGCTAAGACTTTCCTATTCTTATTCAACAGACAAAGTTTCTTTCACTCGTAAATAAGTTTATTATTTCAAATATAGGAGACACACATCAAGTATAGAACATGATAGTGATGGTGATGGTTATGGTTATAGAAATCGGTATGTTTTGGTATATTTTCGCTTGGCTTATATTTTCAACATTCCATCTGTTGGTTAAACCAATCAGAAAGAGACAACATATGCCGTAATGTTTGCTTTGGTGATATTTTATGAACCGAGCAAACACATAACTTCAAGCTGGCATATGGTAAAAATTTAAGAATTGTGTTTCTGATTTCAATTCAGAACAGATAGCGAAAAAAACAGCTGTAAAATTGAACTAAAAGATTGTAGTTATTCAATTTTTTCAAATCAATAATGTAAACCTCCATTAAAAAAAAAACTCTGTTTTTTTCACTTTCAACTGTTTTATAGCGCACGAGGCAAGCCAGAAAAGACTATTGAAGAAACTTCTCTTCTAAAATTTAGTGGCTTTGTCGCTGCCTAGAAATAAAAATCAGCCATACAAGTTAAGGTTAACATTTTCACGCAGAAATATACACAAAAAGCGTAATTTTTCGTATACAGCTAGAAAGTTTCATTTAGAAAATTTCATTGGTTGCGAAAAGAGGTCTGTTTAATTACAAATTTATGTATATCCTTGCATCTGCAAACAAAAAAATCAATTGTGTTTTTAAAAAAACGTTTGAATAAAATGTATATTCGAGCACAAAAGCTAGATATCAACCAAAAAAGGAAAAAAAATTACCTCGAAGTTGTGTTTTTTTTTCTATTTCATATAATTCATTGTATGATAAGCATTTTTCTCTTCGAAAAAACTTTTTTTGATGCCAAAGTCGACACCAAGTTGTTTTGTATGAGTTTAAAACAGATGTAAGATACAAAAATTTTCGGATGAAAAAAAAGCTTGTCATACCATTTTTTTCAATGAAAACTGTATGATAAGCATTTTTCCATAGACTCCATATATGAAATTGTATGATAAGCATTTTTTGTTGGGTTGTAACACCGGGCAAGCAGTAATTTCCGTCTTTCACCGGAAAAATTTAGGAAAATCTGGCACGCTTCTTTGACTGGAACAAAAGCAATTGGTAATGTCGGCCTACCTATCATCCTACTGTGATCATATTTAACGCAGCAAAATGGCTGATGCATAAAACCTTTGTGACTTGAGTTTGTTCAAGTTCGTGCGCTCTGCTACTGCTGATGATCGGTTGGACCGGCGAAACTGTTCAATAAAAACCGATGAAGTTTTAGAGCTCTTTAAAGCAGCACTTGAAGAGAGATCGACACATGACAACTGTTGGAGCATGTTTGTTCATAATTGATATCCTCATCACTGGTGTTTCCTGCGATATACGAGTCTGCTCTATCACACGAAGTGAGGTTCGATGAATAAAAATCTGTTATAATCAATTTTCGTGGTCAAAACTGTTGCCATTATAATCGATTGTAATTACACTTTGGGACCACACAATTGATTAAAATCCATTATAAACCATTATTTTCCCGGGTTGACCAAAAATGCTAGTCATAAAAATTTCATTTATGGAAAAATGTTAAACATACACTTTTCATGCAAGTCCCTAAGTACAAAAAATTGCATGAAAGTTCTATGATTAGTGATTTTTCATTCATGGAAATTGTATAACTTACATAATTTAATTTCTTAAAAAGTTTGGGATGTGTTTGTGAACGAACGCAAACAACAAAAACCATGGTTTACTCAAAATTAGAGTCACCAAAGGTTTGATCGAATTGCAGTACATTGAAAACGACCTGAATTGTAGAAGACTTTTCTCACACAAGTCATACACTGAACCCGCACCGGAGTTCCATGGATAAAAATCGACTATAATGGAAAACTGTTGTCTAAAATTTTGTCATTATAATCGATTATTTTCATAAAAGCACAATCCATCAAAATCCATTATAATGTATTATAATCCATTTAAAATCCTTTATAATTGATTATGACGGATTATAATTTTAACATTTTTTTGCAAAATCATTTGCAAAACTTGCAACATTTATGCGTTACTCACGGCCTACTCCCACTATGCCCCCAATCCGCATTTGTCCAAACCCCCACCCCATCACTCCCTACGCCCACATCCATATTTACTAAAGTTTAACCACCCCCCCCCCCCCCCAGTTTGTGTACCATTTTGAACGGGGACGGGAGAGGGAGGTTACTCAGTTGTTCCACCCTCACCCCCCATTTTTTACACCGCCCACGTTCAGTAAACGCAGTAAACGGGGGGGGGGGATAAAACTAATATGGGAGGGGGAGGGGTAAAATGAGTAGGGGTAAAGTGTGGGGGCATAAACCCCTTCCCCTAAAGTCTACCAACAAATAACCCCCATAAGAGGGGGCGATTGGCGGTTGTGGTAAAATAGCAGGGAGGTGGGGGGGGGGTTTAAACTGAGGGAGGTGTATACAGGGAGGAAAAGGGGGTAAACCGGGGGGGGGGGGGAGGGGTAAACAGGGCGGAGGGGTAAACAGGGGGGAGGGGGTGTAAACAGGGAGGAAAACGGGGTCTCTAAGAAAAAATATATAAAAATTGAAAGATGAAGTAAAAAATTTTGAGAAACCTAATACATAGCAACTGCATTAGAGAAAAACTTGTAAAACTCATAAAATTTGAGAAAAACTTGTAAATTTTATGACTAACCTCTCGAAAATCCATAATAATTGATTTTAAACGATTATAAGGGATTGTATTGGCATAAAAATATAAGAAATATTATCCATTTTTCATGGATTACATTGATATAAAAATACTAGTTTTATTATCCATTTTTGATGGATTAAAATCGATTTTTTTTTGTAATTTTAAAGATACTGACTATAAAATGACAATATAATCGATTATTATCCATAGAACTGCAGTGCGGGAAAGTATCAAATTTTTAAAATTTGGCAAACATTTTCAAAGATGATTATTTTCAAAACTTGATTTTTTAAATTATCAGACATTGATCAAGGCATATATAAACAAGGCATACATAAATACAAAACAAATAGGAGCTTATAGCGTTTTTGAAAAAGTTATCTAGAGAAACGGATAACACTCACATTTTTGTGTACCCAGGACTACGTTATGCACTCAAAAAATTAAATTTTGCATGTAATTTTTTTATAAAATGTTCCTTTGAGCACAAAATTCGATTTGCGGTTGAATAAAAAAATTTAGAAGCTTTTTCAAAATTACTTTGTCGCCATCAAAAAAATGCTGATCATACATGTTCCATATATGGAAAATGTATGATAAGTATTTTTTTCGACGAAATTTTTTTCTTTTTATGTTCATTACGATACAAGAGAAATATATGAAAGTTCGATTACAATATTTTAGCAAAATATATGAAAGTTGTATGATTAGTATTTTTTCATAGACTTATTTTATGGTATTTTGGTCTATGGAGGTCAACAACTCGGGTTAACGAAAATTAAATTGATCATAATCCATTAAAAATCCATTATGGAATGAAATCTCTATAATTTTTTCAAAATTATGCAAAGTTTGCTGCATTTTTTTTTATATTAACAGCCTAATCGATTAATAAACTTACTCACATTTCGTGAAAGTTAGCATAACTATATCCCTCACACTTTAAACTCAAACTTTCTCAATTTTAACACCCAAAATTTTACACCCACCCCCTACATTTATCCGCAGACCTAACCCCACCCCCGCCTCCGCCACCCCACATAACCATCCACTAAAACTCCCCCCTCCCCCCCAGAGGCATTGTTAGAAAATGTTACGGGTAATGATAAAACTCACTTTCTGTAAACTATTTAATTTATAAGTGCAAACGTTAGAAGTTTTTTTTGCACATTCTTATTGTTAATAGTTATGTGTTTTAAGTTATTAAGTGTTGTGAATAAACTCACTATCCCATTTGTCGACACACAACTTGTGCGTCTCTGATGTCGAATGAGTCATCACAAACCGTGCCCCATTGCCCCCCGTAGAACACCTCTACTCTCCCCCCGGAGTCAGAGTTGCCAGTGGCAGAAGTCTGCACTAGTCGCACGGTCCCATCCGCATACGCTGCAAACAAAACAAACAAGGATATCCGGTTGCAAAATCGCAACGCGATTGTTTGGTCAAAGTTTTCCAAAATCCAAAAAGTGTCCAAAAAAGACGTTTTTTGGACACTTTTTGGAAAGCTTTGACTAAAAAATCGCGTGACCAAAAAGTGTGACCAAAATTGCGGGATCAAAATTGCGCGACCAAAAATGTCCGAAAAACGTTTTTTATGGCCTGTTTTTTTTCAATGTTTTGCCTGCGGCACAAAAAATTCGGGCAAAAACAATGTCTTTTAGTATTTGGAGAGAGCTCGGAAATCAATTGGGTCGACCTAATAAAAGTTCTAGATCCGCCTGTGGAACAGATCACTTGAATTCTCGTGATACTGGGAAAGGATTTTTGGGTATAAAAACTCAGAATTCGACCAAGGTACTTTAAAGTTCCTGTTTTTGTATCACTATTTGGTAACTAGTGTGTTCGACAGAGAAAACTGGAATGAATATTGGATGTTTGTTTCAGAAATGCAGCGTTTAGTTGACTATTTGTTGTTTTTGTAAGGGTGCGTCTTAAATTGAATAGAACTATTAAGGGAGAAAATATACGTATACAAAATACGCACACGAGCCCTGAGGCTCAACGAAAACACGACGATCAATACCGAAAACACGATGATCAATATACTAACAAGTATGAAAAAATGATTTCATGTAAATCTGATATATCTATCAGAAAACATTTCTTAATAGTATACCTGTATTTACTAATTTCGCTTGTCTTTAACTGTTTTAAATTGTCAGGTACCAGTTTGTTTGAGGATAAAAAAATGTAAAATTATTTTATCCTCTATCTGAATGACCTAAGCAGCCCATTTGTTCTTATTAGTAAAAAGTGAATTTTTGATTCGCGAGCTGTTGTGCATCTCCTTTGTGAAAATTCAATTTCGTTTGGAAAACTGAGTGGAGATTTTTTATGTATTTGATCAAGAAAGATTTGGAAGACGGTTTTAATTTTGTATCACTAAATACTTGGCATCACGGCTCCGAACTTCCTTTTAAAAAACACAGTTCTTAATATCCGTTTTTGCATTACTCAAACTTTTTGGAGAACTTTTTTGTTGAACAGCCATATGCTAGTATGCCATACAAAATAACGAGCTCCGAAAAAACTTTCCTTGCTTGATGTATTAAACTATTAAAACGAGCTAATTTTTTTGCAAATAGTATCAACATGCTGATGAAGAGTCAAACTATTGTCTATTAAGGCGCTAAATTATTTGAAATGACCTACATGTTCCATTTTTTTTCCTCCGAGAGATACTTCGCATTTTTTTGTTTTCGGAACAAAATTAGCTGCCTGACATTTTTTTGTAATAATTGTTATTCTATTGGCTTTGCACCACAAGGCTACATTTTCAACTTTTCCTTTGTATTCTTGTACTGCGCTTAAATTTTTATTAGTACAAAATAACATTGTGTCATTAGCAGAAAGAAACATTTTTTGTTTTTTGATTTGAAAGGAAGGTCATTTATGTATAGTAGAAACAGCAGCGGCCGAAATACCTAGTCGAACACCGTGTTTTGTCTGTAGCATTTTCGAAGTCTTTCTATTTGAAGATACGTATTGATAACAATCAGTTAAACACAATTGTATTAGGTTGTATCACATGCCAAAAATACCATAGCTTTAAATCTTTCTCATCGGAATAGAATGATCGATAGTGTCAAACGCTTTTTGCAAATCTATAAAACAAGCCATTGCTATATTTTTCGAATCCTTGCATGATTGCATATTTTCTGTTGCTGTAATGATAGCGTGGATACACAAACAATTTCTCCTGAAACCAAATTAATCTGCTGCAAGGATGTTGAACTTATTAATAATTTTCAATAAACGATTTCGAAATTTATTTCAACTTTCCGTAGATCGACCAAATTAAATTTACGAGTTCTATTAAGCAAACAAGTTTCTGCGCCGAGGAAGAAAGCCCCTAAGTTCACTGGATTTCTATACTAATACACTCAAATAATTCAATCTTTTTACTGATTTAACGACATTGAGCTCGACAAAGATCACGTGAAAAGTTTCTATAACATGACACAACCTTTAAAAACTTCACTACGGTCGGCTAAACGTATAAACAAAAACAGCTTAACTAAAACTGATCGGAAATTTGCGAAGAATAATAGTCGAGACATTCTTAGTTGAGACATTTAAAGACGGATGCTCACTGGTTCCGCAGCTGATCCACGTGTAGTGTTCATTATCACACTGTACTTGTGATCCGACCGCACTGCAGTCCATCAAAGACATTTGATCCCTGCAGTCGATGTCGTTTTCAAATGGCAGATAGTTAGTGACGTCATAAGCTGAGGAGTTGGTGTCAGCAGACAGGGCATGAGTGTCGGGTTTGCTGAAATATTAAAAGCAATCCATGCATTTACTTTCCGTAATAATTTTTCACCCTCAATTGTCGAATAGGAAGAGTTCAGATGTAAAGCCAAAAGAATAATTGAAAAAAAGTTAAGTAAAAGAGTCATGTTAAAACACTATGGTTGCGACAAAAGAAATGAATCATTTTTTCTACTTTTACTCTAATTTCAACACAACTATGTTTATGCCGTGCACTTTTAGGTTATTCTGATTGGTTGTTTCTATTTTTTTAGATTAGTAAGTCTGCATGCCAATGCTTATAACAATCGGAACCTGCGTTTGCGAGCAAAAAAAGAGCCCAACAGCAATTAGGCTAAACCCGACCGCTTTAACCTAAAGATGATGTCGAAATCTCAACGCAGCTGGGTTGTTTTTTCAGAAAAGGACTGACCTGAAGCCCAACTCTCTGCAAATTAGTTCTGACTCGAAGGCAGTGTCGATGGAAGATACACAGATGGAGTTCCAGGAGTCCTCGTTGAACATCAGCAGGAGTCCCGACCTGGGAGAGGATCCCTCCAGTCGCAAATCACCGTGCAAGTGGGCTGGAAAATCAAAGCTATTAAAATTAAAGTTACCATAATATTAAAACATATTTTTTCCAATGATGTTCTAAAGATTGGTCGAATTAGGGGAAAAAAGTTTCAGAACGTGTTCTTAAACAAGAAACACTGATTTTGATGAATGATTCAATAATGATTGAGTTTTCAAACAGCAGTTATTACATACACAGCAAAAAAAAATGAAAAATTTAAACTAATTCAAGCATAATTGTTTCCTGGTAGATTTTTGTTTGTCAATAACGAAATTATTTTTTTGCTTCAAACAGCTGGTTTAGAAATTAAGTGGCATGTCGAATTAGCTTTATAACAAAAAGAACATCTGAGAGAACTGTATTCCAAAAAAACGGGCTTTTACGAACTTTCATTTTGTTTAGTTAATGCCAAACTGTACAGTTAATGTTGGCAATATTCCTCTCGGTACAACCTTAGTCGATAGACAAGAATTATCTTGCAAGATCTCACAAGATTCTTGCAACTTTTGTTTATCGTGCCAGATCTTGCAAGATTATCATTGTCTTGCAAGAGTCTTGACAATGTATGTTTATCTTGCAAGATTTTTGCAAAAATCTTGCTCGATTTTTGCAAGACAACCATTATCGCAATTTGCTTTTGAACGTCATTTTTTTTCTTTTAAGAAAGATGAGGTGTTGTTTCTAGCCGTAGTAGAGTATAAAATCTTAGAACCATGTAAATAATGTTGAAGGGACAATTTTAGCGTTCTTTAAAAATAAGTATATACCAGAGAAATAATCGTGAATAGACTGTCTAATATGTGTTTTTTAGATAATAGAAGGTTATTTACGGTTTATTTTTTTATAACAGTTTCTGAAAAAAGTAAGAAAACGCAAAAGAGTACTTGTTTTTAGTTGAGCATGGAAACTTCCATGATACTACTTGAAAATTCAACCGTCAAAGCGGTTGAACTATTCAAAATAGCTATGTATTAGAAAATGAGCACTTGATATGTTATTAGGCAGTTTTTCCTTAATAAAGTATTGTCTTTTCCTTTTAAAAACTTAAGTTAAACTTAGGGGAGGCACTTAGCACAGTGGTAAGGCGTTCACTATAGAATCGTCAGATCGTGTAATCGATCCCATGCCATGGCATTGATAGTGTGTGGGGAGGGACGAGCTCGCACTTGACCTCTAGCTTCAGTTCTACCACAACCTGACCAAATTTGGCTGCAATAGTGGTACCACGTGAAAGTTCTAGACGCACAAAAACGGCCTTGAGTCGCAAAAAAGAGCTTCGCTCAACAAAATAACCCAGTCTGGAATGTGGGGAGATAATACAAATGGACTATCATCGACAGGACTGATAAGGCCTACTGATAGCTCATCTGCGATTTGCAGGAACTGCAATTATTATTAAGTTAAAATGTGTGCGAGAACGACAATTTTTTAATATTTAACCAAAATATCTTCCTGTCTTGGTTCAATAACTAGCAAAATTGCCCGCCTGCGGTTTCAAATGTCAGGAATTGGAAACCCGCTGGACCCTCTTTTTGGCAAACTATGAGATTTAGCAAAGCATCTTTTTTCAGCTTGATTTGGCCTGGAAACCCGCCTTTTTTTAAAAATATTTCCCATAATGACCATTTTAAGTGCAGGTTTGCTTGAGTTTTTTTTTAATTAAAAAAACGTATCATAAATTTTCTTGCTTGCTAGTTTTGATATTTTCAGAGATTCGCATAGTCCTGATGTCTGTTTTTTTGTTTTTTTTTTCAATATAAAATTTAATTCTTGTTTTCATTTCTATCAAGCCGACAAAATTTGAGAAATTGGTAGCCTCGTTTCAAAAAATCGAGAAAAAAATACAATGAAACATAAAAACCGCTAGTGATGTCGCAGCTAGCGGGCTGTATGTATTTAGGGTTATCTAATAGATGCTTCCTTAGTACATGGCTTGCTATTTCAGTATTTCCGCGAATCTTAAGAACCTTGGTTCAAACCAGAAGTTTTTTTTGCAATATAACCATTGGCTATCGACTAAGGACGAATCTGAACGAAGTTCGTTAAGATACAACTAAGTTTTTTGGTGTCCAAAATCATTTTTTCACTCACCGCAGCGCAAAAAAATGTCAAAATCTGCTTAATGTAAAAAGTACCGCTTTTTGACCGGTTAAGATGCTCGAAGTCACTGAAATTGCCAACAATTTGGCATTAATTATTGATCTTTTTAGCTATATCCCCCTTTTGCAAAAGGGGGAATATTCGTTACGGTATAAAGTACTGATATGCGTAAGTATTGACTTATTTTTTTATAAGGGGGGATATTCGTTACTAGGTACCCAAGGGGGATATAGTTAAAGATGTCTAAGTATATATATATATTTTTTTGCAATTCTTCAAAATCTATTTTCCGCACCATCTATTCCATGGAAATTTTCAGAAACCTTGTGCTGAGAAATCGATGTGAAATCCCACTTTGGCCACAGCTGAGTCGGTGTGGAACTTAACAAAGACAGTTGAGGAGTAGAGGTGTGTGGATCTGAACATCTGGAGTCCACAGAACTTCTGGTCGAACATACCACTGCCACTGCTGGTTGAAGAGAGACCATCGCCGTACTCTATGATGCGAAGATAGTCTGATTGACAGCTGAAATAAGAAAAGGGCTATAGCAGAGTTTGGTTCTTTTTCCTTTTCCCCCACCTCTCATAAGCATCGATTTCATGGTGTAACGAGTGGTTTTACAAGGTTATTTATGAAGACCAAATTGTCATGGCCTAATCAGTGCGGATGCCAAATTTTGAAACAATCCGACTGTGAACAGAAAAATTACTCCAAAAATTTTCCAGGTGGGGGGAAGGAAAAAGAGCCCAGAGTTTGACAGCCGAGATGCTGATTGGATAAAAATAACACGTGGTTGCCAAATGTTTCCCTTGAACGATTATCTCCGTAATAGTTTTTCATATAAAATTTTCATTCAACGAGTCTTTAGTTCAATTTTTGAAACATTTGACGCAACCGGGTCAAACTGATGCCCAAAAGCCTCGAGAAATAATATTTCCAATTAAAGAATTTCCTAGGGTTCTTGCAAATAGGAAGAAATTGTCCTTTTTCTGAGGTTATCGGGTGATCTCGAGTAATCAAAGTGACTGTGACATTAAAAATATTGGCAGCACTTTAGAATTATATTCCAATTTAGAATTATATTTTCATTCTTCGCTTTTAGAAAACAGATAAAAGATTTAAAATAAAGTGAACAAATTACATGCAAACTACATGCAAATCTCACTTGGTGCTTTTCTCTAGGTGGAATTGGTTGACAGTGATGAGGATGGACTGGCCTGGTTCTTCTGTCTGCACCATCCAGAAACAGTCCAGATTGTGTCCATACTTCCTCACTCCGTCAAAGTCAGGCGATACTCTGAAAAAACACAAAATTATTTCAAATAGTTGTTAAATAAAGTTCCAAAATGCGTGAAATCTATCTTGCCATCCATGAACGAACAGCACACTTTCACATTGTTACCCCTGGAAAACTTATTAAAACTTAGGAGAAAACGTAAAAAATTGTTCAGATGCTTTGCCGAAGTTTATTAATTAATTAAAATGGTCAACTTTTTTTCGCGCGGTAATAGGGCTAAAAATTGAAGATTTTTTCCTATTTACTCCACAGTTTTATAACAATTGTGAATTCTTTTATGGCTTAGTGCTCAATTTTTTGATGTATTTTATGAAAAAAAAAATATTGCGTTCAGAATAGATACATTGTTCGACATACAAAACTTCATTACATTATGACAATCGTAAAAAACAGTTCTACAAACTTGTAAATTAAATGAGGGGGGAAAATTTAAAAAACAATAGTCTTACATCGTTGTCGGTTGAGATGAGGAGCTGAGAGTGATGATGACGTCACCCGATTGAGGACAAGACTCACTAACCACTGTGTCATTGGCTGAAATAGAAATCAAATGAATCGCTCGTCTATAAAAACTCAAAGCAAGTACACCACAATTCTTTCGACCGGACTTCGTAGAACTAGTTAAAATTGCATAGCCAAGTTCATTTTGTTTTGACGAAGTAAGTCTTTTGTTTCCAATGAGAATTTTAATCTGTAGTCAAAATACAAACATGGCACCCTTGCAGCCAAGTTCTTCATAATCTGGTCTTCGGTTCATTCCAATGAAATTTTACAAACGTTTTTTTTTTTCATTATAAGTTTATTTATATTAGAAAGCCCTTTCCATCACAGAAAGCCTCCCCCTCATAATACAAAAACCATTGTCTGTGGGCATATTTTCTTGCTAATATGCCCCGAAGTGGGATATATTGGGAAAAAGCCGAAGCTTGTTTAAACATTCTCAACCTGTGGGGCATCCCTGTTCTTCCGCTTCGTCCCACCCCGACTCACAGTCGGTGACCCCATCGCACTTCTGAGAGTACCGAATGCACTTCCTGCTCTGATCCTGACACTCATAGAACCCAAAGTAGCACTCTCCTTGGTCTAAAATAGAAACATTGGTTTTAGGTTTTATCTTTGTTCTTTATAAATTTTTAAAATTATTTTCCCTATTGAAAAACAAAAGAAAAACCGTCGAGAGCAAGGATGAATGGTTCATGTGTATCACACTGTTTTTTGACCACATAACGTAGGCAAAAAAATTCGAACCTAAAATTTTTTTCTAAAATCTCGTTGTTTTTTGTTAAAGGGGAAACAAATTAAGTAAAGCCTTGCGATAGCGAAAAATTCAAAAAATCAAACAAGGCAAAATTTTTA
Organism: Symsagittifera roscoffensis; assembly: GCF_963678635.1. Classification (NCBI taxonomy): domain Eukaryota; kingdom Metazoa; phylum Xenacoelomorpha; order Acoela; family Convolutidae; genus Symsagittifera; species Symsagittifera roscoffensis. The sequence goes on along the minus strand of NC_087068.1, from coordinate 2,549,833 downwards.
GTAGAACTGGGAGTATTTATTTTTATTAATTTTTTCGGACTTTTTATGTATTTTTTTTTCTAATTTCAAATCTACTTGAAGAAACTTTTTTATAATGAAAACAGTTTGTAGAGTAGAGGTCATTATATGAGCCCAAAATACATATAATAATATTACGTAACCTCATATGCCTTTCAATTTTAATGTTACCGTCGGTATCTTAAGCGCGTACAGCAAATGGCCGGCGCAGCTCACGATTTGAAGTGGATTCTCTTACTCTTAGTTTTTGATTGAGATTTTTTGAAGTATACTTCCACATGGCGCAGTTAAATACGGATTCAGACTATCGCAGCTTTGATGTATTCTGGCATGGACCGACCCAGGAACCTCCAATTCTATGGGGAGATTGGATCCAGGCAGACAATCGATTGAAATCAAAATAGTTTCTATAACTAGAGAAACAAGGACAGAAATATTTTAATAAAAAAGATCCTCACCACAAAACTGATGACGGAACTTTATCGAGTTATTACAATTGGCGTTCGATGCATTTATGAAAAAACCCAACGCTACTGAAAGATTATTTGGTTAAAAACGGCGTCACAATGAAAATATGGAGCATTTTTTGGAGCCCTTAGCAACTTTTGACTTCGATGACAAAGAAAAAGTTTTGTGCGAAACATTTTCTTATTCAACATGAAGGATGAGGAGGTCGAAAAAGCTTTGTATTGGAAAGACATTGAGCCCCAGCAATGCCTTGCCTTTTGCAGTAGTGAGAGAACCGGGAGATGTACATGGGATTCAGTGGGGGGCTTTGAAATGTCAAAAAGAATACGTTCAACCCAGGGCGAGCGAACACTTCGGAACAAAGTGGAATTTACGTTAAAAGAGATAAGCCGAACGGAGTGAATTGACAGGTGTTGGACAAGATACCCCAGGATACCCAATCACAAGGAATATTGCAAGGCGAAAAATATCATTGTTAAAAATTATAGTGGCAGAAGGCAGTTTGCAAAACTTTGCAAAAAAGCTGATGTTAACCAAGCGGAAGGAACGTACAAGTTTTTGCAAAACAAAACTAACATCATTGGGAAGTTTGATGAAGTTTGATGATCAACAGGAAAAGGAAAATTATGGAGTTTTGAAATCAGGAGAGTGATGGTTAAGGAGAGGAAAGAAAACAGAAAGTTGATGGACATCAAGACTGGAAGGAGCCGTTGAGTAAATGAGTTCCAAATTGATTGTGTCAACCCGATGTCGTGCATCTTCTATACAAAACTACATAAGCTGAAAACAAGAGAACAATTTCTCGGAGAGAAATCCATGTCAAAGAAGATACGAACAGCGCAACAGATGATGTTACTAAGATAACTGGACGTACTTTCGCGGATATTGAATCTGAAGAATGGATAGCCCGTGGCGGAGAATTCTTCATCTCAGAAGGTGGACACTGTGATATCTTACCAGCTCTGAGAATCAAAATCAAAATTAGTTATAGGGAAAGCACTAGAAGGGTTTATGAAGTGGGATGTGGTGCTGTGGAGACAATATTACCCAACTCAACGTAAGCACATCATTTGTTTACTGATAGAATTTCAAGAGTTGTTCAAAAGAAAAGGGGTATTAAGAAATTGCTTCCAAAACCAAACGATCAATACAGGTAATAGGAAAGAGAGTTCACATATATGTATTACCAAAGGTGGAAGAAACAATAAATGGTTTGCTAAAAGAAGAACACATTGTGAAAAAAAGAAAACGTACTGAGTACTGGTTGATCCTACATACCAATTGGACAGAACTTTGAAGCTGAATTTATAACGTTAATGACGAAAACAGCTGAAATCCTCAGCTGCAGTATAGAATCTTTGATAAAAAAAGATTGTAAAGACATTAACGAACTGGGTGCTTACCTCGGACAGTACGTCCCGAAGATTCTAACCTCAAACACAATTGTTTATGTGGAGGATAAAAAGATCATTCCTTCTGATTTACTGATTAATATTTGACAATTTGTTTCGATCTGTTTTCGAATCACAGGGCTCAAGTTACGATTCTTACAGTCGTGACAGGATTAAAACAGATCCTGAAAAACTATTTAACATTAGACGTAATACCAAGAGAAATCAGAAAATACCAACGTTCAGGTTTTGTTGCAAAACCAATCAGCGAACTCTGTACACATAATAATATCAAATTGACTTTTGCACCAGTGGCGAATCATCTGGCCAGAGGTTTAGTGGAACGATGTATTTGTACGTTTAGAGAGAGGTTGATGACTCGTTTGTTTCAAGGATCAAAACCAGGGCTCAAACCGATTTTGAACAAAAATATGTACAACATAAGGACCAAGACTCAAGAATAGGACGTTATCCATTCGAAGCCCATTTTGGGCCAAATATATTTTTAGCGCACAGTAACTCGCGATGCGACGTTTAAAAACTTGTCATGAATAAATGTACTGTTTTCAAAATATCGGAACATAACAAAATTTCCGGCAAAGGCTATGGTGGAATACACAAAATTGGTTGACGGATCCACAACAGGAATTTTTGAGAGAATTGAGTATCCCTTGGCCTCGATACAACGAACCATGGCGCCGTCACCAGTGCAAACGCGGCATAAAGCACCAGTATTAGATGCTGAGAGGAAAGTTTTGAAAATTTTTCCGGAAACTCAAGGATTGGTAAAAATCGTAACTTTTTTTCAACTACTCCGAGAGGAGGTAGTTTTGGAAACTTATCATACAATTGCTGTATTATCGGGAAAATTTATATATAAGTCTGTGATCTCTATAAGTTTAGCTACCGAGTCACGTTCACCACTAGCGCCGGACACCACGATAAATAGCCATAGGCGTTCAGAGAACAAGACTCGTGGACGATCAGAGATCTACACAAGAAAATCAAAAATGGCTCAAAAGTTTGCAGAAGGCAGTGCAGATAAACCGACTAACATTGATAGTTCATCGGAGGGACTAATGTCGACCGGAAGTCCAGGCGTGGTCAAACTGACGGCGCATGTTGTGTTTATGGTAGACAAAGAGAGTGAACAAATAGTTTCAGAGCGGGTAGCAGAATGGTCTAGAGAAAAAGGCTAAATGTATGAATCACAAGCGAAAGATCAATTAGTACACCCTAAGACTGACAATATCGCGCCGTATTCAAGATCTGAGGACGGGAGCATAGCACGGATGAAGACTGCTAGGGAGATAAGGCCCGAAATCCCAGTAATTATGTCAACGGCGGACGAAACTCAGGAGGATGAAGTGGATCAGGCGAACGGCCAGGGTTCGATTGAGATCGATACCTTGTCGGTGAGAACACCGGAGGTAGACATGTTATCATCAGGGCTCAGCCAAGCGTACTCAAACTGGATTGTCAGCACACATCCGATATTGGCTGTGTGCCATTAGCTATGCGTGGCCAAAAGACCTGCAGGGGGTTGGCAGAGAGAACGCCTATGGCATGAAAAACGAGACATATCACGCGACCTCTGCAGAACAGTTATCGGGTGAGAGATTTTTCACCAGCGCGATTTTTAGGGAAACTAGTCAAGTAAATCTCGTTGTCCATCAGGATACGTCACACGATGAAGGATTCAATCAACAGAAAACAACATCAACTGTGGTGTTATGTACGATTAGTAGACCGAAAGGGAGAAGTAGCGCCAATAGGGGGACAGGATGTCAAAAAAGAAGGTAACCATCAACCCGCCTAAAATGGTTTCAAGCCCAAAAAAGCGAAGTGCTGAAGACACGTACTTCGACAGAGAAAAGTGCCGGTTTTATTGGTTCAACGATTACTTATATGGCGATATTTAAGGACGGGATGGGGATGTGTCCTGACTTTTCGTGGACGTTCAAGACAAACTACGGCGTATAGTAAAACATTCGTTAGGCGTGTCATCAGTTACAGGCTCACAGAGCACTTATATTGATGCTTTCAGACTGCAACTGTAATCTCTTTACCGAGGTCTTGAGGCTCGCACCAGGAATAGCCCAAGAACCCGCACAGAACACGCAAAGAACACGAGAAGCAATCGATAAAGCCAAGTAGGAATCGCTGGATAAAATTAAACCACAGTCGGTAATGTTGGTGTTGACAATTTTAGTTTAATTAAAATCACACATCGGTCAAACCGTTCGGCGCTTCAGAAGTCATGATTCAAATTAGACCTTTAACTATTACAGCTTAAATACTAACATTTGGGTATCTAGAGCAGACGAAGGCGGACGAGCTACCGGTGAGACTAGAACAACAGTCGACACCCTTGGCATTAATGGTTCACGGGACAGCGGTCAAGGCTAACATCAGCAGGGACTCAACTGGCCCATTCGCAGCGGATTACCTGGATAGCGCTGATGATTTGTCAACCATCAGTATGACTGAGGACGACCAAAAGCAAATTTTAGAAGAGCTAGAAATTCTGTAGAGCATCCAAGTTTCAACAACTCACAGTCTATGAAGTGGAGAAGAAGAAAGTATGAAAATTGATAGCCTTCGGGCTAATGAAACTGAAACGATTAGATTACAAACTTATTTCTTATACAATTATCCAGTAAACTTCGTTGATATTGTCACTATTTCAATTTAATTGAAGGAGGATTAAAGAGTGGAAGTCTTTTTTTTTAGCCCAAAGCACTTTATATTGTTTTTACGTAGCATCATATTGACTTTCAAGGTCATCGTTACCGTCGGTCTATTAAGCGCGTACAGAGAGTGGCTGGCGTAGCTCATTGAATTGAAGTTGATTCTTTTGAGCTTAGTTTTTGATTGAGATTAATATGAAGTCGTGCAAGAGCATGCCTTCAAACACTTGATCAGGTCATTGAGTCAGTACAATTTGACTAAAAGGCTCACTTCACATCATAGTTTCCCCCATAAAAACAAAGGGAAATTTGAACAGTAATTTCGCTATAGTCCGTTTTGCCGTTGAAGTTGACAAAAGTTTTCTAAGTTACGGAATTGAGAGTAAAAAACATCCTATTTCATCTACCAAAGTCGAGTTATACCTTTTTTCAGCTCCGTCGAATCTTATTGTTGTTCCGACTTTCGATACGAAAGTGACGGAATATTTGTGCTCGGGGTGGGTTTTTTTTTCTTCAGACAAATTTCGACTTTTTAACTAGCCATTTTTGACGGAACTTTTTATATCATTCAAAAGGTATTGTTGTCTTGAGCTCAAATTTGAAAAGATATTTCACCTGTGATCATTTTTCGTAAAGTTATGAGGGTTTAAAGATTGCCATTTTGGCCATTTTTACCAACTTGGGACAATTAACGCGCGATATAATTCGCGCTATTAACGCGTAAGCGGAGATTTAATCCGTCTTATAAATCGTCCCAAATTGGTTGCACGAAGCTTATTTGCCATAATTCGTTTGTTACAAGGAACGAAATCTCTCTTTTTGTTCCGACTTCCGATACGAAAGTAACGGAATATTTGTGCTCGGGTGGGTTTTTTTTTCTTCAGAAAAATTTCGACTTTTTAACTAGCCATTTTTGACGGAATTTTTAAATATCATTCGAAAGGTATTGTTGTCTTGAGCTCAAATGTGAAAAGATATTTCACCTGTGATCATTTTTCGTAAAGTTACAGGGGTTTAAAGATTGCCATTTTGGTCAATTTGGGACAATTAACGCGCGATATAATTCGCGCTATTAACGCGTAAGCAGAGAGTTAACCCGTCTTAGAAATTGTTCCAAATTGGTCAAAAGAAGCTTGTTTGCCATAATTGGTTTGTTACAAGGAGCGAAATCTATCCTTTTGTACTTTATATGGCGTGTGGGGGGGGGGGGGGGGAGGATTTTTATAAAAAATTTTAAATTTTAGAAATTTTTTTTTGCATTTTGTTTTATTTCATTGAATTTTTAATTGTTATTACTGCTCCATAAACCTTAAAGAGCAGTCGGAACATTCACGGCTTCGCCCTGATACGAGCAGTCTTGTTTACTTTGAAAATGGATAGTTTAATCGCATTTCTAAAAAACTCTGTTTTGTCAAGGAAACTACCTATTATAAAAAATACAATAGATTTATTCACGTGTTGACATTATCGGTTATCCAAGTTTTTTTGGCTGCTTGTATTTTTTTTTCATATTGTTTTAGCAACTTTTATCCGAAACTTCTGTCATTTTAGTTGACTTGTTAGGATAAGTTGATTAACATATTTTAACTCAATTTCCGATTCAACCGTTGATTTTAAAAGACTAACAAGACTGCTCGTAACAGGGCGAAGCCCTGAATGTTCCGCCTGCCTTTTAAGGTTTATGGAGCAGCAGTAATAACGTAAAAAATTAAATGAAATAAATTAAAATGAAATTTTTTTTCTTCCAAAATTTGAAATTTTTTGTGAAAATCATCCCCCCACACGCCATATAAAGTACAAAAAGATAGATTTCTATCCTTGTAACAAATCAATTAGGGCAAATAAGCTTCGTTCAACCAATTTGGAACGATTTAGAAGACGGATTAAATCTCCGCTTACGCGTTAATAGCGCGAATTATATCGCGCGTTAATTGTCCCAAATTGGTCAAAATGGCCAAAATGGCAATCTTTAAACCATCATAACTTTACGCAAAATGATCACAGGTGAAATATCTTTTCAAATTTAAGTTCAGGACAACAATGGCTTTTGAATGATATAAAAAAATTCCGTCAAAAATGGCTAGTTAAAAAGTCGAAATTTGTCTGAAGAAAAAAAAACCCACCCCGAGCACAAATATTCCGTTACTTTCGTATCGAAAGTCGGAACAACAAGATTCCTCGTATCAGGGCGAAGCCCTGAATGTTCCGACTGCCTTTTAAGGTTTATTGAGCAGCAGTAATAACGTTTAAAAAATTAAATGAAATAAATTAAAATGAAATTTTTTTTCTTCCAAAATTTGAAATTTTTTATGAAAACCATCCCCCCACACGCCATATAACGTACAAAAAAGATAGATTTCGTTCCGTGTAACAAATCAATTATGGCAAATAAGCTTCTTTCAAACAATTTGGAACGATTTATAAGACGGATTAAATCTCCGCTTACGCGTTAATAGCGCGAATTATATCGCGCGTTGATTGTCCCAAATTGGTCAAAATGGCCAAAATGGCAATCTTTAAACCCTCATAACTTTACAAAAAACGATCACAGGTGAAATATCTTTTCAAATTTAAGCTCAAGACAACAATACCTTTTGAATGATATAAAAAAGTTCCGTCAAAAATGGCTAGTTAAAAAGTCGAAATTTGTCTGAAGAAAAAAAAACACACCCCGAGTATAAATATTCCGTTATTTTCGTATCGAAAATCGGAACAAAAACAGATACTATTTTCTTTTTTAGAGCAGAAAAGTTTCACGTAAAGATGGGCTGAGCAAGCTCATTGCAAATTAAACCGAAATAATTAACTGGATTTGAATTTATAAAGATTTTCTACGAGTTATTCTATATCGATGGGGAAAAACTTGCAGAAATACTTATTGTTCCGACCTTCGAAGAAAGATGAGCTGAGCGGAAGATTTCAGCTAAGGTAGTTATCTATCTTCAGTCTTCTATATCAAAGTTTAAATCTATACTTGTGCGTTTCTTATGGAGTTTTTTTGCACCATCTGAAAATGTATGATGTCTGGAGCTCAAGGATAAAAAATTCACCTTGAAAGTCATCGAGGTTTGAAAATAAATTGTTAATTGATAAAAGCGGCGGTTATATCGCCACAAGTAAATTGGTCATTTTTTTAGAATATAAAACGCTAAATAAAACGCTTTTCATTATACATTAACCGATTGCGTGCAGAAAAAAAAACAAAAACCCAAAAGGAAAAATTCTTCTTTTTTGTTTAATTTTTTAAATTAAAAAATGTAATTGGCTTTAAAGGGCAGCCAGAAAATCCATAGTTTCCTGAGCAGTTTTGATCATTTATAAACTAGTAAAGTCAAAACTGGCAAAGTTAAAGTTGATTAACTACGTTGAGAGCGCATTAAAAGTACTCAACGTTTCGCTCCTTTATACGAACAGTCTTGTTCAAAAATTCTGTTTAGATCAAAACTTTCAAAAAGAGTCCGATCAATGTTCCCTATGCCATTGGTCGCTCACAACAACTCGAAAAGCAGCTGTGAAGCTTTAAGTGAGTCAACTTCGGTTTTTGACGCAATGCCAACTTAGCGACTACTATGGTCTGACGCGTTTCAATTTGAATTCAGTTTAATATGAATAAAAAGTCGGCTGATTGTTTTAAATAAGCATACTAAATCATAAGGGGTCTAATAACACATACCCGGTTCTTCATCCCACCTGGGACATGATGACTCATCGCTCTTGTCGTCGCAGTCGTCTGTTCCGTCACACCTCCACGACACAGGCACACACAGCGACAAGTCCGCACATTGGAACATCTCCGATGAGTCACCACTTGCACACGACACTGTAAAATACATCTAACAGCAACTGTAGTTTTCAACCAATTTATTGGAGAATTTCTTGAATTTCTTGAGTTTCTCGAATGTCATGAATTTCTCAAATAATTGCGACCTTGGGACAGCGCGATAGCGTTGAAATACATCCGAACTTTAAAATGGCAGCTGAACTGTCAAAAGAGCAAAGCAAAAAGACGTGTGCGCTTTCTCAGATAAGTCCATTTTCTATATAAGTTCATGCTTCAATTTCAATTTTTTATACTACGACGATTTACTATTCAGAATTGTTTCAAACATTTTCTGCAAGTCTTTAAAAAGCAACCCGAGTCGAGATTTTTCACCAAATTTGAAGCAAGATTTGAGCGGTTTTTTAGACGATTACGCTCAAAATCTTGCTTCAAATTGAGCGGTTTGAGCGGTTTTTGAACGGTTTATCTAAAAAAACCGCTCAAAAACCGCGCAAGATTTGAGCGGTTTTTATAGATAAACCGTTCAAAAACCGCTCATTTTGAAGCAAGATTTTGAGCGTAATCGTCTAAAAAAACCGCTCAAACCGCTAATATCTTGAGCGGTTTTTGAGCGGGATCTCGACCCGGGAATAGGTCACTCTATCTCGTCCTGCATTGGTCCGTTTTCTATTCATATGAACCTGATTACTCATATTGAGTTTTGATCGAGCAGTGCTAGAGGAGTTATTTGAAGCCAATTTCGGAAAACAAATTTTTGTGAAAACGATTTCAAAAACTGTTTTTCGCAAATCCGTGCTTCGAAACTAAGCTCAAAAGAGCTTAAAGATATGCACCTCTGGTCAGAAGAAAAAGAAAATGTTTCGTACCAGAGTCTGCCCTGCTGCCCGCATCCTCGCTTAGCTCCCTCTCGAACGAGTATGCGAATGAGTCATCCAGAGTAGCCAGTGTCTGGAACTGTTGGGTGTGGAGCAGTCTGCTCTTCTTCACTGGGTTCATGTTGCACAGGGTCACACTTGGGAAAGCGAGCGAGTCTTCAGACAGAACTTCCAGGTTCACGTACACTAGAAGGTCACTATTTAGGTCACTATTTAGGTCACTATTTAGGTCACTATTCAGTAAAAAACACTATTTAGGTCACTCATTTTTAGGACGCGTCAATTCATGCCTCAAAACGGATTTCCGAAAACTGCCGGCCAACCATTGTTAACTATTGAAAAATCCCAAATAAGTAAACTAGAAATTCATTCAGCTTTGGACTTTTTAAAAGACATTGTTAACTACCCGGGTTGACCTCCATACACCGAAAATGCTTATCATACAATTCCATACATCAAGTGTGTGGGAAAATGCTTGTCATACAATTTTCATACAATTTCTAAAAAGGGTTGAAAACTGGTATAAACTCGTTTCTGTGGCTGTTTGATTCTAATAAAACAGTCTGGTGATAAAAACTGAGGTTTTCGTTTTTTTTGAAAAAAATGCTTATCATACAATTCCCATATATGGAAAGTGTATGACTGGCATTTTTTTTTGATGGCGACACAAAGTAATTTTGAAAATTTGGCCCAAAAATTTTTTTGTTTTTTTTTCAACCGCAAATCGAATTTCGTACGCAAACAAACATTTTTCGAAAAAAAAATTTTTGCATGCAAAATTGAATATTTTGTGTGCATAACGTAGTCCAGGATACGATAAAATTGGCTTTTATTTTCTTTTCACTTATATATTTTTTTCAAAAACGCCGAAAATTCCTATTTCTTCTGTATGGGGTGTTAATGTATGCCTTGATCAATGTCTGATAATTTGAAAATTCAAAAATTTAAAATAATCATCATTAAAAAATTCTGCCAAAAAATAAATGTTTGTTACTTTTTTTATATCAATTGTAAAAGACAGGCACATTTAGGCCGTTTTCTATGCATTGTCAATGCAAGACCGGCCAACCTTTGGTGTTTTGAGTAACCAAGGTCTTTGTCACTTGTGTTCGGTTGCAACTACAACCGAAAATTTTTCAGAAACTAAATTTAGAAAGAAAAAATCAAAATTTTTGGTTTATGGAAAATCACGCTATCATACAATTTTCATATATGGAAAAATGCTTATCATAGAGTTTTCATACAATTTTCTGTACGTATGGAATTGTATGAAATTGTATGACAAGAAGTTTCTCATATATGGAAATTATATGATAAGAAGTTTTGGTCAACCCGGGTAGTTGATGATCGTTTAAAAAAGTAACCCTAGCAGTCACTTATCAACTCATTCTGAAACCATCATCCGTTTGAACAAAACTCGAGAAAAAAAATCAGATGTAATAACAACCTTGTGAACCATTCAAAATATTACGAATAAAAACTCAAAGCAAAATTAATTGAAATTTTTTTTTCGACCAACATAATTTTTCAGTAAACTTTCAGCTGATCAAGCATCAGAAATTGTGGAAATTTTGTATTTAATTGCTTTTTTAATGACAATGTTCAATTTTATAGAAGTTATGTAGTTTTTGATCGGCGCATATAAGCCAGTCGTTATTCAAGTTGCACTAACACGCTTCCGCGACTCAGATTTTTCACAGGATTAAGATTTGAGGTACCGTTTCGATATTTTGAAAAGTTTGAAGTTATAATCATCTTCAACTGGAAAAATTGATTATAATTTTTTTCTCTTTCAAAATTTTGTTTCAAGTCACTATGGTTGAAAAAATTGTTACTCGCAATTTTAATTCATAGTAATATGCTTAATCATCACATTTTGTTTTGACTTTCAATGTTCTGAAACCTTCGAAAGAAGTGATGGAATATTTGTGCATGCTTTGGAAACTAACCAGAAAAAAATCAATCAGACAAATCGCAGTCTCTTAACTCATTTTAACGAGAAATTAAATTTCATACATGGAACTCAAACCGCAAAATTTAGGGTGCAACGTCGACCACGTTACATATAGACCAAGCGGGAATGAGCCTCGAAGCTGTTAAGGCTCAACAAGGAAGCAAGTTGAATTTCCTACAGATTTCCAAGATGCTGCCATGGGTAAAAAAACTCATCTTGTTGCCGATTACAACCCACTTACTCTTGCAAGTGTAATCACCTTGTTCATCACAGCTCGTGGAAAGGATTATATGGATAAAATGAGAAAAAATCAGGTAAAAAATCATCGGGATATTAAAGGGCATTTATACTGGCAGTGTTGCTATTGTTTTTTCGACAACTGAAATTGGAGAGGAACTTTGTATTTACACGAAAAATCAGATAACTGTGAAAAAACAATTTCGATAGGTAAAGTTTCTATGTTGAGTTAAGAACTGTAAAATAGAAAGTTAGTCGGATCAAATGAAATAGCGGTCATGCGAAGGTGACAGACAACTCCGAAGGTTAAATACCACCTAGCGCCAGACAGTAGGTTAACTAGATTGCAACAACTAGAATGAAACTGAAATCAAATTGTGAACTAATTTAATCACTATGACATTACCCTTCTTGCGAGAGAATGAAAACTTAACTTTTGATACTCAATGAAATGTAATAATGTAATGGATGAAAATTAACAACAAGTTTTAGCTAGAGTTTTGATTTACTGAGATAAGCAAGGTTAAAATAAACTATTGAGTTTCCACCGCTTTACGGCATGCCCTCTCCCTGGACTTTGGAATGGTTTAATTTTGAGTGCTGTTCCATACTTTTCCTCCTCTCTATTTCGTTCCTTATTTTTCTACTACTTGGATGTTGTCAATCGTGACTGCCCCCATTTTGTTCACGGCCGTACGTTTCCTTCCCGAACGTCTCGAAGTGGTCTCATCTTGTGAACTCGCCAATTCTTGACTGGAATACGAGACAAGCCGTTGCTTTCTCACTCTCTTTTTTTTCCGACCTGTGGAATCTCCGATACTTTCTGCGGTTCGGCATCGTCGCGCTCCGTCTCCTTTGGATTTTCTTGCGCCTTTTTGTTCTTCTTCCGGTTCGTTTCGATTTCCGCCTCTCGTGCACGAGTGTAGTCAGTCGCCGTCTCGTAGTTGCTTGGTAAAATTGTCGTCGTCTCCATTTGTTGTCCCCCACTTGATGTTACTTGCCTCCCCAATTCAATGCTCGCCCCCGAGTTACTCCCATGTGGTTCGGTCACGTTTGTTTTAGTCGTCGTTTGTGTTTCTGATTGATTGACTGTCCGTTTCGCCGTCAATGGCACAAGGTCGGCCTCGTCCGATTCAGAATTCTCCTCGTTCTCCATGATTCGTCGTTTTGTCTGTTTGCCTGCGGTGTTTTGCTAAGTGCATGTGGTGCCTTTGAACTGGACGGTTTGTTTGCGAGAAATTTGCGAGCCACGGTGATGGCGGTGCGGTGATTTGTCCAGGCGCTCTTTTCTTCGGAGTTCTGGTCCGTTTTAGTGCCACTCCCGATTTTCTAAGCACAGCACCGTTACTCATTTTAATAGTATGCTCACTTTGACTTATGATTTTGGATTTCAATGGTTGAAACCTATTTAGGTTGCGTTATCCCGTCCGCTGCATTACGAACATTGGTGGCGTTACAGTCGCCGGTGCATCCGTGGTCCGTTTAATCCCTGGCTGGCTATCCTGGTTAGTGATCCGGTCGTCAGCTAGTCGCATTGGGTGGCGCCTGTTCTTAATTTTATACTCGGTATCCGAGCGGACTCCCCAGTTTGTGTCCGCCGGTGGTGGTATCAATTGAGCATCCGGGTCTCGTTCATCTAAGCCATAGACATAACACAATTTTCAGGATTAACCGGCGGATAACTTTCACCTGGACAAACCGATGAAACTGAAATGATGGTATTGCTTTTAGCGCTCCGGACTTCTGTGGTAACTGCCTGTATATTCTGATCTATCTCCTCTATTTCGTCGCTACTGCTAATGCTAGGGTGTCATTCAAGTAATTTTCTGATTTTCCGTTCCATGTTTAGGTTAGATTTTGAATTGTTGAAATTTATATACGAATATGAATGACCGAAATCTGTTTCAATAATTGTCCCAATTCAACTATCATTGAACTTAGATGACCGGCCGGATATGCAATTCGTCGCTCTGTGATTGATCCAATTTCCAACGCGTGTTTTTTTGTTCTCTAGCGACTGTTCTCTATTCGATATATTACAAACGCGTATATTATTATTAGCCATCGGAGACTCGATTTTGCCTTTGGAGAAGTTTTTCTTTTGAAATCCGAAGGCGGATCGAATTATACTAATTTTCGCAACCGTAAACATGCTATCATATGTACTGACCGGTTTAGCGTACGAACTAGGATGTCTCAATAAAAAATCCCCTAAGCCAATTTTAGCTCCGGGTTTGTGTTCCATTTGAAAATCAAACGGTGTAAGACGATCTAGCCACCGGCTATAAGACCGGTGTAAGACGAGCAGCAATACAAAAGCCTTCTGTTCCGTCACGAATAAAAATTTTCTCCCCAACACATAATTTTGGAAGTATTCTGCCCCCATACAACTGCAAGCTATTCCAATTCGTTCATTGAATACTTTTTTTCATCATCGCTTAAGTACCGGGATGCAAAGGATATCGGCCTCCATCCATCGGAATTAAGTTGTTCAAGAAACGCACCGAGCCCGTTATGGCTTGAGTCACAAACGATTCTTGTGTCACTGTGTATATCGAAATGCCGTAGTTCCATTATGTTAGCTACCTGCTTTTTTAGATTATCGAATGATATTTGACACTCAATAGTCGAGATATATTCATTTTTCCTGCTTAATAGGGGGCGTAGCGAGGCCGACAATTCCGCGAGTGCTGGTAGGTATTTGTGTAGGCTATGAATAGAGCCCATGAACGGTTTTAATTGCGAGACTGTTTTAGGGGTTTTTAGGGATTCGATTGGTTCAGTTTTTCGGATCAGCGGTGTAATTCCGGTGAAAGTTACTTTATGCCCCAACCATTCACATTCTTTTCGTGCAAACTGGCACTTAGTAAGTTTGAGCGACATGTTTTCTCGATCTTATTTCCGTAAAGTCTTCTCGAGCGTCGAGATATGGTCAATTTCGGAGCTTTTTGTGACAACCAGGATATCATCTATGAATGCGTGTGGCTAAGGAAATTCCAATAAAATTACATCCAATACTCTTTGGAATTCCGCCGGCATGGTCGTGAGGCCGTAAAACCCCGTTCGAAAGCGATAGGTTCCTGTTGATTTCCTCCCCACTAACAAAAAATTACATTGAACGCTAGTTTTTGGACTAAGTGGTAGCTGGCCGTAAGCGTATGTAAGATCCATCGTAGAAAAATATACATCCTCCGTTTTTCCTTCTCTTATCGTTTGTCGTACGGTATCCTTGAGCTCTTCGATATTGGGCATTTGATATTTGTTCTTGTGGACCTGTTTATTTAACTCCCTTGACTCTAGTGCTAATTTTACTGACCCATCTTTCTTCACTATGATTACAATTGGCGAGACAAAATATTTTTCCAAACATTCTTCCAGTTTTTCGATATGCTCTTGTTGAAAAAGATTATTAATTTCCTTATCGACCTTGTCCTGCAGTGTTATCAGTGTTAACATTTCAAAAAATTCGGCTTGTACCTTGTAATTTTTAATTTTACCGACTCTATGAAAAAGGTTAATAAATTGCTTACTGAAATAAGTCTGCCATGTGTCTAATGAGTCCTCCTCGATTGACGTTTCAGCCCCCAGTTGTTCTCCTTGAACTGACATCACCTTCTGCTCCGGTGTTCTTTGCACTATTTGTAGTCCCAGATTTGGCATTAGGTCCCTTCCAATGATCGGCGGTCTGTTTCTTCCTATCACCTTGATTCTAGCTTCGGTCGCCCATTTGTTTGTCTCAAGTAACACGTTCATCGTTCCTAGCAGCCGTAAAGGTGCATAATGTTCGTTTCAGTTCTCCGACTGTGATAGATTGGCGATCCGCTATCTATCCAAATATTTGTTTGCCTAGCATTAGTCTTAATTGGTAGTCTAGCACCGGCCACTCTCAACTCGGTTTGCTTCCGAGATTTTGTGGCCGTCACAACGTAATCTCCTGAGCTGTCCGAATCCCACGATCGTTGCCTTTTCTCCGGCGTGTTGACCCATCCAACTGAGTTTTCGTTCTGCGAAAAGACATCCTCAGCGTCGCCTATTTCGCTAACGTCCACATCCTCCTGGTTCTGAATCAATCCCCCCGCAGGTCTCCCTCTGTTAGTACACTTTCCGCGACAGGTTTTTTCATAGTGTCCGGTCTTCCGGCAAAAATTACACGCCGCATTTCTAGCCGGGCATCTGGATAGATGTTCTGGAGTAAAGTTGGGCTGATCACAGTTATAGCACCTTTTAGATGCTAAACATCTCAGATCCGCTCGTCTCCTGAACGATCCACGGCCGCGCTGCCTGCTGTTCCGGTTCGGTTTTGGTTTGGAACGCTCCAGCTCCACCGGTGGTGCCGCTAGTTGTTGTTCCCCCGGTCGTCGAACCATATGTCTTGGCGTACTTATATCCACGCTCGTATGAGAACGCGATACAGTACACCTCCCCTGGTGTTTTTGTTGATCGACATAGTTCGTTTTGTGCCTCTCTATTATTCAAGTTTACAATGAACACGTCCCTTGAGATTCTTGTCTCCAACTCTCCAAAATTGCACCGTGCTGCTAGTCTACTTAAAACCGAATAGAACTGCTGCAAGGATTCTCCAATCTGTTGTTTTTTTACCAGCCACAGGATCAAGTTCGATATTAATGTTTGCTCAGCCACCAGATGATTTTTTCTATCTACCTCCTCCGGTAGGGCCTTGTTTTGGGCTGTTGTTAGCGTGCTGGCGTAGTAAGAGTTTTTCGGATTGATACTGTCTTTGGCCACCATTCTCGATTGAAACCGATTAAACCAAAACTCCCATAGCATTGATGGCTCGGCTAACTTAGACGGCCAAAACGACGTAATTCCCAGTGGGTTTTTCCCCCACTCTGACCTGCTGGCTGCGCCATGAGAAAAAACGGTTTCGATAGGTAATTTTTGTACGTTGAGTTAAGAACTGAAAAATAGAAAGTTAGTCGGAGACAGTGAAACAGCGGTCATCCGAAGGTGACAGACAACTCCGAAGGTTAAATACCAATTAGCGCCAGACAGATAAGTTAACTAGATTGCTACAACTAGAATGAAACTGAAATCAAATTGTGAACTAATTTAATCACAATGACATACCACAAAAAAGTTGACTGGATTAGGTGATATATTATTTTGAAATTATTTCAGTCGTGACTCAAACAACATTTAAGAAAATTCGAAAAAATACTCCATTGTCAAGTTTGAAATTTTCGAGAATCAGTCTAATTTAGAGCAAGTAACGCAATCGAGTAACATTCGTTATGGAAAAATTGATGAGAAACGGTCAATTAGGCTTTAAAAAACTTGATTTTTATGAAAACAACTAGTTGTAGTAGTTTCATTTACTGCTTCCTTGGCAATTAAATGTTTCTAAAAAAATTTTTTGAAACTATTGTGCAAAATAATAGAAGAAAATTTTGGAGTTTTTTCATTTTTTTTTTCAAAATTTTTGTTGGTTTTTCGTTGTTTGAAGATAAACGTAGTTCATTTTGCCTAATTTACTAATTTTACACGCATTTGTATAAAAAAAAAACATTTTTTGCAGTTTTTATCTTGACGGTGGTCGAAACATTCTGTCGGACCAGCTACCTTTATTTCAATTTGGCATATACCTGGTGCCTCTCTGTATGTGAGAGTGAGCAGAGTCATCTGGTAGACGAATCCGAACCAGCAACTGAGCCATACTATGACCCACACCAGTCGCCATAGTGTGTGTGGCAACATGGCCACTTTGTCCACCATGGCCACATCTTGTACTGCAGGAACACCTATTTAGAAGCAAAATTTTATTTTTCTAAAATAATTTAATCACTTTATTTTGATTTTATGTTCTGAATTCAAAATATCATTTAAAATTTTATTCGTTATTTTATCATAAGATTTCGCAGTATATTTTTTGTTAGTTATCACTGTCTGTTAGTTTTTCTCAAGTAAAAATGGTACAAAAAGTGACATAATTTAACAAAATTTGTTGAATTAGCAGGACGATCTGTTAATAAGTCCTAATTTTATATTAAATTATAATTCATTAATCTATTTAAGAGAACTCATTAAAGAAAAAACCATACAATCTGTTTAGTTTTTTACAGTGAAGCGCTGATGTGTACCTGGTTAAGAACTACGTCCAAACTTTTTTGGTAATTTTTCTGGGTTGGATAATGTTGCCTTAGCCGAGAACGGTAACTAACACGGATCCGGTGGAAAGATAATTTATCGGCATACATTCAAAACAAGCCAAGCCAGGGGGAACCTGCTGGGATTTTAAGGCAATCCTGGTTTCTCGACCAACTTCGGGTGTTCGGACTTAAAGCCTGCCTTAAAATTGCTTCACGACCGGAAACATAATCAAGCATCTCGGGGGGGGGGGGGGGGGGGTAAGCAGTAACCATCGAAACATCCTGCCAGAAACTGTAAGACAGTTAAAAAAGAACAATTATTCCTTATGAGATGCTCATAACAGCCTGGAACCATGGTGGCCTGCCTCGTTCATAGGTCTGGCTCACTGTATGGTTCCTTATGTATTGACTCTGCACTCTAAAATCTATCATGCAAATCTTCATATGTAAAATTCCTCAAAAAACTTGGAAATTCCTCAAAGTTGAATCAGGAATCCACATGGTGCAATAAAAGTTCCCATGGCAAGCTATTCGATAAAATATTATCGCTGTCTTCCATAAAAGATTTGATCTCTGTTTTTATCAACCAACCTGTATTTGCAATGAAGTGTTCGAGCAGATCTCCAATCACGTGAATTTCATCTTCTTCTTCTGTTTTATCTTCGTCTCGGCCATCACCTTTTGAGTTACTAGAAGACGTCTCTTCTCCACTTTTGAATCGATTTTTCAAAGGATTACTACCATCCGATCCAAATGTGGTTTCTGCCAGATCTCTCTTTTTATGTTTTTCCGGAGGATTACCAACTTCTGGATCATCTGGTGACTCATAAATTCTTCCGTGAAAGTGATACTTCCCAGATGTCTTGTTGTCAGGCGGCGGCTCGTCAACATGCATATTAATATCAGAGAACTCGACGTCCATTTGTTATATATAACTTCGAATAGATTCTAAACTAAAATGATATTCTTATCAATAACAAGAATTTTCTCTATTTAAACTGTTCAAGAACGTGAATTGAAAACATGACTAGACAAGCAAATCACGTAAACTTCAAAAGATGAAACTGATTTAAAAATTATTACTCTGTGCCGCATAATACTATGATTTGGCAAAACATACTATGATTTGAAGTTTTGTTTTGATACATGATGATTTTTATGACTCCATTTTGCTTTTATGTGATTTATGGACTGTAAAATAGACAATCTTAAACTTATATACCTGTTTGATCAGTTTATTTTACTTTTTTATTTAAACGATTTTTTTGCTTATCCTCATACGTCATGGCGATTAAAAAAAGTTTTTTTTTCAAAAAAAAATGAGCATGTTTTTAACTTTCCGTCCATATGGCAAAAAACAAGAGAAGAGTCATTACCAAATTTATTATGGACACGGCTTGGTCATTGATTTAGTTCGTGATTAAGCGGGACGTAGTAGGCACCAAAAAAAGGCGTAACTATTGATTAAAGAGATCCAAAAAGGATGCCGCATTTCAGTTGCATGTCAAAAAGAGTTTCCAATTCAGAGGGTATGGACCCGTTACATTAAATGGTCAAACTGTGCACTGGATAGGCGCACAACTTGGTGTCTATATGCTCATGGAGTCTTTGATTATGTTCCCATATGTCAGTGGATTCCACTAACAAAGTTTCCGTGGATTCCGCGTACAAGTACCTGTAACGTAAATTTTGCCGGCACATTTGTTTTGCTGCGGATTCCGCAACAAGCAAATAAAGCTAGTTGTTCTGGTTTCCGCAACTCTAAACTGATTCCGCTAAGTGTAAGTGGAATCAGCAAAATTTGTAAGCGGAATCCACAAATATAAGTCGATTCCGCAATTTGTAACTGGATTCCGCAATTTTGTTCATTATGGAACATGCATACAAACAATTAAAAGCTAGGGATCGAATTTTTATCTATTGCAACTTGCAATTTGAAAACATGGATTTATCCATTGTCAGCGGAATCCACAAAAAAATCTTCAAACATTGGTTAACTAAATAGGTGCGGATGTGAAATCTTTATCGATCACCTGATGATCGAATGACTTTTTATGATCGGAAAATACAACCATCGAATGCCAATTAGGGTTTGAAATGGTTTAAAGTGGGTTTGGAATGCCAGTTCAGGATTTGAAATGGTTCAGAAATCCTCATCACTCATCCATATTTGAGATGAGGTTGTTCAGTTACTTCCAAAATCATCATCGATCATCAGAGATGAGATGTTTTCAATGTTCATTGGGGTAAAGAACAGCTCAATTGTATTTTTCAAAGCTGAACTGGAGCATCAACTGAAAACTGGATTAAAACATCTTCTTTTTATAAAACTGTAAACAAAAACTTATTCAATCTGTAAAACATACAGTATGAAAAATGAGTTAAAATTATGTTTATATATCTTGTTGAGCAATTTGATCAATTTGATTTTAAAAAAATAAGGTCAGAATTTGGTCCGCAGTTTCATCATAATATGGTCAGAAAACAAGGTATCAATGTTTTGAAATTTTGTTGATAAATTGATCAGTTTTTTGGTTCTATTTTTTAAAGTCTCCTCGGCTGTTTCGGCTGTTTCTGAATCTTTTCCCTCAAAATATCTGTTGTTTCAATGGCTCTATTTATTTCTGTGCCTACTGCTGGTATTCTTATTCTGGTTTGATTGTTGAATTATTCTCCAAACAAAGTTTGAGTTTACCTCTTTTTTTGATTTTAATTTTTTCTTTCCACAAGTTTGTACCTACATCGTTTGACGTCTTTGTGTAGTGACGTTTGAGCGATTCTAAAAAAACTTTCACAGAGTCAAGCGAAGTATTTCGTTCCTGAAAAACGAAGGGTGTAGTACTGTAGACTTGAAAGGAAATCAACTATTTCGTCAGTTGATGAGTGCAAAGAATTACAGCACCGAATGGTTCTACCAGACACTGCTTTAACCAACTGGCCTGGCATTATTTCAATTTTAGTGAGGAAAATTTTGGTTGGAATGATTGTAGAAACTTCTGGACTTGGGGTGCCCGGCTTGCATGGTAGTTTAAAGTCGCAATTGCAGACGAGGGCTTGCAGAAGTTGGTTTTTGTACTCTCGGTATCTAAGATCAGCCAACTTTGAATTGACGGAACAAAATTGTAGAGTTAATACTGACATAATGAAACGTGCAAGCCCTTTCATCAAAAGCCCTTTAATCATAGCCGTAGCGCTTCGGGTTGGGTCCGACATCAAATCGGGATGACAGAGCTGTTCTTCGACCTCGACCACGGCCACTGGCCCGGCCTGGCAGAATCCTGACTGACGGCGCCGAAATCAATGGCACTGTTCTGCCACGATCGCACCTAAGCCCGATTGCCCAATTTTCTGACAAACTGTTGTCGGAGTGTTGTGAGTCGGATATAGTGCCGTTGCAGAGCCTTGCATGCCCCTGCCCGCGCCCGCTCGCCATAACGGCATATGCGGCACTGACTTGCTCGTCACTACTAGAGGAGTGGAACCAGTTTAAAACTAGTATTTACATCCGATTAAATTACTGATAAAACTACTTCTGTAAAAGACTTCTTTGCAACCAATCATGATTATTAACTAAAATTTATTATAAATTATATAGCTGAAACTTTCCATAGTTTCAGCAATAGAACAGAACAAATATAATTTAGCAAATTTTTTCAACAGAACAGTTCCTGGTAAATTAACTCGTAAATACCTGTAAACACTAGATTTTTTGGGGATAGCAGATGAAAGAGTATGATTGAGATTGATATTAGACAAAGAAGTTGCACGAGTCTATTCGGCTAAATTAAGATAGCGTGACGAACAGACGGTGTATGTTATCTGAAATTACTCTACTAGTGAGCCAACCCGGATTTAAACTCATCAGGTGCGACCAAGGGTCTCAAAGAATGACCTCAACAGTCTTAGATCTAGCAAATGCAAACTAGACATAAGATCTAAGGTTCAAACACAAAACAAAAATTGATAAGAAGGTTGAAAACTTACCTCCACGTCTCATTAAGTCTAATCAACACCAAATATTATTCAAACTTACACCAGGTCAAAACTCGAATAAAGTATTGAGCCTCTAGATCATGAAATGAAATAGCAGACTGCAACGACTACTTTTCTACAAGATTATCAACGCAGTACATTTTCATTCACAAACACAAAATAGTTGTTTTTGGAGCAGTAAGATTCTTTTTCAAGCCATACATCTCTCAAGGATATATAGCCAATCAATTGTAATATTATAACGACTGACAAAAAAGATAAAAATGTCGTTCAATTCGAACATACCTGCAGTAGTTTTAAAAGTTTTTTAAGTTTAAAAATAATTGAATAAAAAATTTATAAAGTTAGTGAAAAATTCAAAAGGCCATATTGTCAAGGCCTATTTTTACTTTGTAACAACCTATTTTTTGGTTCAAACCCTAAAAATTGAGGCTATCCTTGGATCTTCAATTTTTATCTTAATTCTAAATGTTCATTTTTTAAAATTATTTGATCATCAAGGTTTCCTTTGATCAATTCGAACAATTTTTTCTCTTGTACTCTTTGTCACAGTTTCACTGTTTCATTTCTGTTTCACTTTTTCATCCCCTCGCATTTCACTCTTTCTTTTCTGTTGCGTGCCGCCATCTCAAAATTGAGAGATTTAGCTTGAACCAAAATTAAATAAAAATGAATGTTGCCTAAAAAATTGGGAAATTTGAAGTGTTCCAATAAAAGCTAATAATTTCTTTATACTTACTTTGAATTGTTCAGAATATTTGAATGAAAATTCAAGTAATTATACAAAGTATCGAGAGATTTCTTTTAACGTAAAAAAAATCGAACGAAATAAACATTATTTGCTGTTGCATAGGGAAAAACAACCAGTCAGAATTGAGTAGTATTTTAGTAACACTGTTTGTTCAAGATCAACCAATCAGAGTCCAGTTTTTTCTAAAATTGAACTATTTGTTATTTTTAGGAAACTTTATTGATTAAAAAATGTCTAAAACATTTAAGTTTTCTCGAGCTACTTTTGAAGAAAAAAATTCCAAACGGTTTTGCTATTAATGAAATAGTTGTTGACTCTTACTTTTTTCATTGTTTTTGGACGTTCATGTTGTACAAAATAGAGTTTTCCGGCTAAGTAAAGTTCTCTTTTGAGAGTTTTAACCAATCAAAGGGTTTAATTTTGAGTATAGAATATCAAAGCTTTAAACTTACGGCTGAATTACACCTGACAAGGAAAGAAACTTTGTTTATTCTTGAAAATTGAAAATGATCAAAAAGTCGTATGATGTTTATCAAAGACTCTTTTTTGTCTTTACCCGATTCCCAAATTTGTCAAAACTCTCCAGAAAAATTTTTTATTCCTCAACTTTTTAAAGATTTTCAAAGTTCAAAATCCTGCATGATCAAGTTTGGAATATGATTTCCAGAGATTTGCTTTTAAAAATTCATCAAAACATGCAAACCCAAATTAAAATCAAAGAAGATGATTATTTACTCAAAAATCAACAATTTCTCATTGATTATAAACAAAAAACTTCAATTGACTTGTTGAGAAAACTTGCAGAGGTGCTACTTATTTTAATTTTCCTTCTTTTGATAATTATATCGGCGTTTTTTTTAAATTTTTACCACGAACAGCTTTTGGTCATTCATTTTTGCAACTTTTTTTGTACAATTTACTTTTTTTACTTTGAACCGTCCCACTTTTTGGGAGATTTTATGTCGGTTGATAACTGTAAGGCCGAATAATGCTTTGTGATTGGTAGGCTTGGTTATTGCCTACCACTCACAAAGTTGGTTTGGTTATTGAAGTTTAATTGATTCAAAGATATTTCTTCTGACGGAAGTATACATATAGAGTTAGAACCTTGGATATTTGAGAAAATTTCTGCCAAAACAAAGAATCTAATCAACATTGATTGAATACATAAAGCGAATATCAGTTTTTTCCCCAGTTTTTTTTTAAAAAACTTCCGCTGTTTTAAACTAAATTAAGGTAAAAAATTTTTAATTTGGACTTTTTCTATAAACAAGGTTTTAGTTATAGTTGAAAACTCATATGAAAAGGGTCTTTTAATTGTATAAGACAACCAGAACAAAAATATTTTTGATTGGAAATGACAACGTCTATAATGTTTCTTAAGTACGAGTTTATTAAAAAATTTCTTTAAAGGGGAGCAGAAGACTGTTTGGACTTGACTACAGACCAAATAAGGAAAATCAATTTGGATTGGTAAAGCCCACACATTTGAGTTGATGGTAATCCTCACTCTTAACTCAAACTCATTTTATTTTCAACCTAACTACCGTCAGCTACCTCCTCTCTCCGTTCTAAATCAGTCATTTTTTTTTACTCTGGGCTTTTTGCTCAACTTATTGCTCAAAATGATTTCCTCAGTGCAAAACAGCTACACTATGTACTCGTTAAAAATTTTGCCTGATCTAATACTTATCCAAAGTCCCAATCCAAGTCTAGCACATGATGGAAATGATGCGAAGGGATTTCAACGATTATCAAATGACGCAAGTACTCATCACAGAGAACCAACGTGGAACAATGCAAATGATGGAGGAAGTGTCTGAACACGTGGGAATGAACTATCCCGAGATCCCTTAGTGGAGATTTGCGGCTCAGCCACTCAAGGACTTCCTCTTTCCTTGGGAGGAGGAGATGGGATCAGCCAAAAACCCCATCGCAATAGATGAAGATGAAGGGTTCTCTGAAACAATGCCTCAAAACAGCCCACCACAACAATCACAACAGCTCCATAGAAAAGGTCCACATTATCGACAGCTCTTTGATTAATAATTTTAGTTGATATTTTTTGCTTGTTTTTTACCACATTTTTTGTAATTACTGTTTTTGTTTCAAATTGCTTTTAACTGAAAAGAGAGTAGTTCACGGTGAAACACACCAAATGATTGAAAATAATTAGAATACAAATTAAGTTGGCGATACAACGTTTGCACACATTTTCAGATACTCATGTTAGAGAAAACACTTAAAGTTTACAAAAAATACTTTTCGCATCTTGTCAAAAAAATTGAAACCTTTTTTGCATCTTGTCAAAAACAATTGAAACCTTTTTTGCATTTTATCCAAAAATTGAAACACTTTTTGCATCTTGTGAACAAAATTGGAACACTTTTCGCTCTTTGTAGAATAAAAGTGAAAAACTTTTAGCATCTTGTCAAAAAAATCATTGGTTTTTCTTGCACTGTTAATTTTTATATTTTACGACTTTTTCGTTCAAAACTTATATAATTAGAACACTAACTTTTGCGTGTCTTTTGATCAAAAACAACAGAAAACCAATGTATTAACATAGGGATTAGCGGTCCAAGTCATCAAGATAAAAAATTTTCAAGCAAAAAATCAACATGTATTTTACAATAATTTATTGCGTTTGTCGCTTATCCGTTTAAGAAAAGAAATTAAAATTTTTCATAAAATTTGGAAAAACTAAGAAAAAACATGCAATATACTCAAAAAATACTCAGATGTTTTTGCACACTTGTGAACAATTCAAAACAATTTTTACTTTTTGCAAAAGTTATCAAAATATTTTAAACGTTTTTGTTAAAAATGTCAAAACATTTTTTGCATCCTGTGCAAAAATTATTAATCATTTGAATACTAGTCCAAAAAAAATAATTCAAATTCTACATTTTGCAAAATGTTTGAGAGGGTTTTTGCACACACATTAAAAATTATATAATTTTGTAAAGAAAAAAATGTTTCAACAGGAAAAAAACTAACTTTGACAAGATACTTATAACAAAGATTCAATCATCAATAGATGTTTAATACAAACATTAAACACCAATTGTTTTAAAAAAAGCAGATCCGAGAGTCTGACATAATTCTCCGAAGAGCTAAGGAGGTGTTTTTTGATTAGCTTAGGTAATAAAAAAGTAATTCCACCGTAGAAAATGACGTCATTACGCTTTAATTTTTATAGAACAGTGGAAGTTGTAGAATTTTTTTACCTGAAAAATTGACGTCATTTCTCTTTAAGTAACTTCTAGAATCTTTTAAATTTTAGAATCTACACATCAACTCCTAGATGTTTGTAATAAGACTTTACACATTAACTTGGAGAATTTTCTGAATCTTCTAAACACTAGAAATATCAATTAAAAATTTTACCAATCAGAATTCCAGAAGAAAATCTAAGGTGATGAGATTGATGAAAAAAACTTTCAGTCTTAGATAAAAAGCTGTTTTTCATTTTTAAATCCAAATGAAAATACTCAATTAAGGTTGTGATTATTAGGAGTAGTTTTCAAGGCAATTCTTCACTTTTTAGAAAAAAAATTAAAATTAGATTCAGTTTAACAAGAAGTCTTATTCTACAAAACCTCTTTTAAATAAAAAAATTCAACCAAAGCAATGAGACTTTCGTTTCTCGTTTTTAATCAAAATGACTGATAATTTGAATAATTTTTGAATAAATTTAGATATTTTCTACGTTTTCAGAGAATGTTACTAAAACCTACTTTAAGCTGGTAATAAGATACAGCCAAAAATCTCCGACAGTGCAGTTTATTCCAACAATACGGATTAAAAAAATTAGAAGAAACGAAAACCTATCCCAAAAGTGGAAACCAATCATAATAGAACGGGCGAATTACTGCATCCAGTTTGAAATTGGCACCAAATCTATCAAAATTCTCCAATTGAATCAAATTTCCCAGCCTAGTGAGCAATTTATTATAGATCTTTCAGAATGGAAAGAAATCGAGAGCAAAAGGATCAGAGAATTTAGAAAAGAAGTAGCTATGTGTAAGACACCTTCGATAAAAAAGTGTGGGTTTTGTTCTGATTCAAGTGAAAAAAAATATTAAACTGTGGATCTGGAATACGGAAACAGTTTTCATTTGTTTACAAGTGAATTTTTACTACAAATAACTATTTGATTGTGTTTGACATCTTTTACAGAGATCCGAAGAAGTGTTTCAGTCCCTTAAGAATTTTCAGCATAAGTGGCAAAAAACTGAAACCATTCGCGATAGAAGGTACAGGAAAGAAAAAAGTTGATTCAACAGGGTTATCTATCTCTGGTGATAAGAAAACATGGTGTGGCACATGAAGCAGAAAGTGACAACAAATTCGAAAACTAACTCAATTTTCGTCTTTTTACTCATTTAAAAAAATATCACATTTGATTGTAAATTGGATTTTCTTTTCATTTGAAATAATTTTTTCTGAACCAAAACTTTGTTTTTAAAGAATTATCTGGGCAAACTGCTAGGAGAACAGTAGACAGATAATTATTTTATTTCAAAGGTTACACAATCACTATGCACAGAACCATGACAATCAAGAAAACAGCCAACTATATTTGACAAGTCAGACTCAAATTTTGAGCTGTTAACCTTTCGAACTCTGTACAGAAACGCTGAACCAAGAGTTTGTGTGGAAGCAAGTTTTTCATTAAAACTTAGATGTCTTTCGACTTCTTTCAGAGTTAGACATAGGCAGCTGCTATGTTTCAAGCTCCCCCATGTTCTTCGGAGAATTTTAAGTTTCATTGTAGCCAAATTCTGCAGAGATTAGATAAACACTTTATACAACCACAGATTCTTTTCAAGTATTGTTGCAACAAGCGGAGAAGTATTGAACCAGCTTAGTCGAGCAGTTCAACAAAACTTACGATCGAAAGGAGCCAAAAAGATACCTATTTTTGCAAAGAAATGACTAATTCGGAAAGAATTCAAAAGACATCTAAAATTTAATCAAAAATTTGCTTCCACACAAATTCTTGGTTCAGCGTTTTTCGTTAGTTTTTATATCAACCAATCAGAATCAAGCAGTATTTATCAAAAAGTCATTAAATTTTTTGATGTCAAATTATGAATCAATGTAATTGTAAGCATTGTTCATAAACCTGGAACTAATCTTCTGTATCAAGTTTCCTCCTCATATTTATATTAAATTACTGGTGTTCCTGTAAATCAAAAAACTAATGAGATCTTCATCAATGTCATCACTCACTCTTCTATTCCTACTATTGTTTTGAAGAAGTTCAGCTTTAAACTCTGATAAAAGCCTATTTTTAACTTTGAGAGTACTTTTGATAGTGATGTTTGTTTAGCTAAAATCCATATCTTTTTTAATTTTTTTTTTCAAAAAGTTTCATCTTTTTCAAATATTTTGTAATAAGAGTAAGAACAATTTGTTTAATTTTTCCCTTTTTAGCATATGACTGGTTTTGATGTAAGCAATCGAAATTCAAAACGTGTGGGAAAATGTTTTTTCCCTATTTTAGATGAAATCAGCGGGAGAGTTATAAGTTATTTCTTAAAAAATAAACTGATATTCGTTTTATCTGTTCATTCAATCTTGATAAGATTGCTTGTTTCTGCAGAATTTTTCTCAAATGTCCAATGTTCTAACTCTAACTTTATGCTTCCGACAGAAACAAAACAATTTAGAGTCAATACTATTTCAATCACTAAACCTACAAATCATCACAAAGCATTAATGGGTCTTACAATTATCAACAAACATGAAGTCTCCCAAAACTTGGGACAGTTCTTTGAGTACATTCAAAGTTAAGTTGACATAGGCAATAAATACTGCTTGATTCTGATTAGTTGATATAGAAACTAACGAGAAACGCTGAACCAAGAGTTTGTGTGGAAGCAAGTTTTTGATTAAAACTTAGATGTCTTTTGAATTCTTTCCGAATTAGTCATTTCTTGGCAAAAATAGGTATCTTTTTGGCTCCTTTCTATCGTAAGTTTTGTTGAACTGCTCGACTAAGCTGGTTCAATACTTCTCCGCTTGTTGCAACAATACTTGAAAAGAATCTGTGGTTGTATAAAGTGTTTGTCTAATCTCTGCAGAATTTGGCTCATAGATGTTCATATTCAAACCCAATGAAACTTAAAAATCTCCAAAGAACATGGGGGGAGCTTGAAACATAGCAGCTGCGATGTGGAGGAATGGTTTTCGCAGGGATTAAGAATTTACAAAGGAGCACTATCGCCTTCACCTTTTCCATAAATGGAAATTTTACACAAAACATTCCAAATTTGGTACTAGTTCCCTATAAAGAAATCAAGATGACTCAATGACTCATACTGATTGCTTTTTTTATTCAACCGCGAAATCATTTCTCTCAATTCTCCTCATCTGATCAAAATTTCCTTCTATTCAAAATGTACTCAAGAAAAGACACTAGTCCAAACTACGTTGAATTTTTCAAAAATCAAACCTGAATTGGGAGATTTGCTTGTTCCCAAAAATCTTACAAAAGGAAAAGTGACTTTCAACCCTGTTTTTTTCCACCTATTCAAGAAAAATAAGTTGAACAACTCGAAAAATCGCAGCAAGTCTATCTTCGTGAGAAAGAAGGAGAAAAGTTATCAGCAATACGAAATATGTTGTCATGGTGCTGAAAACCTTGGACTTCAAGCTATATATGAAGCCAAATCTGGTAAAGAATCAACTATGGATCAGATGATCGACATATGCAAAAGAGTATACGAAACAACATCATGCGACATTCGAAGGGTGTGTGTCACAATTAAGAAGTACAGTGTGAAAAAGCCGCCTTACTTTCTTATTTGACTCCTCACTGCAAAAAGAGACGAAGGGTTGAAGCGAATTGCCTATGTCAACTAAACTTTGAATGAACTCAAAGAACTGTCTCAAGTTTTGGGAGACTTCATGTTTGTTGATAATTGTAAGGCCCATTAATGCTTTGTGATGATTTGTAGGTTTAGTGATTGAAATAGTATTGACTCTAAATTGTTTTGTTTCTGTCGGAAGCATAAATTTGGAGTTAGAACATTGGACATTTGAGAAAAATTCTGCAGAAACAAGCAATTTTATCAAGATTGAATGAACACATAACACGAATATCAGTTTATTTTTTAAGAAATAACTTATAACTCTCCCGCTGTTTTCATCTAAATTAGGGAAAAAACTTTTTCCCACACGTTTTGAATTTCGATTGCTTACATCAAAACCAGTCATATGCTAAGAAGGGAAAAATTAAACAAATTGTTCTTACTCTTAATACAAAATATTTGAAAAAGATGAAATTTTTTGAAAAAAAAAATTAAAAAAGACATGGATTTTAGCTAAACAAACATCACTATCAAAAGTACTCTCAAAGTTAAAAATAGGCTTTTATCAGGCTTTAAAGCTAAATTTCTTCAAAGCAATAGTAGGAATAGAAGAGTGAGTGATGGCATTGATGAAGATCTCATTAGTTTTGGATTTACAGGAACACCAGTAATTTAATATAAATATGAGGAGGAAACTTGATACAGAAGATTAATTCCAGGTTTATCGACAATGCCTACAATTACAAGAAAAGTTTTAGATTGACTGCTCATAAATTAATTAACAAACCAATAGAAAAACCCATAAAAAATTGAAGACAAGGGTAGTTATAAAATATTGAGTGAATCGAAATTATTGATTTTAAAGTTTCTTGAACAAAACCTTTCTAATAATCTGAAAAATTTTGATGAAAAATCATGCTTGTTAGTACTTCATTCTGTTAATTCATGTCAACTATGGTATTTTTTCATACAGAAAAAAAAACTATTTTCTTCTGATCTATAACTTAAGAATGGTTCTGATTGGTTGATATCAAAACTTTTGAAAAATCCATGGTAAGAAAAGTTTGATTCTCATTGGTTGACATCAAAACATTTAATGACTTTTTGATAAATAATGCTCGATTCTGATTGGTTGATATCAAAACTTTTCAGAAAATCAATGATAAGAAAAGCTTGATTCTGATTAGTTGACATCAAAACTTCCAAGGAATTCGTTCAAAAATACAACTTGATACTGATTGGTTGATATAAAAGCAACCGAAAAAACTAAGATTTGTAAAGCTCGATTCTGATTGGTTGATATCAAAACTATCAAAAACCCAACAAAGCTTGTTTATGATTGGTTGACATCAAAACATCAAATAATTCTTTGATAATTACAGCTTGATTCTGGTTGGTGTTGATTTTATTTCAACTGTACCAAATAGGTTGAAATGCATTCTGATGTTCCGTCATGTTGAAAGACAGTTGGTCAAGAAACTGGCACAATTGTTATTTTAGTTTTCTTCATTTTTTGAAAGGTACAATTAAATATTTCTCTGAAAACAAAGTGAACAAATTAAATAATTTTTAATGAAAATTAAAACCTGAAAAATCTAGAAACCTGTTCAAAGTTCTAGTATTTTGATAATTTTTTGATAAAGAAATTTTGTATAGTATGAAATAGTAGCAATTTAAATGTAAATTTAACTTAAAATCAAAATAAATGGGTTTCGATTGATGCAAGGAAAAATTTTTCGTTGCTTGTTCACAGTTGTCATCCTGTGTTTTTATCTTCAAACATCTCATATTCTTCGAATTAATATTCAAATGGTGTCGAAATTCTAATATTATAGGAGTCAGTTATGCGCGATGAATGCCCCAGTTAACAGCGTGTGAATGTTTAGAATGCCATTCCAATTGTGTAACCGTCCTCAACGCCGAGGGATTGCCATTTGGATCTTGTGCCTCTGATGCAAAAGTTGGTTGCTCTTAGTATAACGAATGAAATTCTACATCTCACCAAGCACATGACATGACTATATGGGCGGTCCCAATTTGATGCCAGACCATCTGCTAATCGTTTGAGGAAAAACGTGATTTCGGTGCCAAAACACCATCTATTGAATTGACAAGTGGAGTGAAAGACATGTGCTTTTCTTCACAAGCTGGTCCATACTTACTTTTCTTCTCAACCTTTGCAGTTTTCAGTACATTCATGGGATTGCGTTTTTGTCAAGACGGAGCGTCAGTGTCTGTAACACGGATGTCGAACGACGCAGCCGACTGTCTATCCCAAACCCCACGAGCTGAGATATCTGCAATTAGTGCCGGGGTTCCATTTTCTACATCTAGTTCTTTTACGACAGGTTCTGTTTTCACATCCTTCCACAAAATTGAAGCAAGATCGCCCACTGGGTCTCTTATCTCGTTGTGTCGTAGTATTACCAGTCCGCCCTTCTAGCAAGAAAGTGCATGTTGTAAGTCAAAATCTTGTTGACATCCATCGCATCTCGTGAAAGAACGTTTGAGTGGTTTTCTGTACCTGACACATAGAGCGTCTCTGAGCTCTGTGGCTGACAAATTAAAATTATCTTTCAACAAGGGCAGCAAAGTTAGCCACAAGGAACAGTTGTTGTCGATTATTCTCCGGATCGCTCGTTTCTGATCTGCTGGTAAAACTGCAAGCAATTCATCGAGTTTATCTTTGTCCACAGCATTTTGTTTCTCCTCGTGGTTTTTTCTTGCTTCTCTCATATTTGTGTTTTGTAGAGATTGGTCGAAATCATCTTGGAGAAGGATCGAACTCACGAGACAGTCGGTTGCTTCACGTGAAGTGGAAAAAGCTAGTTCGGCGCCTTCTATTGGATTTCGCACACCTAGTCCCCCTCGTTTGTCAGGAAGTGAATACAAAACACGACCTGAGTGTGTGACACTAGAAGTTCATAGTAAGCTTGGCAAAAAGTTTTCCTCCACCATCTTCTCGAGAGGAGCAAACAACTGCGCCGTATCTTTGACTACTCTCTGGACAAAATTCCATTCGCATTGCAGTGTTCTTGTCAATCCAATTAAAGCAGCTTGAGGTTCTTTTTCTGCCACTTTGGACAACTCGCCAAGACAATCCAACCATTCTTGGACCTTTTTTAAAGTGAAACGAATTTTGCCTTCATCAGAGCGAATAAATCCGCCCAAATAACTTCTACCTTCAACTATTCTGATGCCGAACCTGTCAAACAATTGATGAGCTTTTTCAACAAAATTCGGGTGAACAACCAAATAACTTTTGCTTGGCTCGGGGTAAAAGCCATACTCCGAACCGTTTTTCAGTCAAAGATGACAACCATTCAACCAGGTTTTCTAGTGCGCCTAGAGCTCCCGAATCATCTGCATACCATGTTTGTAAATACTTATCTCGGTCTTTGAGTGATTGAATCAATGGCATCAATGAAACACCATAGAATAACATCGCTAGTGGATCAGCCTATGTAGTGCCTTCACTACTGAAAAGAAGTTCTGTCGTTCCTGCAAAAATTAGCGGCGCATACCCTCTATAAGTGTTGAAAAGTAATCGTGAGCACTTTGGCCAAAGTATTCTAGCATTCCATAGAGCCGTTTCCCTGTTCAATGCATTGAATGCATTTGAAGCATCCATCAATAGAAGACCATGCCCGTCCTCTTTGATGCTATTAAACAACTCCTCCACTGCGTGTACAGCTCCTACTATTCCTGCTTTCACACCACAAGCTAGTTGTTGAGATCCACAGGTTTCTTCGAGATCTTTTTTGGTCGCTTCGGCCATAGATTTACACTTTATTCTTCGCAAACACTCACCTATGCCAATGGGTCTAACTCCGGGGCACTTGTCCAAAGCGATCAGACGACCTGACATCAATGCTCGTATTTGGTTCCATGGAATAATTTCGTTAGCTATCTTTGTGATCAGCGCTGCCACTTCATCTCTCAAAGCCGAACTGTGTCCTCCAAATCGAAGAAATGCGTCTTTCCAGTGTTCCGAATTTGCTCCTGAAGCTCCGGCTCCACCGTGCATTGACCTCGCAAATTTTTCTATTTAAGAAGAAGTGATGGTTACTGTTTCTAGCTCAGGCAAGCTGTCTACTTGTATTCTTGCTTCTTCTTTTGACTGTTTTGCTACGAGATGTTTTTCTTTCAGAATGTCAATGACTAATTTTCTTGTTTTTGTTGTGGAATCAATAAATTCGTCATTTGGATGGAGCAAACCTCCGCCAGATCTGCTTGTCAGCCAACGCATGGCAGACCGAACTTTCCCTTCCATCATCATTCGTGCAAAAACTACTGCGGTGTGCTCGTCTTCAGATCTGTTTTTTTTTTCATAGGTTTCCTCGGTTGTTTTTGTGAACATAGTTTGGCTTCTTGTAGTAGAATATTGAACTTACTATTTTCCCAGTCTTCAAGTCGTCTTCCTATCAAAGCTCTCACATCACGTGTGGTTTTTATCATTGGGTCCCGCTGTAAGATTAATCGGCTGAATACAAGAAGTCGTTCTGAACGTTCGTTTTGGTTCAATCGGCAGACTTCTTTCGTTAAAAGATCAACGTATTTACGGCCAATGTTTCCCCCCGGGACTAAATACAGTTTGCCTTGGAGGTTCGCACTCACAGTCCATCTGTTCCCCCATTCGGTTTCTTGAACTTCCTTAGATATGTCGAGAGACCCTCCAAAGGCGTCAAACAAACAGTTTGTGACGTTTTCTGTAATGGGTACGACAGGATAATAGTCTTGCTCACTAAGGATCATGACACGAAGCATTTGATTCGCCCAAAAGTGTTGTTCTTTATTTTCTATTTTGTCTTCGGTTTCGTTGTATGAGTCCTCTTGTTCATCGTCACTAACTCTCTGCGACGCAGAAACGGAGTCCTCATTTGGATTTTCTTCTGAGTGATCACGAAAACCAAAAAAAGACGGCGGTCTTATCGCTCTGTCGCTTCTCCTCATCATTTCGTGTCGGGGTTGACAAACTCCTCAATAGTTGCAATAATTGCAATAATTGCAATAGTTGCAATAGTTGCAATAGTTGCAATAGTTGCGATAGTTGCTATTGTTGCAATAGTTACAATAGTTGCAATAGTTGCAATAGTTGCATTAGTTGCAATTGTTACAATAGTTGCAATAGTTTCAATAGTTGCAATAGCTGCTATATTTGCAATAGTTGCAATAGTTGCAATAGTTGTCAATGTTGTTGTGGTCGTTGTTGTTTTTTTTCCTTTTCTATTCTTGTTTAACAAGACACGTGCTATTCAAAAAATTGCAAATATTTTCAACGCATTTTCGAATCGTTCATTTATGCTTTTGTTCAAAGGTTCTGATTGATAATTAAACCAACTCGAGCGATAGTCAGATTCAAATTATCGTAAAATGCTCATTTGAAATCGTTCCAAAAATCTTTAATTTTCTGTGAGATTTGCAATAGTTGCTTGCCTACGAGGATTTTGTTTGTTTTTAATTTTGATCTTAAAGTAGATAAAATGAGCTAATAACTGGATACGTATTTGTTGAAAGTTTGTAACAAAAGTAGTGTATACTTCTGCAATATCGACAAACTCGTTTTTTTTAGCTATCATTTTAAAAACTTCCTAAATTGAGCAGACAAAGGGTAGCTTAAGCATCCAAAACAACAAGTATTTACTATTTTTGATATTTGACGGTTACAAAGAAGACAAAAATTTGGATAATTTTGTAGGGCGTTGAACATTTCCAGGTAATATAATGCCTAATTCTGCACTAAAAACTCAGTTCAAATTTAGACATTAAGTTTAAAAATGGAATTTTTGGTGAAAAGTTGCATCTTTAGAAAAAACAATCTTTGACAGGATACAATTTTACATATCAAATTCGATTTTTGAGTAGATTTTTGTTCAATTTGAAATTAAAAAGAAGTCTATAGATCAAGCAGAAACGAAGAAAGATCTTAGTTGAAGTTTTCTGACAAACTAAAAAAGCATTCCAATTAAGTTTCATAGGTTTTAAAATATCACATTTGGTTGTAAATTAGATTTTATTTTGATTTGAAATAAACTTTTCTGAACCAAAACTTTTTGTTTTTAAAGAATTATCTGGGCAAACTGCTAAGAGGACATTTGAAGACAGTATGTTATTTTATCTCAAAGATCACATAATCACTATGCACAGAACCATGACAACCAATAAAACAGTCAACTATATTTCGCAAGTCAGACTCAAATTTTGAGCTGTGAACCTTTCGAATTCTGTACAGAAACGCTGAACAAAGAGCTTGTGTGGAAGCAAGTTTTTGATTAAAACTTCGATGTCTCTTGAATTTTTTCCGAATTAGTCGTTTCTTGCAAAATTAGGTATCGTTTTGGCTCCTTCTCGTCGTAAGTTTTGTTGAACTGCTCGACTAAGCTG
Organism: Symsagittifera roscoffensis; assembly: GCF_963678635.1. Taxonomy (NCBI): domain Eukaryota; kingdom Metazoa; phylum Xenacoelomorpha; order Acoela; family Convolutidae; genus Symsagittifera; species Symsagittifera roscoffensis. The sequence goes on along the minus strand of NC_087068.1, from coordinate 2,514,363 downwards.
GTTGAATACTTCTCCGCTGGTTGCAAATATACTTGAATGGAATCTGTGGTTGAACAAAGTGGTTATCTAATCTTTGCAGAATTTGGCTCATAGATGATCCTAATAAAACTAAATGAAACTTAAATTTTTTCAAAGAACGTGGGAGAGCTTGAAACCTAGCAGCTACCATGTGGAGGAATGGTTTTTGCAGGGATTAAGGATTTACAAAGGAGCACTATCACCTTCACCTTTTCCATAAATGGAAAATTTACACAAAACATTCCATATTGGGTACTAGTTCCATATAAAGAAATCAAGATGACTCAATGACTCATGCTGCATGCTTTTTTTCATTCAACCGCAAAATCATTTCTCTCAATTCTCTTCACCTGATCAAATTATCCTTCTATTCAAAATGTACTCAAGAAAAGACACTACTGAGTTTATCTTCGTGAGAAAGAAGGAGAAAAGTTATCAGCAATACGGAATATGTTGTCATGGTGCTGAAAACCTTGGAATTCAACCTATATATGAAGCCAACTCTGGTAAAGAATCAACTATGGATCAGTTGATCGACATCTGTAAAAGAGTATACGAAACAACAACATGCGACATTCAAAGGGTGTGTGTCACAATTAAGAAGTACAGTGTGGAAAAGCCGCCTTAATTTCACATTTGACTCATCACTGCAAAAAGAGACGAAGGGTTGAAGCAAATTGCCTATGTCAACTAAACTTTGAATGAATTCAAAACACTGTCCCAAATTTTGGGAGACTTCATGTTTGTTGATAATTGTAAGTCCTAATAATGCTTTGTGATGATTTGTAGGTTTAGTGATTGAAATAGTATTGATTCTAAATTGATTTTTTTTTCTGTCGGAAGCATAAATTTAGAGTTAGAACATTGGATATTTGAGAAAAATTCTGCCAAACCAAACAATCTTATCAAGATTGAATGAACACATAAAGTGAATATCAGTTTATTTTTTAAGAAATAACTTATAACTCTCCCGCTGTTTTCGTCTAAATTAGGAAAAAATATTTTTTCCCACACGTTTTGAGTTTCGATTGCTTACATCAAAACCAGTCATATGCTAAGAAGGGAAAAATTAAACAAATTGTTCTTACTCTTGTTACAATATCTTTGAAAAAGATGAAAGTTTTTGAAAAAAAGTTGAAAAGTATATGTCTTTTAGCCAAACAAACATCACTATCAAAAGTACTCTCAAAGTTAAAAATAGGCTTTTATCAGACTTTAAAGCTAAATTTCTTCAAAGCAATAGTAGGAATAGACGAGTGAGTGATGACGTTGATGAAGATCTCATCAGTTTTTTGATTTACGGGAACACCAGTAATATAATATAAATATGAGGAGGAAACTTGATACAGAAGATTAATTCCAGGTTTATGGGCAATGCTTACAATTACAAGAAAGGTCTTAGATTGACTGCTCAAAAATTAAATAACAAACCAATAGAAAAACCCATAAAAAATTGAAGACAAGGGTAATTATAAAAGTGTGTTCAAAAGTGAATCAAAATTATTGATTTTGAAGTTTCTTGAACAAAACCTTTCTAATAATCTGAAAAACTTTGATGAAAAATCATGTCTGTTAGTACTTCATTCTGTTATTTCATGTCAAATTTGGTATTTTTTTATGCAGAAAAAAAAGCTATTCTCTTTTGATTTATAACTTGAAATTGATTCTGATTGGTTGATATCAAAACTTTTGAAAAACCCATGATAAGAAAAGTTTGATTCTGATTGGTTGACATCAAAACATTTAATGACTTTTTGGTAAAAACTGCTTGACTCTGATTGGTTGATATAAAAACTATCGAAAAACCCAAGATTTGTAAAGCTCGATTTTGATTGGTTGATAGCAAAACTTTTCAAAAAATTCATGA
>NC_087068.1:2414381-2512278 GCF_963678635.1 Symsagittifera roscoffensis | reverse complement strand
ATTCTGCTTTTATCCAACAAAAGTTTCTTGACAAACCTTTTGACTGATGTGCGGTCTACGAGAATACAATTTTAACAACAAATCAACTCAAACCCATCAGCTTACATGTAATTGTTCATTGCTCAGGCAGCAAAAATAATTTAGATTAAACAGGCAAGTGCTGACCAATACAGTCGCACCGAATGATCATAATCCGAGCTTTCTCGACGGGTAACAGTTAATACCAAAATTATGGCCAGTTATTGCCGCTATGCGTTTGACTTCATGTTTTCAGAAAACAGATGACACTTATTTGCATTCACATCCGTAATCTTTGTTCTCTCAACCGATCTGATTCTTTTGTAGGCTGATGGAGCGTTGTACTATTAATTTATATGCTTATTGCTTCGTGACATTTATCGAGAACCTGTTTAATGAAAATGAATTTACAGACCAGTAGAGCAAAACCTAGTCAATTTTAGCTCGATGAGTCATTTTTTCTATTAAGCACAAGTCATTGAACTGTTTAAATCACTTAGTGAACTACAGATATTTTAGAGCGAAACCTTGAATGTTCGGTTCAAGTTTTGAGGTCAAGCGTAAAAAGAACGATCTACGTCTGATAATGTCTTAAGAACAGCAAATTGCTCGTCTCAAATCACATTGAATTGATTTAGTTTACCGTGTACGCTTTAGTACGAACTATTTTGCGCGTTTGAACTGTATTTATCAATTTGTCAAAAACTCGAGCCGTACGCTTTTTTTTAAAAAAAAATGATTACAGGTAAACTAGATTGTTTTGAGACTCGGGGATCAATGTTTCTCAAACTGCATAAACATTTTTGTCCAAGCTTTCTAGATAAAAAGCTGGAAACTCTCTCGAGAAAAAAAAACACGCAAGCACAATATATTGGTTTCTCTTTTCGAAAAACCAAACCAAACATACTCAAACATTATTGGATTGTTGCAAGGAAATAAAGGACAACGTGAATTCGTTCTCGTTAAGCTCCAACTTTTTTCTGAAAAATTTCTTACCCGTGTTTTTTTCTTATTTCTATCTTCCGAAGATATTTGATCACGAGCTGTGTGCAATTTCTCAACGAGCTCGCTGCTATGATCTCGAAACGAGAGATTAAACACACCACACTCTTTGCACCCTCAACAAAAAAAGCATCCACACTCACTGCATTTTCAATCAAAAGTTAATGAGTATAGGAATCAAATATCACAAAAAAGTGGAAACCGATGCATTCAAGAACTTTGATTAATAAACCGTGATTACTTGACTTTTGCAGCTATTAGAAAAAATTTATGATTTCACTCAAAAATCTTAAACTGTTGAGATGCAAGTCACGAAAGCAATTGTGAGAATTCTGAAACTGCAAATTGTTTTCAAAATTATCTCGAGATCTTTGCCTTCAGTTTTTGCCGTAGAACTAGAAAATAAAATTGCAAAGGACGCGACTAAAATTCGTAGGCATGTCTGGGGAAAAGTTTTGACAAGGTGACTCCCTCTTTTATTTTTGAAAACTAATTAAACAAGTTCAAGCAGACATACGCTCTCTTCTGCCGTCAGCGATTACTCGGTTTTAATAACTCAATTAAATGCCAACACCCTTCAACAAAAAGATGTTAAAAAGAGCAAAACCTTCTGTTATTTGGAAGACTTTCATTACGTAAGTAACGAAGTAGTCTACTTTTGTTTCAATTTTTTGCACTGTTTTGACAAAAATTCATTTTCCTGTAAAACTTTTGATTTACAATTGGTGTGTTTTGACTTATGGGACACAATTGAAATGGTGTTATACTTTGCTCGGCACATTACTGACGTTTTTTGAGTTTCTTTTAGATTTTTTTCCCTTTTTATTCTGGACCAAGTTCAGATGAATTTCGATCAACCGGCTTGTCTAAAATAAGAAAATAAGCCATGAACTGACTTTATCGACTGTCTTGATCCTCCCAAAGACAGTCGGACTTGTTTTGCTCAAAACGTAGCTTGCCTTTAATTTCGATCTAAACTGACATAACGCTAAAAATTCAGAATATTATTTTTTTAGAAGCATCTCAATTTTTCAATGAAGCATCTTATACTTTTCAAGGCATAAAGTTAAATTTACATTTTGAGTGTTCGATGAATTAATGTTTTTCTTAATTTTCAATCAAAAATGGACTTTTTTGACCAGTGTTTCAGTTTTTTAGGCAAAACCCGGTTTGTTTTGGCTGTGTTCAGCTGATGTTTTGATTCTTTTTGACATAACTCGTGGTTTTTTTTTCCTCATCTATTTTTTGCTTAGCTTTAACTGATTCAGCTGCAGCTTATCGAGTTAATTACAAATTGATTGCAGAAAGAAAGGGACGGAACTAAAAATTTTCACAACAGAAAAAAAATCCCTATGAAACATTGTAATCGGAAAATTGTTTCAATCCTTGCGTGAAAAAAAACGTCGGAACATTTTTGGTTAAATCATGAATTGAAACGGAAAAAATTAAATCCAACAGACAATTCGTATATTTCGATACAAAAAAATTGAGACTTTATATTTTGTTTTCTGGTACGGCTCAGAAAATTTTGCAAAAAATGCTGTACTTTTTTCAATAAAAAACTTGAAAAAGAAGCTTATTTTTTTCCAATCCCAATTTTTTTTTTCAGTTTTCTCAGATCAAAATTAGATATATTACTATCTGAGGGCAAAAACTAACATATTGATTATCAATTTAATTTATCTGTTAACAACCCTTTCTCTAATTTTCTATTTAACTTCTTTAGTTGCGTTATTTTTTTTCTGCAATATATATGTACTGTAATTGTAGTTTCTGCGATAAGCAGAGGATCTATGAAAAACTATCCAGCCTGTCTAAGCATAGTCCGTTCACTTATTTCCCTACAATCCAGGCTCAGATTTTTTGTTGAGCGAAGCTCTTTTTTGAGACTCGAGGCCATTTTTTTGCGTCTGGAAATTTCACGTGGTACCACTATTGTAGCCGTAATCTGTCAGACTGTGGAGGACCTGAATCTAGAGGCCAAGTGAGAGCTCGTCCTCACATACAGTCGCTGGCATGGCAGATGATCGATTACACAATCTAATGATTTTGACGTGATCGCCTTACTACTATGCTAAGTTCCTCTATAATGACGATTAATCGGTAGTAAACGTGACTACGATATTTGACAACGATGGAAAAAAAATTGAAGAAGCAAGTTAACTTTAGATTGGGAAAGGAAAAATTTCTACAACTAAAAATACAGGTAGACTCAGCTAGCCCAGTAAACTTTTTGAAAAGAAACGTATACACGAACTTCAGCTAAACGATCCATATTTGAAAATTAAAGGCAGTCGACCAAGCTACTAAAGACCTTTACTGCGGCTTCATGCATGACCGGATGAAGATTGCGGGACAAGTCATCGTACCAATAAGATCCAACAATAAGACAATACAGCTCTCTTCATAACCGATGTGCAAGATACATCCTAGGAAATTACAATCCACCAACGTCGGAATAGAAGTCGCACAGAACCTTTTCCTCATTACAAGAAAAACATTGAAAGTAGGTCATTTATAAATTCCGTTGGACTATACAAGAAAGAAACAAAAATCATTTTCAAGAAACTCAACAAATTAGTTAACAGTGACGGGAAAATAAAGAACCCACTCAAGACTACTCATTTTTCAGGACCCGCTGAAACAAAACAAATAAAACGGCGTAGGGTTCCGCTACATTTTTCACAGGCAATAAGCGAAGAAATTGACAGACTAATTTCCGAAGGACACCTTAAAAGGCTAGAATCATGCGATGAAGATAGATTTATCAGCCCAATAGTAATTACCTGCAAGAAGCATTAGACTCAAAATTTTTAATTAAACAAATATTCCAAAATAAGTACCAGATGCCAAACAATTACAAAATAGAAGATAAGGTTGCATCTCAAATCTCAGAAACATCCGATGGTGAAGTCTAGTTCACAAATTTAAACCTTGAAAATGCTTACAGCCAACTTAATTTAGACCAATTTACGGGCAAACAGGGTAATTTCAGCATCGTTGGAGGAAATTTTACTGGTACATATCAGTTTTGAACGGAATTTTTCGGACTTGGCGATATGTCAAAGAAATTTAAAAGAGTAATGGACCATTGGACATATTCCTTTCACTAGGGTCTGCCTGTACGACATAATAATTTCATCCAAAAAAGCCTTAAGAAACATAAAGAAATCGTTGAAAAGATTTTAACTACATTTGACAATAATAGTTTTGCGTTGAATTGGTCAAAATTTAATATTTTTTAAAGAGGAAATCGAATGGCTAGAGTTGAAAACATCAGAAACAGAAGTAATCACTTTGGAAGATAAAACCTTACTAATAAACTTTGTCCCAATTCCTCTGAACTTGAAAGAGTTGCGCTCTTTTTTCAGACGAGCCAACCAATTCATAAAATTCTTAACAAATCTTGCATCATTTGGAAGCCCTTTAAGGCCGTTCTTAAACAAGAAATCACATTTCACTTAGTCAGACGACCATACCATAGTTTTTGGGAAAACCAAATTTGGAAATTGTTAATTTAACCGAACGTACACACTTCGATGTGAAACTGAAAAACAAGAGTAAAATCGTACGCATCACACAACAGCATCGGCGCAGCGCTCGAAAAACTACACGCCAAAGGCTGGAGACCGGTTTCCTTTGCTAGCCGATTCTTAAACCCACACGAAGCTAATTACTCAACGAACGAATTCGAACTTCTCGGTGTGGTTTGAGCTGTAGAACACTAGGAAAATAATTTATACGGTTCGGAGTTTGAAATCATAACTGACCATGAAGCCCTTTCATCAGCATTATCTTGTAGCCATGGCAAAAACCTAGCATAGTTGTTTTAAAAGATGGATAGACAAACTTTTGCCGTTTACTTTTGCGGTAAAACACCTAGCGGGTAAAGATAGGGGCTTCACGGATTTGATCTCTAGAACTCCAATTGGAAAACCAATTGCTCCTTCAAATTATGATCGAGAATTCGTTGTAGCAACAATTAGTAAAATCAATTCAATCAAAAATCGGATTTTCAGTTATAACACAACTCAAAGCCTCACTCAGGTTTGATTGGACAAACTTCGGAAAATTTCATTTTCGTTCCAAGTTTTGTACCTCTGAATGTATTCCACTGGATTATTCTTTAATTAAATGCTCTAAAAATACCATCTCAAATTTTTCTTTTTTGTTTTCATTATCTTTACAAATCTTCTTAAATCTCCCATGAAATCTAATATTGTGAATAATGTAAGTATAAACAGTGGAATTGTAATTACTCCCTCACCATCCGGTATTGTTGCAAGTCTTACTAAAGCGAGTAGGTCTTCGGATCAGTCATGACTAGTAAAAAAATTACCGAGAATCTCCTAAATTTCTAGAAAAACTATCGGAACTGAACATCTTCTTTAAATGCAAAATGATCGCTTGGATTACAGAAGAAGAGAGTACTTTATATCATATGATTTTAGCTCGAGAAGAAAATAGAGAAATTAAAATCACTATATCGTCTAGTTATTTCAACCATTTTGACAAAGATTTACATACCGGCTAACGAATTACTCTATTTGGACAACAAACAACTTACCATTCGTCCTGAAACAGCCGCCATGAAGCTTCTTCATGAAGCCCATCCTGGACCATTCGGCTTGAAAATCTTTTCGGAAGACGTCTGATAGCCACATATTAGCGGATTGATTTACTTCCAGGGAAAAAATTGCTCGGTTTGTATAAAAGCAAGTAAAAATCTTAAGCCATTAATTCCTGAAAAACACTCTAATAATTTTACCGGTCTCAGTTTTGTACATGAAGAAATTGATTTAGATTTTGCAGGTCCAATAGATTTATCGTGGGGCCATTGTAAATATATCCTACTATGTATAGATAGGTTCATCAAAATCTCTTCGGCAACAATTACTTAAAAAGCTTCAACCGAACCAGTAACTTACTTTCTTAACAATTATATCCATCGTCACGGAATACCAATCTCAATTCGGTTCGGCCACGCTTCGTGTTTTACCAGAGCAAACTTCAAATCACTTTGTGATTCACATAAAATAATTATTATATATTGTACAGTCGCCGACCACCGTTCCAACGGATAAGTGGAAAGACTCGTCCACACTGTTAAATCAAAGTTCCAAACAATGTTTTCGGAATTCCCAAAACCATAATTAACGGACTCAGTCTCCAAAATCATTTGGAACCTACAGAGCACAAAACAATCAGAGTAAATTGCACTTCAATTGAAAAACATTTCAACAGAACACCAAATACTGTATAGAAAAATTCGATCAATCTAAATAAGTAACTTTTTACACAACGAAAAATCAATTATATCAAGAAACAGAAAAACAATTGGGCGTCGGATGAGAAAGTAGAAGGTTAGTAGCTTTGGACAACAAAAATCGAAAGCCCGAAGACAAAGGATACGACTCCGAACCAAGCCCAAAGTTTTCAAAGGTAGTGTCACTGTCCCTGACTTTAAAAATTTTAAAAAAGCAGGATCAAAAAAGAGAAAAGCGTGCGCTAGATCAAGACAAGAAGTGGTCATCACTCCGTCGGACAATATAATAAGAACTAAAACTTCATCAAAGAAATTGAGACAAACTTGAAAACCACCGCAAAAGAAGACACGATTCCAACTGGAACGAAAACAACGGAAGAATTTTTCACCAGGTTACTTAGCAGAAGATGAATCTTTTTGTTTACCCTTTGATACCTCTGACTTAAGCCGTTGGGAATGGACCGTAGGCGGTTATCCATTTAGAGATGTCGGGAGGGAAAGGATCATTAACAACCCAGATAATCGTGAGCAACCTCTATAATTTGGTAGTCATGACAAAGCTTGTCTGTGTTTTTGTCTGGGTTTTTGTTCTTGTTCTTGTTTTTTTAATTTGTCCGAAAACTTGTCTTTAGTTGTCCGAAAATTTTTTTTTTATCTGTCTTTCAGTTGTGAGACTTATACTTTTAAGCAGATGAAATTACAATGCCCCGCTGCTTAGTGAGTTTTCTCAAATCCAAATGAGACGAGAGTTAACGGTCGTAATGTTGTGTAATATCTAGATTTTTTAAATCGACTTTTTTATTTCAGTGATTTCGATACTGAACATATTCAGGAACCGATCAAAGAAAACATCAAATTTCAAAAAGGAACTTCGAGCCCTGTAAAAATTGAAACAACGTTATCGTATATGTAAGTACCTCTTTTAAGAATTGATTAAGATAACACTAAAAACCCGAGAATTATTTCTGGGCCGGATTATAGTTTGTTTTTTAAGGTTGCCCTCGTAAAGAAATAACTTGTGGCTAGATCATTATGTTTTTGTGAAGGTTATATTAATAACAATATGTGTAGCCAAACATACTAAATCAAGAGCAGATAAGAAATTGGCACAAGCTGGAATTTTCAAGATGTTGTACAAACCGCAAGTTTCATTAGTACTAATGAATTCGTTAAATTTGATCTCAGTTCTTATTTTCAGCTTTTTAGTTTTATTAAATTTGTTCAATGTGCAAATCATTATTTTTTCCAAAAGATCCTAGGTCCTATATACCGTATTTTGTTCATTGATTTTTGTTTTACAAGCAATTTTATGTTTCATGTCAGCACTGTTTTGAATGAATTTTTGATAAAAATAAAAAATTTCAAAGTTCTTGTTCTTAAGTTGCTTGTTTTTAATTACCTTTGTTACTTCGTTTCGTATAAACAAAATGCCAACCAGTACTAATGCAAATTTTATTATGGAAATTCAAAATTTCAGTGACTGAAGTTTTTTAGTTGCATGGTCTTTTTGTTCCGACTTTCGATACGAAAGTGACGGAATATTTGTGCTCGGGGTGGTTTTTTTTTCTTCAGACAAATTTCGACTTTTTAAATAGCCATTTTTGACAGAATTTTTTTATATCATTCTCAAGAATTTGTTGTCTTGACTTTATATTTGAAAAAATACTTTACCTGTGATTTTTTTGTAAAGTTATGAGGGTTTAAAATTTGCAATTTTGGTCAATTTGGGACAATTAAGGCGCGATATATTTCGCGCTAGTAACGCGTAAGCGGAGATTTAATCCGTCTTTTAAATCGTTCCAAATTTGTTGAAAGAAGCTTTTTTGCCATTATTGATTTGTTACAAGGAACAAAGTCTATTCTTTTCTAGTTTTTATAGCGTGTGGGGGGATGATTTCATAAAAAAATTTATAACTTTAGAAAAAAAATTTTTCATTTTTTTAAATTATATTTAATTTTTTATGTTACTACTGCTCGATACACCTGAAAAGGCAGTCGGAACATTCGAGGCTTTGCCCTGATACGAGCAGTCTTGTTTGTCTTCTGTGATCTCTTAAGTACTCAATGAAAAAAATGGGAATATAAGACAAAAAAAAAGAAAACAAACTGCATTTCTGGTGTATAAAATTTGCTATTCATAGAATTTTTTTTAAAAAAGAAACGTTTTTGGAAGTCGTAGAAATTGATTTTTTTTATATAGGAGCCCTGTGACATTTATGGTCGACCCAAAGAGAGAAAATAGATTTAGAAGCAAAATAACAAGTTTCAAAGACAATCTTGAGAAATCATTATTACATGAAAGTTACTCATTATAATCCAATATAAGCTAATATGATCAACCACGATATCTTATGATGATGTTTGAGTGTTTCTTTCTATGAGTTTTTTTTATAAAATTGGTTACAATTTTAAATAAATTATTATTTCAAGGCTAAAAATGAATTTAAAAATAATTACCGTACCCAGAAAGACAACCCAGTACCGGCAGGTTAGCATTCAAATCTCATAAACGAACATTGAGAAAGCATTTGATCTACTGGCTTTGCTAAAAATATCAACTACATGATCGAAAACTCTGCGTGTTTGTTTTGATGATAAGCTTACCACTTTACGTGAATGAATCACCAAGCTAGCGATATTCTAATAAACTGACTTGCTATTCTTGATCAGTTTTCCAAGGCACACGTTAGGTTTTACTTTTGGGATAGATCACTGATATTTCTCTTACTTAATTTACACCAGGATTCGATTGACAGAAGTGTTGAGAAGAATCAGGAGAAGTTTTCGCAGGCAAGGCTAATTTGGAAGATCGATATTTTCAAAGCGGCTCAAAAATTTATCATTTAAAGGAAAAGAGATGTTTAAACATTTGATTCGATTTTGCTCAAAAAATGTTTTTCTGAATTTGATTTTTCATTGATTCAAGTTTAGCTCTATAGCTGCTAGCTCGGCAAAATCACCAACTGGTTTCTCAAGAGCATTGCGTCTCAGTTTTGTCACGGACTTATGATGAAAAATAACGCCGCCCAGATGGCTAACGACCCTTTTTGTAAAATATCCATAATTGAAAAAATTCTTGTCTTGGATTTTTGTCTATTTTCTAGGTACATAAAAATTCATGGGTTCTATATCAAAACATTTTCCCCTGCATGTTAATTCAAGGCTTTAAATTCACGAAACTAAGACTACTTTTTAAAATTTTTTCTATATATTTCGATTATTTGAAAAACCAACTAAACTAGAATTTTTCAAAATAAAAAACCCACTTTTTGAGAGACAATGAGAACCAAAGAAATTAAAAGTTGAGGTTTGTATATATCTCTACAAATTGTAGTTAGAAAAAAAACAATGGAAACATTTAAGATCTTCTATTTCGAATGATTACCATAGTAAGCTTTAAGAATGATAATGTTGTAGTCATTGTTGTCTTTCTGACAAATAGAGTCTGTAATATTTTATCGACAATTTTTTTTCTATTCCATTGTTTGGCATGTAAAATTCATATGAGAAGCAGTGTGCGGGCACACTGCTTATTGTATGAGTTTCAAATGCAAAAAATTACTAATAAAAAATCGCTACAGAGATTGCGACTAAGAAATGTTAATTCTTACAAGTTGCAATGTTATAGAAAAATTGAAGTTATTCCTAGTTATGATTCAGCGCAGTCTACTGTCTCCTGACTTAGAAGTTGCAAAATTAGTTTTCATGAGATGGAATGATCCATTTTTTTTCAGGTTTCTGCAATTTTCTCAGCAACTACGTAAGTTGATGTTGAGAACTTGACTTATGATAAAATTCGTGGTTTGAAACTTGACATATGATGAATGAAAAAGTTTATTCGAATAAAACGGGATAAAAAGCAAAGAAATTTTTTCTCAACGCATTGTTTGGCCGTTTAATTAGAGGGCGTCAGAGAAGTGTTCTTATGGCCAAAAATTGAATGTAAGCAAAGAAAACTGTTTGGGTTTTTGGACTTAAATGAACTCGTTAGTAAAATAAAGATCTAAGCTAGGCCCTGATATATGCTGCTTCCAACTCATATACAAAATTAAAATTATGTTATGCTCTAAGAAGACCAAAAATCAGTACTTTATCTAGCAAAATTTCAAAATCTGTGTTAATTTTTGTTTAGCAGCTGAGTACTTTTTAGATTCATCTCAAAACTTCAAACTGCTCTGGCTGTTTCAGGGATTGTTTTAGCCCTGAGTACAGCTCTTTGACATCCTCATATACTTAAAGTATCACAAATGCTTCGAAAACAAATATTTACAGTTTGTATCCGGCGTGATTACATACAAAACGTTCATCCATGAAAAAAAAATCCAAAAAAGAATTTCTAGTAGTTGAAGAGAAAACGGCAGAAACGTTTTTTGTTCACTACATCACTTGAAAAATAAAAGTTACAGTCGCTAGTTGCTGTGATTTTAGTACTATTTCAACTCCGTAACGGCAATGTTGGTTTTGGAGTAAACATATTTATGCGAAGGCAGATCTAGTGGGGGAAAAAACCGAGTGAGAGAACTAAATTTATCACAAATCACGTAAGCACCATTTAACAATGGTGGATGATTGTTAAGCAATCCAAACATTAAACACAACGGCACAAAACTAGCTTACAAAAAACTTTAAGTTTTTGATCGGTAACTTTAAGCATAATTCCGACACCCGGTAAATGACACTACCAAAATAATAACGACAACCTCCATTTGACAAGTTTTCACCCAATAACTTTGTGGGCGAAGTTCTGATTAAAGACACAATTTAAACCGAAAATCTTAAACTAATAAATTTTTAGAGTTTGTCATCAATTACAACTTCCATAATGTGAAGTATTAAATGGCAAATTGAAAACCTATTGTTTTTTTTCAAATCGCAAATGATGAAGATTTCAAAATCGAACTCATGCAAACTAAAGTAATGGGTTTCAACTTAACCGAATTAAGCCCATAAATTTTTGCTGAAACAAAGATCTGAAAAATTATTCAACCTATTCTCAAGCCTAATTTTCATAAGCTATGCAATTTTCAAAAACAGATTTTACAAGGTAAAAAGATTTCACGTTTCTTGGATCTGCTTGAAGAGCTCATTAAACCCGCGTATACTTTTGCCCTCAATACTCTCACAAAAAATTAGAGAAAAAATAATGGCTAATTTTTTTCACCTAACAAGGTTACGTTTTGGGGGAAGAATACCGCATTTCAAGCTTTCGTTTTATTTCAATGCCAACTTGCCTCTATGTTCCTATAAAAATTTAAAAAAAAAAACAGTTGAAAACAAAAATTGAGTTTTCAGTTTCTGAAAGGTTTCGGTTCAAAAAATGAAAAACTTTCATGTATAATAACAGAACAAATTACGTGAAGGGTTTGTAGACTACTAACATCTTGAATATATATTTTAGGTATAAACTTGCTCTCGCAGACCCAAAAATGAACAAGCTTCAACTGGCTATTCGCAGAGTACATAATTTACACCGAGATAATGCCGATATGGATACTTTGAGCTACGATGCTGCTTTAAGTATGTTTTGTAACCAGCGTAATGAGGAGATTAAAAAAGGGTAACAGCGTTTTGAAAAAATTAGTTATAGGCTAGCCATAAGCTTACAAAACTGATCAATAACTTCATTGACGCCTTCATGATTTTTTATGGTTGGCTTGATATGTTAATTAAGAGTAATGAACGTAGTGAAGACTCTTATATATGTCTTGCTGATTTTTTTTGTTCTTTTTTAGGAAAAAAGTTTAAAATTTTTATTCAGTTAGGTATAATGCTTTTTTTGTGTTCAATCAAAGTTCATTTGCTGAAAGTGATGTAAATCGCACTCTACAAAAACAAATGTGGAAAAAGCGCAAAAAAAGTTTGAACGATTTCTAGTTATGAAAACGGAATTTATTTTTAAGTTTCCCCAGTCATAATTTAATCTAGAAATTCAAAGCTTATAGGGTATCTATTTTTTCGTTGGGTTTTTTTTCGAGAAAGTATTCTTTTTATGTTTACTAGCGTTCATAACTTTTTTCCAATCTTCGATTGGATATGTTTAGAAAAAACGGCAAAAATTTTCCAAATCATTATGATGACACATCCTTTCATTCTTAATTAGGTAATATTTTTGAATATTGCAAGAAAGTTTTCTGGTATTACCGTCAACCAACTGAGTCCTCACGTTGATAATTAGCAGAACAAGCAGGCATTCTGTTGGATAACGCTGTTAGAAACACATCTTTTTGGACGTGCAATGACGAGAAAATTGACCCTATTGAGCAACAAGTCGGTGAGTAATGGCCATCTTTATTGCCATGAACAATCAATTATTTTGATCATTCATTTTCGATAAATGTGTTATTGATTAAAAATTTGGCTCATCTACTTGATAAAAAATTGAAAACAGCTTCTCAGAACTGAATGCAAGTATTATGGATCTAGATGAAAATAGTTGGCAAATAAACTAGCACTTGAAATGGCTGGTTTATTCATATAGCATTTTTTATGTTTACCAAGATATAAATATGTGCAAAGAAAAATTTCTCTTTTTTTGTTTTTAAATGGAATTTAATGGAACCTAGTCAATTGTTTCGAAATCAGTTTTCAAAGCTTTTGGTTTGGTTGGAGCTAAAAAATGAAGCAAAATTCAAAAGCATGCTATATTAAATTTTTTGACTTTTTGCTTTTTTATACCTTTTCTTCTAATAGTTTTATCAAGTTCATCATAGAGTAAAATATTCGGAACTGCTTAAGAGGAGCGTATTAATTGCGAATTAAGGAGGAAGCGTAAAACTCTCCTCGTCAAAAATAAACAAAGTTTTGGCAACATAGAACTTTGTCAATGTTTGACGACCGAACTTTTTTGCAAGCTGTTTTTTGGAGAAATTTCACACCAAATTTAGTGAACGTAAAAACGCCCAGAAACAGCTAAGAAAATTGGCTGAGTGGGATGTTTAAGTGCTCCGCAAAAAACACTATCATATGCGAAAACTCTAGATCAAACCAGGAAATTTGTATTGTGGCAACTACTAAAAGCTACTTAAATCAAAATTTCATGTGCTAGTTTTAGTGTTACTAAACTTAATACCTTTATCTAATCTTGATAGTCTTTTTAACCTCTTTTTAACTAAAACTTTTTTTGTAAAGAATTGAGAGATGTGTCGTCTGAACAGTTTGCTAAAAAATTTTTGTTAGGAGATGTTTTGGATCAAAAATTTTTATGAAATTTTCTACAGGTGTTGCTAACATTGCAATTTTATCTGAAATTATTGGCGATTCTGCGATTGCTCATGTTGAAACGATTGTGGAAGGTTGGTACAATGCCAGATCGAAGTATCAATTTCCGGGTGGAAACGAATCTTTCGATGCATGTAATAAAAGCAAAACCATCAGTGAATTTAGTTCCTTCACACAGGTTAGGTTTTGGTCTACAAAAGTTTTCCACCAAACTAAAACATTCGCGTAGTGTTTTGGACTAAAGTTGTTCTGTGAATTTTTTTCAGTCTTAACCAAAATAAAAAATTTGCTTGAATGAAGTGTTTTTTCAGTAATTCAATAAATTTCATTCAGTAAGAAAAAAACCTTCACTTAATTTAGTTTCTACGTGCTACTTCTTCGTGCTACTTTTTAATTTCTACCTACTACTCTGAAGTCTCAAACTAGTCTTATCACATGTTTGTATCAAAACAAAGTGCAAATAGAATTTAGTTAAAGAGTTGATTGAAGTTTAAACACGCATATTGATATTTCTTCCAATAAAACGATTATTATGATAAAGCACACTGTTAAGAGTTGCTTTCAGATGATGTGGCAAAATAGCACCCACATTGGTTGCCAAACTTCTGCAAAAACGATTTGTGGTTCTTTTTTTCTCTTGTGTTTATACAAACCAGAAGGCAACGTGCCGGGGCATGCTCTGATGAAAGATTGGAATTTCGAGGCAATCCGGAAATGGGGTGAAGATATTTCAACGTGCAACGCGTGAGTATATAAGAAACAATCCTTAATCTCCTTATCCATAAACACTATAATTATATATCGGTTAAGAGATCATGAAAATTGTTCATATTTGGAGTGTACAGCTGATAAGTTGATTTGGAGTGTACAGCTGAAAGACACTGCGATCCTCTCTAATAAGACGAACGTTTATGTAACTTCTTTCGTTACAACTTACAAAGACTCAAAACGAAATTGGTCAAAACTTTTCATGGAGATTCTCAACTAAAGGGATGCG
This sequence comes from Symsagittifera roscoffensis, assembly GCF_963678635.1. Lineage (NCBI taxonomy): Eukaryota > Metazoa > Xenacoelomorpha > Acoela > Convolutidae > Symsagittifera > Symsagittifera roscoffensis. The sequence continues at coordinate 2,497,777 of NC_087068.1, read as the reverse complement.
TTCAAAAAACCGATGTATCAGTAATGTATCAGATTTGTAAACCGAATTTCTTTTTTTTAAATTCAACTTTTGGTTTTTTAATTGAATAATGCAATAATTGTTGATTTTCGGGTTACCGATTTATTTGTTCCGCTTGTTTTAGGTTTGCTGATACATTAAAAACACAGCTACAACCCATTTAACGAAATGAAACCAGTCTTGTGTTTGAATATTAATAGCTCTATATTAAAAAATTCTCAGACAAAAACTTTTAGGTATCAATCATTAGAGTTGTTAATTTTATGGCTATTGCTATTTTTTAAAACAGCAGGTTAAGCGCATTTAAGTTTTCATTATATTTGTTTTTTAGTGAATTAGAAGCAAGACTCAACAGAGACTCTGGATTGTCAAAGGACCTTATCATAATTTCCTGGTTGCTTTTCGTATGTTTGTAATTTCAGATTTTGTTTGTTCGTTAACCTGCATTCATAATCTTGAACAATGATTTCAAAAAAATTTATGGTAATAAGTGTTTTCTAGCGTATCAAAGTTTAATTAAACTAGTCAGCACTCCTAAGTTTTTTTAAATAGCATACCAAATTTGATTCAAACTTTTTGTGAGATGCAATTGAGACTACAAAAACTAAGAGTGTGAAATCAAATTCGCCAAAGACAGTAAACATTTTGACATGTTTTAATGCCGGGTCGGTTGAAACTTTTAAAATTTTGTATCAAATCTTCTCCAAATCTTCAAATGTTGAAATTTCTATGTCAAATGGAAAATCCTCTTGGTTTCTTGGTCAATATTCTGCTAGTGAGTTTTATCTTATTGAACTTTTAAGTTTAACGTCATAGTTTAATTGCGTTTTTTGCTACTAATTGACTGTCAATTAGTTTGCTTTGTATGCTTATTGTAGAATATTTCTCCATGTTTTTCTTTTTATGTCAGCAACATACCTTTGAGCGTCATAACTTTTTTCCTCAAATCTACGAAAGTTACTGAAAATTGTGTATCCCTTTAACGGTTTCTTCAGCTTTTTGAAAAATTGGATACATTTTTGACATCAGTTACATTATATACGGAACAATTCAGAGTTTTGATAATGCGTATGATTTAACCTAACAATCAGGTGATTTATTATGCAGGCATAAACTTATTTAATACAATTTATTAAAAATTATTTCAGCAGTTCAGCTCATTCTGGAACTAAAAAGTTATTGCAAAGATTTTTCCTTTCTCACTTACGATAAAATATAAGGAATAGATTAATCTCAGACATTACTCTTGGAGAGCTCTTTCTATCGCATAATCTATCTATCTCTGACTAAAATTGATAGCCTTACCTGATAGTTGTTTTATTTATCAATCAAACTTGAACATAAATTAGTTTGAAAGACTAAATTTTGCAATAAAAATTCTGATGGTTCGATGTATCTTGAAGATTTTTCAAGTTTTAGAGACCGCTGCATAAAAGTTTGAAGATTAACTAACAATATTTTAAATTAGAGAAAAGCTTTACCCTTTCTCGCACTTTAGATTTTTATCCTTAGAATGCTTTTATATAGGTCGTGGCGACTTTTTTTCAATGAAATATTTATATGGAAGAAGTAGCAATATGACACTACAGTAGAGGCAGTTGGTGTAGATCACACGCTCGGGGGTGAGCCGGATACGGAAAAGAGCAGGAGAAGTTCTAGAGTTTTCCCTTTTCTAGAATATTCCCAATTCTAGAAAATTCCCACCTTCAGTGAAATGCTTACATATTTGTGTCATGTTATTCTTTATGTGCATGTTTGCTTAAAGATTTTTTACAAAAACTCACATGATATTTGAAAATTTTCTTAAAGTCGTTTTTAAATTTTAATGCACTGTTTTTGATGCAACTGATCAAAAAAGGTTCCAGAAAGTTCTAAAAATATTTCAGACTGTTTGTAGCTGTTATCAAAAATTATTTCAAAACACTGTTCTATAATGTCAATTGCTATCCAGAATGAAATTCCTCAACCCTAATGTTGAAGATTGTATGGATACTGACACGCGGAGTTTCAAAGAAATATTAAAGTCTTCAAATGAAATCTCAAATGATTCTGGTTACTGTTCAGATAATCAGTTGGTACCAAAAATCAGAAAAAAAACACATGATCCCTGGAATTACCTTTGCAATGCTTGTTACTCTGAGTATTTAAGTGTATTTAATTCTGAAAACAAAAAATTAAATTTTTTTATTTTTTGTTCAACTCATTTTATAAATTTATTTTTAAGGAAAAAAATAACAAAAAAGCTAGGAAAGATGTCACGCGAGTCTAAAAAACAACCCACCGAGTGTGCACATTATCAAAATCTCAAGTCTTCTCAAATTGAAAGGCAGAAAATCAAGATTGTGTAACAAAAAAAGCAAAAACTCCCAACGTTGATTTGAAAAAAACTCCAACTGTCTTCAGCTGAAAAACTGTTCTGATCTTCAAAAAGTTTCAATTTAGCACGTATTCAATTCAAATGAGTTGTACATGATTTGTAATTGTTGTTGGCGGCACAACTTTCGCACTTCGTTGCGGTATTGCTATTCGAGCAGCCAGTCACACTCCCATTTCTCAAAGACAGTATACCCTAGTAACGTGAACGAAAATTCAAACTAAACGAAATCAAATGGAACTAACTTATCAAACATATTCCAAATATTATTAAATTTTTGTAGATTTTTTAGTCTAATTAATATTTTTGAAAATTTTAATAATTGAACTTCGAGATTCGAGGGAAAATTTGCGTTGTGCATCATACTGACGAACTTGTTCGGGAGTTTTTCGTCAATCAAGTTGGACTTTAAAAACTAGAACATATTTTAAAAATAATTTAAAATTGTTTTAGTTTTTTTGCCGTTCTCATTATAATATCTCAGTGGAGAAACAGATGTGTGCATGGTGAGAGCAACCTATAAATTCCCACACTATGCGACAGGAGTTTCAAAACGAACCGGGAACTTTCTATTTTGATGTGCGATTATAAGAAGCGAGACGAACCAACACATTGTTTGGTACTGAAATATACGAAATCTCTCTCGGCTACTTGAAAACCATGTCTCTCTGGTTGTAGTCTTTCGTTAGGAATATTTCTACACACTGTATATCGTCCTGTCAGTATATTTCCAACATTGCATAGAGGTATAGGGCATTATCATCGTATCCAACAATATATTTCAAAAAACCGCTTTCGTCTTCACCAATGAATGAATAACTCATTAATTTTTTCGTAGCGACCAAAAACGAAACTCGGTCCACCAACGATATTTTTATGCAGCAGGTTAAAGGAAACTTTAGATTTTTGGTCTAGCCCAAAAATTGCCACACCACGATTGAATCCATGAAGTATTTTGTTGGCGGAAACACTCAACGTCAAGTTTTCTTTCAGCGAATAAATTTGTTCAGTTTTGTAGAATTCGATTAACTTTTGAACAGTTTCGCGCATTATTTATGAAAATTTTCAATGTCCCGAAAGTTAGTACTCCATGTTGAGTGGGTTTTGATTGCGTAACTTTGAAGAAAAAATGCCGAACAAGGAGGTAAAGCTGTTTCAAGAAGTTTATCAAAAGAAACCAAATACTCGTATGGGAAATGCAATTTATTTACAAATACAACATAAGCTTCAAAAAATTGATCCAATGAGGTGCCTGCAGCTAGAAAAAGGTCACTGTCAACAAACCGATGAGTTGGTAAAGCTAACAAAAAAAATCTTTTATTCTTTTTCGTCACAGTGATCTTAAATTAAAACTAAAACCTGTTTAAAGATTGGAAAATATTTCCGAATTAAATTCAAACAGTAAAAGCCACTGTTGGAACCAACTATTGGTAACTTCTCAATGTAAATTGTCAGTTTATTAGATTACTGGGTAAGTTGTTTTAGGGTTGAATCTTTTTTTTTATGTGGGCTTCTTGGTAATCTATCAAAAGTCTCAAACTTTCTAGGATGTCTTCAATTTCTCAGATAAGAAAGCTGCATTGTGTTGAGATAAATCTATCAGTGAATCAACGACAGGGTTAACAAGTAATTTAGGCATCTTGTTTACAAAGAGTTGGGTGGGTTCACTGGATGAAAACAGGATTTTCTGATGCACTGCAACAGATACTGGAACATGTTGGTTTGTAAAACGAAGTATTTTTGTTGGTACAAACAGATCATCAGAAAGGTCTTGCTGTTCGCCATTCGGCCGAAAAACAGGTTCAAGAAATTATTCAAAATCAAATCGAAAGCAACAAAAGAAAGATAAAAGCAAAGATCGTGTGAAAAAGTTATTCCAATTAGTTCGAGTTCATCGGAAATTGAAGAAGCGGAACTGTATTTGCCTCCTGGGTAAACATGTGGGATTTGATTATATCATCTTTTATAGGTTTTTCCAGGTTTTGGGCGGTTCTTCGATAAAAACCACAGCTATATCAACGATACTTCTTGAAGAGGACACTCAGCCTTCTAATCGAACAATTGTGATCACCAACTACCAGAAAATTAACACTATGATTTTCTCTTTCGCTAAAAAAAAAACTACTTGAAAGAGAATCATCAGGATTATCGTCATCAAGGGTATAAAAAATATTGAACAATTAAATAAAGGCCTAATTTTGTTGAAATCATCTTTTCTTTAGCCACAGGAGAATTGGATTCGTCTAAACAAGATTCGACTGACCTTACAAAACCTCAACATCGCAATTACCCCCGTTTAATTGTTTCTCCCCAATTTTTGCTAGAAACAAAATATAGCCAATGGCAAGTTTTGTACAAACAGTTATTGCAATCTAGACAGTAATACGCACTGTGGAAACCAACTATGGTTAACTGCTCAATAAAAATTCTCAATTTACTAATTTACTGAGTAAGTTGTTTAAGGGTTGGAGCTTTTTCTTTTATGTGGGCTTCTTGGTAATCTATCAAAAGTCTCAACTGTTCTACGATGCCTTCAATTTTTTCAATTTGAAAAGCTGCGTTCTGATGAAATAATTCTATCAGTGATTCAACGAAAGGGTGAACAAGTAATTGAGGCACCTTGTTCACAAAGGATTGAGTGGGTTCACTGGTTGAAAACAGGATTTTATGATGCACTGCAACAGATACTGGGACATGTTGGTTTTAGAAACGAAGTTTTTTGTTGGTACAAGCAGATCATCAGAAAGGTCTTGCAGTTCGCCATTCGACCGAACAAGAGGTTCAAGAAATTACTCAAAATCAAATCGAAAGCAACAAAAGAATGATAAAAGCTAAGATCGCGTTGAAAACTTATTCCAATTAGTTCGAGTTCATTGAAAATTGAAGAAGCGGAACTGTGTTTGCCTCCTGGGTAAACTTGGTTGGTTTTATTCTAACATCTTTTAAAGTTTTTTTCTAGATTTTGGGCGGTTCTTGGATAAAACCCACAGATATAGCAACGAAATTTCTTGAAGAGGACACTCAGCTTTCTGATCAAACAAATGTGATCACCAAATACCAGAAAATTAACACTGTTGATTTCTTTTTCCCTGCGATAAATAAGATTACCTGAAAAAGAATCATCAGGATTATCATCATCAAGGGTATAAACAAATATTGAACAATAAAAAAAAGGCTTAATTTTGTCAAAATCATCTATTCTTGAGCCACCTTGTTCACAAAGAACTTCGTTGGTTCACTGGATGTTATGATGCACTGCAGCAGATGATGGAACATGTTGATGTGTAAAACGAAGGTTTTTGTCGGTACAAACAAATCATCAGCAGAAAAGTATTGCTGTTCGCCATTCGGCCGAACGACAGGTTCAAAAACGGACTAAAAATCGAAGGTTACAAAACCAATGATAAAAGGGAAGATCATGTGGAACAGTTTTTACAATTTAATTGAGAGAGCGGGGCTGTACTTGGAGCATCTATCTTAAAGATTGTATGGATACTGACACGCGGAGTTTCAAAGAAATATTAAAGTCTTCAAATCAAAACTCAAATGATTCTTGTTAGTGGTCAGATGATCAGCTGGTACCAAAAATCAGAAAAAAATACGTGATCTCTGGAATTACCTTTGCAATGCTTGTTTTTCTGAGTATTTAGGTGTATTTAATTATGAAAAAATAAATTAAATTTATTTATATTTTGTTCATCTCATTTTTTAAAATTATTTTTATGGAAGAAAAATAACAAAAGAGCTAAGAAAGATGTCACGCGAGTCTAGAAAACTACCCACCGAGTGTGCACAACATCAAACTCCCAAGTCTTCTCAAATTGATAGGCCAAAAATCAAGATTGTGTGAGAAAAAGAGCAAAAACTCCCAGCGATGATTTGAAAAAAACTCAAACTCTCCTCAGCTGAAAAACTGTTCTGATCCTCAAAAAATTTCAATTTGGCACTTATTCAATTCAAATGAGTTGTACATGATTTATCAATGTTAGTAATAACATCAAAGTACCTTTAAATTCGGCACTGCAGCAATTAGTAACTTTCTAGATTAAATCAATAAAAAAACCTAATTTTATTTGTTTTACATTATAAAAAAACGATCAATGTTGTTGACCTCGAAGAAAGCTACTCCATGAAAAGCACGTGAAATAAACGTTTAGGAAAGGACATTAATCTAAAAAAGGTTATGCAATTAATTTCATAAATGCAAAACTTGATTATAAATTAAGTGGTTTTGTAGTAACTCTATCCATTGAAACACTACGTTTGCAATAAAAATAAGTAATAGATCTCTTTTGTGTATTACTATTTTTTGATTTGATTATCGGCAAGTCTGAAACCACGATTGATATCCTCATAAGTTTTTTTCGTTTTAAGAACACTCTTGTAGTTTTCAAGTGGATTGGAGATATTTCATTTTGGAGATTGGAGATATTCCATTTTGATTGTCACAGCAAGTTGCTTCATATGACCATCAAGAATGGTACGGTTCACAATCGTGTTCTTAAAACTTGGCGGCAATTCCTCGAAATTTTCTTTCAAGTGATCTGGAACGTGAATGTCGACAAGTGCAAGACCGTAAATTTTGTCTGACATTAGCAAGTGCTAAAACTGATCTTTTGATAATGTCAAGTTCGTCATGTTCAGTTGGCGGCACAACGTTTGCACTTCGTTTGCAGTTCAAACAAATGTGATCACCAACTACCAGAAAATAACCCTGTTGGTTTCTATTTCGCTGCAATAAATTAGATTATCTGAAAGAAAATAATCAGGATTATCATCATCAAGGGTATAAAGAAATATTGAAAACTTAAAAAAAGGCTTAATTTTGACAAAATTATCTATTCTGGAGCCACCTTGTTCTCAAAGAACTGAGTTGGTTCACTGGATGAAAGCGGGATAATATGATGCACTGCAACAGATACTGGAACATTTTGGTAAAACGAAGATTTTGTTGGTATAAACAAATCATCAGCAGAACATTATTGCTGTTTGCCATCATTCGGCCGAACGACAGGTTCAAAAACGGGCTCAAAATCGAAGGTTACTAACTAATTATGAAAGGGAAGATCAGGTGAAACAGTTATTCTAATTTAGTTGAGAGAGCGGGGCTGTACTTGGAGCGTCTATGCTAAAGATTGTATGGATACCTACACGCGGATTTTCAAAGAAATATTAAAGTCTTCAAATCAAAACTCAAGTGATTCTGGTTAGGGGTTAGATGACCAGTTGGTCCCAAAAATCAGAAAAAGAATACGTGATCCCTGGATTTATCTTTGCAAGGCTTGCTTTTCTGAGTATATAGGAGTAGTATAGCCAATTTACACTGGGATCGGGGGGGGGGGGGGGGGGTGATCCCTACAGGGATCATTGGGTATTGAGATCCCAACGTAAATTTTTGAGATCCCATGTAAAAGTACTGATCCCATGTAAAATTTGTTATGATCCCAAATAATGATCCCACAAGTTTGATCTCAATGTATAATTTTTTAAACCAATGATCCTGAATGTAAATTTTTGTTAGGTTGATAGCTAAATCGTCCAAATTCCCAGACGGTGTATTTCGTTCTTTTTGTTTATGCACCAAATTGGATTGGTATATAAAGTGGTTATAGCTATTAGTTTCATGCATGGTATATGAAAGACGCTTGATTTCTGCACCGAATATGTTTGGAATATATGTATAGAATCAGCTTGAAATTTTGATGTATTACTATAGACTGGTTTCTGTAAACGTCTATGTCAAGTACTTTCAGGAAGAAACTGTTGAAGAATTAAACGGAAAACATACGTTTCAAGGTTAAATTGAATTTTGTAAGCTTTTGGTTCAAATATAACACCAATTCTAACACGCACACTGGTACACATTAAAACATAAGACTTGTCATAAAGTCAATATTAGATAAGAAGCGTTTGAAGCAAAATTATTTCTGGCTTGACCACTGAATGTAAATGCTGTTACTCTTTACTGCACAATGTTTCACATACTATCACATTAACAAATATTTTTTTCTTATTTCCTGCGAAAACGTTTTGGTTACGTTGGCACATCTTCAACGGCTTCACGATCTAGAAAAGAATTATCCGACGATTCTGAAGACGATTCTGCAGAAGTTTCAGCACTCAAATCGGCAATATCGTCACTGTCAAGGTCACTCTCGTTTATCTGATCGAGACGTGCAAATCCAGGATCCGGAGTCTGGAATCCTATTTCATTTGAGGCTGTTGACATAAGATCGAACAATCAACGATGTACATGTGATTGACTTGTGCTGGGGTCAATGAAGCTATCTTCATTATCGTATTGCACATCTTGCGTATAATCCCAGTCTATTTGTGTTCGATCAAGTTCTTGCGACATACCATCTAGTATATTCTCTTGATCCCATTCATTCTATTGGTGCGTCATTGTCTTCAAAATGAGCAACCCATGCATCTAGATTGTCATCATCATCACTACTTCGATCTAACGTTTCATCGTTCGCACTATCGGCATGAAATGTAGAGCTGTTATTACCACCATGACTATCGTTTGAAGGCGGTTCTGAAGACTCGATGTAACCATATGGCAACGTTGAAATGCCATCATCCAATATATACCGTTTATCGTCGAACGATGACAATGCTATCTTATTCGTACGAACAGTATTCAGAACATGACGGTCAGATGCAATTCGGGTGTTTTCAGCTCGATAGAGACTACCCATCTCAAGAGTTTCTTCATACTTCCGATGAGTAAGAAGATTTTGAGTTGCCCTAGAAATGCCTTTAGCTGAAAGCTTACGATGATCTATATAAAATGAATAAATGATTACTAATCGTTAATACATTGAAATTTTTTTTCGAAAAAAAATTTTTCCCCAAATTTCCGACAAATTTTTTTCGAAAATTTTTTTTTTCACAAATTTTCGACAAATTTTTTTTCGAAAAAAATTTTTTCCCAAATTTTTTTTTCGACAAATTTTTTTTTCGAAAAAATTTTTTTTCCCAAATTTTCGACAAATTTTTTTTCGAAAAAAATTTTTTCCCAAATTTTTTTCCCAAATTTTCAACAAATTTTTTTTCGAAATTTTTTTTCACAAAATTTCGACAAATTTTTTTTCGAATAATTTTTTTCTCCCAATTTTTTTTTCGACAAATTTTTTTTCAAAAAAAATTTTTTTCCCAAATTTTTTTTTCGACAATTTTTTCATTAAAAAAAAAAATTTCCCAAATTTTGGAAAAAAAATTTTTCTCGAAAGTTTTTGGTTTTCCCAATTTTTTTTGTCGACAAATTGAAAAAAAAAATCTAATTTTTTCAACAAATTTTGATGAATAATTGAAAGTACTCACTTAGAGAGACGATTGAGTATAACTTGGGTTTTAAAGCAATGAAATCCGTGATGGTGTCGGCTGGGAACTCATCTTTGTATTTGAGAACTGTCAGTTTGTTTTGCTTGTTAAACAGGGGATGGTTTTCGGGATAATTTGAGAAATCGAATTCGTCAATAATGTTGGATTTGTTTTTCAAAATTTCGTAAAAATCTGCATTCTTTTCGGTTTCTATTTCATAAAGCAAACTATCGGTATCGGAGTAAAGCAATCGACACTCAAAGTTTGGTTTCATAATTTCATAGTGAAACCGATACATTTCAAATTTAGCGATTTCAAGCACGCATGCTCCTACTATGGTAGGTACATTCCAATTAATGACTCGTGGTGCTGACGTCAATGCCGCTAAATCATCACCAAATATTTTAAATGTCTTGAAGTCAAAAGCAGAAATTTGTTGCATTGTTTCTTCAGCGTTATGTACAATACTAACCTTCACTCTTTTTCTTTTCGATTCGCATGTTTTTCCATATGCAGAATTATTCAACAATTTGTACAGTGCTTCTTCAAATTTGTTTCGTGCAGATTTCCTTTTGTTTGTGTTTAGGGTTATATAGGGTTCTAACCATAGTTCTTGCTTGAACTTTAAAACTCTATGTACTTTCGTTATTTTCAAACCCAACCGAACATAGAGTTGTAAGAGTTTGTAATGCACTGTATAATTATTCTTGTTATGCAATGTCTGAAGCAGTTTTTTTACTTTGCCAGGAGCAACTCGATAATTATCATTGCTTTTCATTTGTTTTGCCAGATCTCGTTGGTAATCACTTAACCACTCCTCTGGCACCACTTCTTTGGTTGGTGCTAAAGGATAGTCTCGATGGGATTCATGAAGTTCTTGAGGGTACTCGAGATCTACTTCAAGAATGAAACCAATATCTGAATCTTCTGGAGTTGCCAATATTTCATCAAGGCTCGTTTCACTGCTTGTACTAACTTCACCGTCTTCCTTAACATGGATTAACTCAAAGTCCCGTGCTGGTAATTTATGCATTTGCATAACACCTCCATATAGATTATTTGCATCCAACATGAAGCCATAAGTTGTTTTTTCTTGAGGGTTGTACTTTTCATTCATGTACGGGTTGTTTGCATTGAATTTTCTTTTTTCAAAAACAGATGCTGTCCCACCTCGCATCATATTTTCCACCATTTCTAAATGCTCTCTTTCCGAAAGAAGTTCAATATCAGCGTTACAGATCCTCTTGAAAGCATCTCCCGCAAGATTCGACGCAGTAAAATGATGCGCGCAATCTAATCCGTAGCTTGCGTGAGTTATCGAACGAAACTCTTCAAAAACACATGCGAGAAGAAGAGTATCACATGTGAGATAGAGATTGTGATATTGCTCTAAGTTTATGCAATTGAATTTATCGAAGACTGTTTGAGCATGTTTTAAATCTTCTTCACTAACACTGATTTTTCCTCCTTCTAATGAGTTTCCCCATGCACTGAGTGGTGGCAGATTTTGTTCATCAAACTTTAATCGATTTGACATATAGGAATACGGGTAAAAACCTTTCCTCTTTAGAAGTGCGCGAGAACTCTCATCAGCTTGTTTGAAGTGTTCATCTAGTATAGAGAACTTATCAGCTGGTAAATTATCAACAAGTTTTTGTAACGAAAAATTGAAAAACTTACATGAGTCTATGAATCGCATGTATTCATAGACATTTTGCTTAACACCATTTGCTCGTGTGTAAGTGTCAACCAATACAGCAATGCTTAGTGAGATATACTTCTCATCTGTTGCGGGTATGACTTGGATCGTGCTCGTTGGTTCCAACTCACCCAAGGCCAAACAAATATGGTGAAGATCATAATTTTGTATATTGTGTCCAACAACTGGTGTACATCGCACCTTTCGTCGCGCTAGGTTACACTTTGAGTGCGCCCACCCTAGGAATTCACCACTGTAGTGACAGTGGTCCAAACATTTTGTTTCACCTTCAACAAACTCTGCTAGGCACAACCAGCATGAGGTGGCTTCATCCTGCTTCAGGATAGATCGATTGCCAATATAGTTTGCGTATCGATTTTTTTGTTGGTAGATTTGTTTTGCTAGTATGTGTAACTGCTCGATGAATTTTGGTATACATTTTTCACTACTGTTTAAATCAAAGAAGTATGGTTTTGAAGAACCATGTTCAATCGCACACAGAGAGTAACCAGAGGGTTCATGTTTTTCTAAGATCCTAGACGACGAAGTGTTCGGGTTGTTATTGCATGTGGTTACAGGTTTCAAAAACGATTCGAAATCGAAGTAGATAACGACAGGAACAAAACTAAGTGCTGCATAGTTGTTGAATTTGTACTTAATGCTTCCATCTTCAGCGGATGGCATTTTTATTACTGCAGGTTCATGTTCTTTGCGTGATCTTTGATGCATCTTGTTTGCTTCTTCGCTATAACTTATGTGAAAACAGTTCCGACACAGGCGCATGAAGGTCCGGAATTTATAAATTTTGATTTCACATATGAATCTTAACAGGTTGGTTATTAGGACGAAATGATGTTTACCCGGCTCAAATAACAACAAAAGATCCATACTGAATGTATCTTCAGACTCATTTTTTGATATCAACATAGGCACCAAGTCTCCTTTTTCATAAAGAAACACATTGACACGAACTTTGTTCAAACGTTCAAATTCGGGTATACCTCTGAAACTCATTGGGGTTGGAAACTCACCGATTGGTTTTTTGGCGTTGCTCGTTCTGTAAGTTGCAGGGCATGTTTTTTCAGCAGCTGGATCTTCGTATCTTCCAACAATTAAATTCAAACGATAATGAAGGTGATAAGCAGCAGTAAAACAAAAATTAAAACAGTCATGGTCAACATGGTTGCGAATATTAATTAAATGACTGGATTTTGCTATTTTTAATGGTAATGTTATATGTGATGACCCTCGAATGGGATTCATTTTACCAAATTTGATAAACAATCTAACCACTTGTTGTAAAACCCATCCGCTTCCGTGTGAAGCAAATGAATGAAGCACCGATTGCATTCTATCGACCATTTCATAAAACGTTCCATCCGCAAGTCCGTCGGATAGAATTGGAACCATAAGGGAATTAACATAAATGTCAACAAGCTCATTTTGAGTGGGGTTGTTCAGATCTTCGTCATTGATCACTGACGGTTTTTGTAAACTCAAATTTAATGAAAATTGAACTTTTTGGGGCCATTGGAAACCGTTTGCCAAAATCAAATTTTGGATTTGTTCTTTGTGCTTAGACATAAATTCTAATATATCTACACTATCATCACCAGGAATAAGAAAAGTTTTCAGGGTACCATTGAAAGCAGATTCATGTAATTCAATGTCATTCACATTCATGTTTGGGGCAATTGTTTCGTTTTTGCTGATGGATGCAGTATTGTTACTAGTAGCGACAGGTAAACTATGACGAGTAATCATATGGTTATTGAGTTCATTGTTAGAAACAAAGCCTAAATTACAATATTCACATAAATTGGCTATGCTCTCATGAGTTGAAATAAAATGTTGTTCAAGAGAAGATAACAATAACGATGTGAAAGGGCAATCATTACACATGTAAATTGGAATATTTTTTTCCATAGCATGAAAATTTCGTTCATGTCTGGTTCGGTTAGTTTTAAATGTGAAAAGTACTGGACAAAAATTACATTTGTATTTTGAAGGATTCATTATCAAGTGTTCCAGAGAAATAGAAGTTTGCAAATAAAATTCGTATTTGAACAAATTTTCAAATACATAACACGACTTCATGGGATTGGTTGAATTTGAAAATATGCTACATGTAATTCCGCTCAAATTTGAATTTAAACGGCAATCGCCCGCCAAAATTTGAATTCAATTTAAAACTCCCGCCAAAAGTTTTGATTGCCAATAATTTGTAAAAACTAAAAAAATATTGAATTTATTCGTTATCATGTACAAACTTTCAAATACATAACACGAATTCATGGGATTGGATGAATTTGAAAATATGCTACATGTAATCCCGCTCAAATTTGAGTTTAAACGGCAATCGCCCGCCAAAATTTGAATTCAATTTAAAAGTCCCGCCAAAAGTTTTGATTGCCAATAATTTGTAAAATCTAATTAAATACTGAATTTATTCGTTATCATGATCAAATATTGTTTCTTCCGATTGGTTTCAGTCCACAAAAATCAATTAAAAGAGACAATACATTAATTAAGTTGTTAAACATTAACAACAATATCCTGAAAAAAAAAACATTTTCGATTTCTTATTAATGGCTTGAACATGTGAACTGAATAGACTACAATATGTCTTTTGGTATAAAAACTCACTAACCATCAATGTTGCAAAGTAAAAAAAAACTCATTAGACATGGTGAAGACTAATTAACCGTGAATAAGGTAAAAGAAGAAAAAATATTTAATTTCTTAAACAAAACATGTACCTTAAACATTATCAAATATACATTATCTTGTTGACACTTTCCCAAAGATTTCATCGAAGACTTAACGCGTCTCACTTAGGTCATATTTTTACAATCCATAGAGCAATTTATATGTTTCCGCAAAAAAAAATAGAAACAAAACTTGAAAAAAATATATAAAATTTGTACAAAAAATGATGATCTCCCAAACTAGATGTTGTACAGTGTCGGCACCCTAGCTCAAAAATGTCCAGCTCGCCGAGAGAAGCAATATGAGTGGTCGGAAGACTATATTCGGACCGTGTAACAAAAAGTTAGAAAATTGATATAGGATGAGGCTTTTCGAAAACTAAATGTCTGCATCTCTTCAGTGGATGGTCTGAACATAGTCGTGCAATATATCAAAATACTGCTCACGACCAGTTAATTAATTTTGATCAGAGGTCTAAAGACTATAGGATCTCAAGTTTACGAGATAAAAATTTTCAACATTTTTCCGAGATTTTAAAATTCAAGTTCTTTTTTGTATTCTGATTGAAGACTTGTCGAACAATCGGTTATAAAATGACTTATTATGCTCTTCTTTTCCTAGCAACTTGATAAGTAAAGCATTAAGAGTCTGAGAGTTTTAATTTACAAAATGTTTATACATGAGGACACCAAATGAAATCTATTAAATATCAATCTGAGTTTCAAGTTTAAATCTTTATACACAATAAAACCAAATTAAAATCAATCAAACGCAACAACAGCTCAATAAAGTTAAATAAGGTCTAAATACTCCTGAGCTTTTTCTAGTGTTGTTATCTTTCTCTTTTTCTTTGGTGCAAGGCATAGAGAAGGAGTCAAATTTTCCATTTGATTACTCACTGTCGCTTCGGGGGTGCGAGTTGCAGTTGTAGAATCTGGTTCATCAAGCCATGGTGACACTGTAGGGGAAGGATCATCGGCGTAACTAGCAATGGTGATTCAATCTGTTCCATTCCCCATAAGCGATCAAAAAATTCAATTTCTTCAAAGTATTCTAACTGGTTTTCACACATCGGAGTAACATCACAATCGTATTTATACAAAATTTTTTTAACTGGTTTTGATAAAGTCGAAATATCCACCTGAAGAGCAAGAGGCACGTCAGGATCCGTATATTTACCAGAGTTTGTAAGGTAACTCAAATACTTTATATTCAGTTCTTCGTCTTTCTTCGAATTTTTTAAGGAAAGTTTACTGAATAAATGTAAAAAAATTTTGGGAATCATAATGTGATGTGTACAAGTCCACTCATCAGAATTGAAACTTTTTTCTTCGTTAATTATTGCTACAAAATTACCGTGAACAGTTTCATAAAAAAACTTCTTTCGTAATTGGAATATCCGGCAATAAGATAACAAAGCATTTTTGAAGAAAAGTTGGAAGAAAAAGACAAACGTAACGCGGAAAGAAAAGAAACTGAAATGAATTGTGAAAACGCCTCAAGAGATTAAAATAGGGATTGGTTCTTCTAAAATTAGAAATTTCAAGACCTCCTATGTCGTTTTTAATCAGTTTAATAAGGGAGGGCGTGTAGAATGTTTATGTTACCTTGCATGGTATTCTATGTTTATCTAAATTACATTCAAACAAATAGCTTGTATCAAAAATAACGTTTAAACATTGTGACCTTTGACACCCATAGAAACTTTTATCAGTTGTACATGCACAAAATACTAATCCATTTGAACCAAATTGCAAACCAATATCTTTGCCATATAAAGTACATGTGTATATAAATTAAAGTAGATACAACGCTTTCTTTTGCATACATATACAATCAATCGGAACCATTCATTTCTTTCTATTCAGTTTTAAATCAAGTTAATTTGAAAATTTACTCGTTAAAATGAATAAAACCAAAACAAGCACCACAGCAAATGCAGATAAAGATTTTGGCGACTGCTATTTCGATATTTCGGAAAACAGTAAAAGATTAGTGCGTGCTACATTGAAAACATATGACCAAACTGGAACTTATGTATTCCTGAAAGTTTTCAAAAAAGCAACTGAATGCGCTGAATTTGAATGTGTACAAAGACTTTCCTTAAGCAGCGATGAATTTTCAAATTTACTAAAATCGGGAAAGTCAATCCGGGCGCAAATAAGTGAAATTTCTGATACTGTTGAAAACAAAGACAAACCACAGTCTAATTGTAAACCAGCCAGGAAATCTCAAATTTCCTCAAACACAAACGATTTCAAGCACGACTCGAATTGATTTTCCTTTACAAAATGGCAGAAGCTATGTTCGAAGTTGTGTTACCTGATTATTTCAAAAAATTTCAACCAAATTTCAAATTTGTTATTACTGAAAAAGTTCCTAATTTATCTGCTTTTAAAAATTATGCTTTTGGAAGCCACTTCAAATCTGAATATTGCCCTTTTTCAGTCGAGAATGAAAAAAAAATTCATTACCATATATTGATTCAAGTAGATTCAGAGGAACAATTAAACCAATTTTTTCCTTCCCAAAAATGTTTCAGTGTTCCTTGTATTTTCACTTGCTTCAAATACTTAGTTTCTCCTGCTAAAGATGTCAAAGGAAACGGTGAGTTATTTGACAAGCTTAAGCTGGCTCTCACTTATTCAGCACAACCTGTTGCAGCCAATCTCGATTTGTTAGATTTCACTGCAATCAAAAAACGTTTACCCAATTTATTGCTTTCTGCAACATCATCTAACAAACAAACTTCACAAATCAAAACGTTTGCAAGAAATCTCCGGCCGTTGGGGGACAGAAGAGAATTGATAACACAGTTACGCCTGCTGCATCGTCGTCGTCAAACAAATCCGTAAGAATTTCGACTTCAGTTTCAAAGAAACATACAGAAAGCAGACATGTTCAAACAGATGAGATGAATACAGAAACTTTGAAAAGATTTGAAAGTTTAATTAATGGACCCCATTCTGCCGCTTTTTGTAAAATAATGGATATTTTGACAAGTGGATATGGAAAACTTGATGTAGATACTGATGTGCTATTTGTGAAATTTATTGTTGAAGAGAAAGTTAAGTTTTAATTGATACTTTTCATTATTCCTTTTCTATTATATTGAGTTCAGTAAACATGATTTCAACTTTCGATTTAAAACTCATTCATGAAATTTTCATAGACTTAAAATCACAATATCCAGACAAATCAGTCAGATTTCAGTATTTTTTAGCTACTTGTTTGTATTTGGATGCTGATATTAATTTGGATTTTGTTTTGAAAAACAGACCATATGGTGGTTTAATTGGAATAGACAATTCGTCGCTCGACAAACACTTGAAACATTTCAAATTTCTTAGAATACATGCTATATTGCATGAAGCAGCGGGATATTTGCAAGAAAAAAATCATACCGGTCCTGGGTACACATATGTTTTGCCTTGTCCAATAAAAAACTGTTACCTGGGTCACGTGACAGGTATTGCGTTTTGCTTATTTCTTAAAACATTCAAACCAAAGTTATTTCGTTTGTTGGAATGTTGAGTGAAAGTCATGTTAACCCAAAGAAAGAAAACTAAAAAATTGTTTTTCAACCATCTCATTATTTTAGATATTGAAGGAGTTAAATGTGGCAAGAAACCTTTGATCATAAAGGAACTTTCCGTTTGCTCTGCTAATACAATTGATACAATTCATTTTCTGCCACCAGTTCAATTCAACAATTTATCAAAAGAAGAGAAAAAAGCGTACAATTGGGTATCTAAATTTCTACACGGGCTTCGTTGGGACGAAGGTGAATACCCTTACTCATACTTGGATCAAATTTTTGACAGCATTCGTTTGAGGAACCCAAATTCCCATTTTTTTGCTAAAGGTACACAAAAATCTGTTTTTTTGGCTGAATACTTGAAATTACCCGTGACAAATTTGGAACATATTGGCTGCCCAAAGATTGAACAGCTATTGGGTCAAGAAAAACATATTTGCAAACGACATTCTCATTTACTTCCCTCGCATCAATTATTAAAGCATTGTACACGTAGAAAATCCAAAGTTTTTTTTCGATTGGTTACAAAATGAACTGTCCAATGATGCAAACAACCTTATCTCCAAATTTGGTGGTTTACGCTTCAATGACTAATCAGAGTCCTGAAAACAATTTAACACCAAGAATTAAAGTTACTCTTACGCGGACAGGCATATTGGATTTTCGAGGAAAACCACTCTTGCAAAAACTCGAACAAATTACACTGAACGATATCGAAATCGACTATTTACGGAAATTTTTTACAGTTCTTGACTACTTTCACCTGTACAATGTCCAGACTCCAGGAGTTTCGCCAGTCAATTCCGTTGTTCAATCTCAACCTGGAAGGGCTGCAACCTCAGCTGGGAGAGAGAAGACAAATCCATTTGCATGACCATCAGCTTCCAGCTGAACTGAAAGAATTAGTCAAAACTGATAACGTTGAGGAAATACATTTAGTTCAAGCCACTATCAGAGTTGCTGCTCATTTTGTTGTTAAGTTCAAATCTAATTGCAACCATGACAAATTCACAAAATATGAGTTTTTCTTCATTGAACGAGGAGTTGATTTGCCTGTTGAACCGAAATGACGAATCACATATATATGCCAAGTTTTGTGAATCATAATAAATATATTTATTGATTGTTTTCATTTTCTTTTGATCTTGTGTGCTTACTAGTTGCTAACATGTCGTGTTTGAAAATTCAAAATTTCAAAAAAAATATTTTTGCCAAAAGAAAACACACAAAATGTGAGTTTAACAGGTGAGAATTTACCAAAAGAGTTATTAGACGAAATCAGTACCGGAAACGTAGAAAAAATTGTTCGGATACTTCTGACAGACAAAAATATAGCAAGATATATAATAAACTACAAACCAAACGGCAATAGATCAGAGAGAAAAAAAGGCGATTGGTATGCAGTTGTAACTATCAACCTTGATACAAATAAGCAAAAAAAGTCTTCCAGTAAACATGGAAATTGAAGAAGCCACCACTGTCGAGAACAATGATTGCGACTTTGTAGACATTGGTGGTGTCGAACAGTCTTTATCTCACGAAAACAGGTCTTGGAAATTTTGTAATTCTGTTTCTCTTCCGTCTGCAGAAGTTGTCTTTTTCACACAAGTCTGTTTCATTTTCATTTTGCTCTCTTTATCTATTTCAAAATTGTCTTTTTACAATCTTAGTTGTGACGAGACTGCCATTTGGCTTTCAATACTATCCAGTACAGTTGGTTACATGTTACCCAATCCCAAATTATAATAATGAATAAGATCATTTCAACAAAAGATCGTCTGTTTATGTTCGTTTCAGGTCCCTCGGGATCTGGCAAAACTGATTTAATTTTTCAAATGCTTCTCAAAGGTACATTCTATCCATCGTATAACAAAATATTTTTTTTTTATCTTCACGATCAACCCAAATACCGTTCCTTTGTTTCTCACAACAAATTTGATATTGAATTTATAAAATTGTCCAGCTTTGAAATTGTTAATTACTTACGAGATTGTATGATTGTCTTTGATGATACCTGTGAAGAAATTTTTAATGAAAAAGATTTTGTTAAATTAGCTACAGCAGGCCGACATAAAAATGTTCATGTTATTTATGTCAAGCACAATTTATTTCAGCAAAGTAAGCAATCACGTACAATAGATTTGAATACAACTCACTTAATTTTGTTCAAATCACCTCGAGACATTCAACAAATTGATTATTTAGGCAGACAATTGAATAATGCAAAATTCCTCCGTCATGCGTATCAGTTGGCAACGAAAGAAGATTTCGGTCATCTGTTGATAGAATTGGATCCCAGAACTTCAGAATGTCTTCGTTATTCGTCAAACATAGTTCCACCATCACCAACCCTTTTCTATTTACCATCCTCAAAAGCAGTTATCACATCTCTTGAAAATGAAAGAGAAAGAATTATGTATATTGAAGCAAATGCTCAATAGTCACCATTGTAGATCAATTTTGACAGGAGCTGATTCAAATTTTATTAGATTTCTCTGCCATTGTTTTGTAAATGTTTTTCTGGGACATGTTCCAGCCAACAAAAGTTTCATCGAGAGTAAGAAAGTACCATTTGAAAAAATTGTTGACCCTAAGTTTAGTATTCGAGAAAAACGAAAAATTTTGGCAAACAATATTTCACTGGTGAAATCAATCGGAGAATCGTGTTACATTTATCTGAAAAACTAGAACCTCAGGCATGTATGCTGAAGAATTCATCCTCATTCCTCGAAAAACATATGCTCCAGATGAAAAAACTGCACCACAATCTCAAATCCTTCATAATCCATTAATTAACGACAAATCATCTCAACTCAATTACATACAACGATTTCGAGAACGAAATATCAGCCGTGACTCTCCACCACCATTAAACCCAACATCTCCTATTCCTTTAACCCCTAGTAATGTAGTACCAAATCTTCGCAAAAGAAATTTATCTGCACTTACTAATTTCAGTGGTGATGGTGATGATGAATCAGAAAAAAATTTTGAATCATACAATTCACTGCAGCAGACAAACTCAAAGAGAATAGAAAAAAAAACGATGAAAAAAGTAATGGAAAAACCGCTGAAGTGTTTCGAAAAGTTATGGAATCCATTCAAGAGCTATTGGAAGCTAATAAATTGGAAAGGGCAAACATAGTGTTAAAGCAGTTGTTCAAAGTTGAATCCCTGACTTTAGACGTTGATGGATATGTTCTAATTCAAGGAAAACCAACACTCGTTAAAATTGAATCTTTTTTGTACGATACACAGCAAAACACAAAAAAACTTGAGGGTGTATTTTATCCACAAATTTTGAAAGAACTGAATCTTGATCCTAGTTTGGTGTCCAACACTTATGCCAAACAGATTCTCCGCTCGCTTAAGAGCGAAGCAGCTAAGCCCTCAACTTCTTCCTACTTTGTCTCCGACGACAACCCGACAACTGAGGAATCGAAGAGATCAAAACCCTCCTCTTCGAAGACTCGATCGACAACTTTCAAACACAGAACCAAGCAATCCGACAAAAGAAAAACCCAGAAAAAAGAATTTTTCCCCACCACCAACGACGACGATGACGACGAGGATAAAAACTATGAAAGCAGTAAAGAATCGTTTGCGACGACATCAACAAAAGAATGGAAATCCTACTATCAGTGAAGAAAAGAAACTCTAATTACTCTACACGAAAGGTCCAGCTGCATTTGGGAGCGTTAAAAATTTAACAAATGCTAGTCAACTCTCACCAAAAAAAGTTTAAAAATTTCTGAGATCTCAATCATCACATACAAAGTATGGATTGTTTCGTAAAACATATCCTCGGCTAAAAGTGATTGTTAACGATATCAACGAAATTTGGTCTCTTGACTTGGCTTATAAATTGATAAATTGATAAATTGACTAAATATAACCGAGGGGTACGATATTTGTTAGTTGCTGTCAATTGTCTCTCTCGCTACTTACGAGTGGAACCCCTGAAGACCAAATATGCTAAAAAATCAACCGAAGCTTTCAAAAAAATGATTAAAACAAAACAACCAAACAAAGTTTGGGTTGACAAAGGCACCGAGTTTAAAGGAGAGTTCGAAAAGTTATGTATTAAACGAGAAATCATCAAATACAATACTCACAGTGAAAAAAAATCAGCGTTTGACGAAAGAAACATTCGATCGCTGAAAAGTTTGATCGCGATTATCTACAAGTACTTGGAGTTTGAATGGACTTACAGTTATATTGACAAATTACAAAGTTTTGTTCAAACGATTAACTCACGCGTTAATAGAGTAACAAAATTGGCTCCAAACAAGGTCACAAGAAAACATGTACCTGCTTTAGTTTCATTAATTGCAAACAGTTCATCGAAGTTGGTACAGAAACCAAAATTTTATGTTGGTGACTATGTGCGAATAGCGAAAACTGACTTGCCTTTTAGAAAAGGTTACAAGCTGATTTTTACAGACGAAGTTTTTGAAATAGTTGCCATTCCTACTGTAAACCCTCCAACATACAGTCTAATTGATGCGGAAAAAGAAGAAATCAACGGAAAATTTTATGAGAAAGAAATTAGTTTAATAGGAAACAAAGCTGATTATAACGAAAATGGGCAGTGATGAGTTTACTGTACATTTGATTTCAACAGCATCAATGGATTATTTCCCAGACAACACTTTGGCCAGTTTTAGAAATTTTTGTAAAGAAGAAATAGCTTTAGTCGGAGATTGGAGAGTTGCTCTCTCAGAAATAATTTTCCCAACAAAATTAAACAATGTAACTGATGAGGAATTTACGTACTTCAGAGCATCCGAAGTAGTAGCCAGTAAATCCAACGCTGGCAATCGGAATACAATTTCCAGACCTTACTATGGCGAAAAAGTTTTTATCAAATCAGGAGAGTACACTTTTATAGAACAATTGATTAATGAGATAAAAACAAAACTCAAAGACAAAATTCATTTTGATGCGAGTCCTCAAGAAATCACGAATAGCATGAGCATTTGGATGAACGCAAATGAAGGAATCTCATTCCCAAGTCCTCAAATACCCAGTCTGTTAGGCTACAATGCAAAGCTTGATGAGAACGGTGAATATCACATTGGTTACAAAATGATACCCTCCTTCGATGCATCTTATGAGGGAAACGAACTGTACGAATCTCATTTCCCATATGACTTATCAAGTGGGACAAGTCTAATTTTTGTCTATATTGACATTATTCAATACCAAACTGTTGGTGATGCAAAGGCCCCATTGTTACGTGTCATTGATTCAAATAGACGCATCAAAAACGGTAGTGCTTGCAGCATTGAACCTAATCATCGAAAAAACTTCACTAATTTAGACTACAAAAAATTATTCACTTCATCTGTACAATCAATATCGGTACAGTTGCGCACAGAAACTGGAAGACTAGTGCCCTTTGCAGTAACTGGTAAAGTTGTGTTGACTCTAAAATTCAAGCGCTTTGATTGAAAACCAATGGAACAATATTATGCAAAGCAAGCTTCACTTCCTCATTTCTCTGGACACTACCGACAACGCGGCAGTGGATTTGGCGCTTTGGCTGCTGGTATTGGTCGTGTTGCTATACCGTTTGCACGACGGGTTATTCTACCGACTGCGAAAAAACTGGGCAGAGAACTTTTGATGAGTGCAGCGCCAGAACTGATTGATGTCGCTATGAAAAAGAAGTCTCCTAAACAAGCATTGAAAAACACTGTCACAAAAACTGCAAGAAAACAACTCGGCAGTGGTAGACGTCGTCGAAAGACACCAATGAATGGATTACGAAGAAGAAGGTCAGTAGGGACTCGAAAAAGAAAAACAACCATTCGAAGAAAAACCAGACCAGTGAGAAGTCGAGCAGACTTTTTCTCAAACATAAAAAATGATAGCTAATTTGTTACCCAATGAAGCTACCCATAGCTCTTTGGATTTGTTTGAAAAACAACCTCTTTTGATTACTTTTGAAAACGCTTTTGATCAAAAAATTGGACCTGTCTATTCACCAAATGGACCAATGCTTGAATTTGAAATCACCGGTGACCGTAATAATTTTGTTGACCTGCAAAAAATTTATTTGGAAATACGATGCAAAGTAACGCAATCAAATGGAGCTGATCTGCGATACGACAACACTGATCCTACTGTGTCTGATTCACCGTTCCTCGTAAACAACTCCCTGTATTCCCTTTTCTCTGACTGTACCCTCTCTGCTAATGGACTCAAAATCTCAAATGCCAATAGTAATTTTGCGCATAAAAGCTTTATTGGAACAGAATTTTCTAATAGCAAAGGAGCCAAGGACTCATGGCTTAAGTGTCAGGGATATCGTTTTGAAAACAATCCCGCTGCAATGGATGTAGCTGATTTCACATCTCAACGAGAACTGGTCCGTGAATCGAGGGAAATTTGGTTCTATGGACCCGCTGGAGTTGATTTTTTCACATGTGACAAGCATTTGTTGAGCGGTGTCACCCTCAGACTTTTCTACAGACGTTCGCATGAAGACTTTTTCATCATATCTGAAGATGCTGCCAAGCATTACAAGCTGCAAATACTCGAAGCGAACCTCTATGTTAGAAAAATGACTGTGACCGACCATGTTCTCTCTGCCATTGAATCAACTTTGCTCAAAACTCCTGCGAACTACCCATATCAAGAAGAAATTACAAAAACATTTCTTGCAACAGCTGGTCAGCGCAGCTGGCAACAGGAAGATATTTTTGCTCGTGAACCGGTTGGACAAGTTATAATAGCATTTAACACAAATAATGCATTTCTAGGAACAAACCGAACGAATCCTTTTCATTATCAAAAGTTTGGATTGGAGCAAGTTACCTTGAGACGGAACGGTTTACCAATAGCTAGTACACCAATCAGTACACAAGATCATAAACGTCTCTTCTTTAACACACTATCAGCGCTAGGTTTGTTGCACTGCGGGCTGGGAATCACTCTGGATAACTACCAACAGCACTTTATTATGTGTTTCGATCTCACTAGCACACAGCAGGCAGCTCATGACTTCTTGCATCCAGAACTTACTAACTGCTCAGTTTCACTCGATCTTCAATTCTCAAACGCTTTGACAGCAAACCTGGAAATTTTTGTTTGGGGTATACGCTCATCGAATGTATTTATTACATCTGACCGTAAAGTTACAAAGAACGTCCTTCCAATTTCGACTGTCTAAAAATGGATGAAATCCAGTTACAGGATCTCATTCAGAACTGTAAACATCTGAAATATAAGTTTCTTGGAGTATTTGCAGCGGATAATTTTCCACCTCACATCCCAAACAACATCTTTATGATTGTGAACACTTCAAAATCAGATTCTCCGGGGACACATTGGATTGTGATTTGCAACAGAAGAAATATTTTATATTTTGCTGATCCTATCGGTCTTCCTCTTTGGCAGTACACCAATCTGTTTAAAGGACTGAATGAGAAATTTCATCAGGTCACTGAAATTATGACAAATTATCCCATGCAAGACTCAAACTCTACCATGTGCGGTTCTTTTTGTATTTATATTGCACATTTGATTTATGATAAAAACTTTAATGGTGATGCTTCTGATTTTGTTTACATAAATGGTCATGTTTTGAAACGTTTTCTAACTCACATGCTTTCTCATTAACTAACTATTTTATACGGCTGTTTTGTACACTTTTCAATTTCATTTTAAACATTACATTTTTTAGTAATTGACATTTTTACTCAATTGTTAAATTAATAGCAATAATCTGAGAAGTTAGATTACTATCAAAAAAAAATACAAAATCGATCTATGGGGGGATATCACCAAACCAGCAACTGTTGCCTCCTTTCAGTACATTTTCGGACGGGTTTCGAAACGCCGCCTTTCGGCTGAGAGTCGAGCGCCATGCGTTTTCTTCTACTCGGACCCCAGGAAATTTTGTACCACTTCAATTTTATAGTAACAATTAGGTACAAGTTTAGACAATATTTCTACACAAAAACGGATCAAACATGCACAATACTCGAATCTTTCCTAACCCATATGCTTTTTCATTAAACTATTATTTAGTTCTACATGACTGTTTTCGTATACATTTCAATCAACTTGTCAATGAAATTAAGCTTCTGATTTCCTTAACAATAATGATTCTATTTTGAAACGTTTCCTATTTCATATGCTTTCTCATTATTTAACAATTTTCTTTTTAACATTTGTATTTTTTATTCATTTGCTTTAATTGATTTTTTTTCCATTTTTTTGTTAATTAGAGTATTAATCAAGTATCGAATTACAATGTAGGCTCAAAACCATTTAGCCCACTTTGGATTTATCAAAACATTTTAGTTTGCTAAATAGAATACTTAAAAATATAGCACTATTCAAATTATTCGAATAAATTTCAAGCTGATTCTATACATATATTCCAAACATATTCGGTGCAGAAATCAAGCGTCTTTCATATACCATGCATGAAACTAATAGCTATAACCACTTTATATACCACTCCAATTTGGTGCATAAACAAAAAGAACGAAATAAACCGTCTGGGCATTTGGACGATTTAGCTATCAACCTAACAAAAATTTACATTCAGGATCATTGGTTTAAAAAATTATACATTGGGATCAAAATTGTGGGATCATTATTTGGGATCATAACAAATTTTACATGGGATCAGTACTTTTAAATGGGATCTCAAAAATTTACGTTGGGATCTCAATACCCAATGATCCCTGTAGGGATCACCCCCCCCCCCCCCCCCGATCCCAGTGTAAATTAGCTATACTACTTATAGGTGTATTTAAATCTGAAAAAAAAAATTATTTTTATTTTGTTCAACTCATTTTTTAAAATTATTTTTGAGGAAGAAAAATAACAAAAGATCTGGGAAGGTTGTCACGCGAGTCTAAAAAACTACCCACCGAGTGTGCGCAACATCAGACTCCCAAGTCTTCTCAAATTGAAAGGCTGAAAATAAAGATTGTGTGAGAAAAAAAGCAAAAACTCTCATGGTTGATTCGAAAAAAAAACTCAAACTGTCTTCAGCTGAAATACTGTTCTGATCCTCAAAGGTTTCAATTTAGCACGTATTCAATTCGAATGGGTTGTACATGATTTGTCATTATAAGTGATAACATCAAAGTACCTTCAAATTCGGCATTGCAGCAATTAGTAATTTACCAGATTAAATCAATAAAAAAACCTATTTTTGTTTTACAATTTATTTTAATATAAAAAAAACTATCACTGTTGCTGACCTTGAAGAAAACTACTCCATCAAAAAGCACGTAAAAAGAACGTTAAGGAAAACACATTCTTCTAAAAGAAGTTATGCAATTAATTTCATAAATGCAAAATTTGATTATAAATTAAGTGGTTTTGTAGTAACTCTATCCATTGAAACACTACGTTTGCAATAAAAATAAGTAATAGATTTCTTTTGTGTATTACTATTTTTTGATTTGATTATCGGCAAGTCTGAAACCACGATTGATATCCTCATAAGTTTTTTTCGTTCTAAGAACACTCTTGTAGTTTTCAAGTGGATTGGAGATATTTCTATTAGACCCTTTCGCAGCCATTTTGATTGTCACAGCAAGTGATCTGGAACGTGAATGTCGACAAGTGCAAGACCGTAAATTTTGTCTGACATTAGCAACTGCTAAAACTGATCTTTTGATAATGTCAAATTCGTCATGTTCAGTTAGCGGCACAACGTTTGCACTTCGTTGCTGTACTGCTATTCAAGCAACCAGTCAAACTCCCACTTCTCAATGACAGTATAACCTAGAAACGTGAAAAAAAAAACTAAACGAAATCAAATGGAACTAGCCTATCAAACATATTCTAAATTTTATTAAACATTTTGTAAAATTCCTAACAGTCATGGCTTAGTTTTCAAAATAATATTGCTGTTTACCATCATAATATGATTTTTCAGTCTAATTCAAATTTTTTGAAGGTTTTAATAATTGAACTTTTAGTTTCAAGGTAAAATTTGCGTATTGCATCATACTGACGAATTTGTTGAGGGGTTTCTTGTCAACCAAGTTGTTTTAGCTTTGTTTTAGCTTTTTTTGCCGTTCTCATGATAAAACTTCAGTGGAGAAACAGATGTGTGCATGGTGAGAGCAACCTACTGATTCCCACACTATGCGTCAGGAGTTGCAGCACGAAACGGGAACTTTCCAATTTGATGTGTGATTATAAGAAGCGAGACGAACCAACACATTGTTTGGTACTGAAATACAGGTAACATCTCTCAGCTATTTGAATACGATGTCTCTCTGGTTGTAGTCTTTCGTTAGGATTGTTTCTATACACTGTATATGGTCATGTCAGTATGTTTCCACCCACTGCAAAGAGGTATAGGGCATTATCATCGTACCCAACAATAGATTTCGCGAAATTGTTTACGTCTTCACGAACGAAACTCGGTCCACCAACGATAATTTTTTGCAGCAGGTTATATGAATCTTCAGGTTTTTTGTCAAGCCCAAAAATTGCCACACCACAATTGAATCTATGACATATTTTGTTGGCGGCAACACTCAACGTCAAGTTTTCTTTCAGTGAATAAATTTAATCAGTTTTGCAGAATTCGATTAACTTTTGAACAATTTCGTGCAATGGCTGAATGTCCACACAATTGCAATATTTATGAAAATCTTTCAATATCTCAAAAAATTGTACTCCACGTTGAGTGGGTTTTGATTGCGTAACTTTGCAAAAAAATGCCGAACAAGGAGGTAAAGCTGTTTCATGAAGTTTATGAAAAGAAACCAAATACTCGTATGGGAATTGCATATTTTTTACAGGTACAACATAAGCTTCAAGAAATTGATCCAATGAGGTGTCTGCTGCTAGAAACTGGTCACCCTCAACAAACCGATGAGTTGGTAAAGCTAACAAAAATAATCTGTTATTCTTTTTCATGATAGTGATCTTAAATTAAAACCTGTTTAAAGATTTGAAAATATTTCTGAATTAAATTTAGACAGTAAAAAACAGTGTTCAAACCAACTATTGGTAACTGCTCAATGTAAATTGTCAGGTTATTAGATTACTGGGTAAGTTGTTTTAGAGTTGAAGCTTTTTCTTTTATGTGGGCTTCTTAGTAATCTATCAAAAGTCTCAGATAGAAAAGTTGCCTTCTGTTGAGATAAGTCTATGAGTGAATTAACGACAGGGTCAACAAGTAATTGAGGCACCTTATTCACAAATAATTGAGTGGGTTCACTGGATGATAACAGGATTTTATGATGCACTGCAACAGATACTGCGACATGTTGGTTAGTAAAACGAATTATTTTTGTTGGTACAAACAAATCATCAGAAAGGTCCTGCTGTTCCCCATTCGGTCGAACAACAGGTTCAAGAAATTACTCAAAATCAAATCGAAAGCAAGAAAAGAATGATAAAAGCTAAGATGGTGTGGAAAAATTATTCAAATTAGTTCGAGCTCATCGAAAATTGAACAAGCGGAACTGTGTTTGCCTCCTGGGTAAACATGTTCGGTTTTATTCTAACATCTTTAAAAGTTTTTTCTAGATTTTGGGCGGTTCGTAGATAGATTTTCGGCGGTTCGTAGAACATCTCTCAGCTATTTGAATACGATGTCTCTCTGGTTGTAGTCTTTCGTTAGGATTGTTTCTATACACTGTATATGGTCATGTCAGTATGTTTCCACCCACTGCAAAGAGGTATAGGGCATTATCATTGTACCCAACAATAGATTTCACGAAATTGTTTTCGTCTTCACGAACGAAACTCGGTCCACCAACAATATTTTTTGCAGCAGGTTATATGAATCTTCAGGTTTTTTGTCAAGCCCAAAAATTGCCACACCACAATTTAATCTATGAAATATTTTGTTGGCGGCAACACTCAACGTCAAGTTTTCTTTCAGTGAATAAATTTAATCAGTTTTGCAGAATTCGATTAACTTTTGAACAATTTCGTGCAATGGCTGAATGTCCACACAATTGCAATATTTATGAAAGTCTTTCAATGTCTCAATAAATTGTACTCCACGTTGAGTGGGTTTTGATTGCGTAACTTTGCAAAAAAAATGCCGAACAAGGAGGTAAAGCTGTTTCATGAAGTTTATGAAAAGAAACCAAATACTCGTATGGGAAATGCAAATTATTTACAGGTACAACATAAGCTTCAAGAAATTGATCCAATGAGGTGCCTGCTGCTAGAAACTGGTCACGTTCAACAAACCGATGAGTTGGTAAAGCTAACAAAAATCATCTGTTATTCTTTTTCATCATAGTGATCCTAAACTAAAACCTGTTTAAAGATTTGAAATTATTTCTGAATTAAATTTAGACAGTAAAAAACAGTGTTCAAACCAGCTATTGGTAACTGCTCAATGTAAATTGTCAGGTTATTAGATTACTGGGTAAGTTGTTTTAGAGTTGAAGCTTTTTCTTTTATGTGGGCTTCTTAGTAATCTATCAAAAGTCTCAGATAGAAAAGCTGCATTCTGTTGAGATAAGTCTATGAGTTAATCAACGACAGGGTCAACACGTAATTGAGGCACCTTATTCACAAATAATTGTGTGGGTTCACTGGATGATAACAGGATTTTATGATGCACTGCAACAGATACTGCGACATGTTGGTTAGTAAAACGAAGTATTTTTGTTGGTACAAACAAATCATCAGAAAGGTCCTGCTGTTCGCCATTCGGTCGAACAACAGGTTCAAGAAATTACTCAAAATCAAATCAAAAGCCAGAAAAGAATGATAAAAGCTAAGATGGTGGGGAAAAATTATTCCAATTAGTTCGAGCTCATCGAAAATTGAACAAGCGAAACTGTGTTTACCTCCTGGGTAAACATGTTTGGTTTTATTCTAACATCTTTAGAAGTTTTTTCTAGATTTTGGGCGGTTCGTAGATAAAAGCCACAGATATAGCAGAAACTCTCAGGGTTGATATGAAAAAAAAACATTCAAACTGTCTTCAGCTGAAAAACTGTTCTGATCCTCAAAAAGTTTCAATTTAGCATGTATTCAATTCAAATGGGTTGTACATGATTTGTCATTGTTAGTGATAACATCAAAGTACCTTTAAATTCGGCAATGCAGCAATTAATAATTTACTAGATTAAATCAATAAAAAAACCTAATTTTGTTTTACAATTTATTTCAATATAAAAAAAACAATCAATGTTGTTGATCTCGAATAAAACTACTCCATGAAAAGCACGTAAAATGAACGTTTAGGAAAGTACATTTTTCTATTAAAGGTTATGCAATTAATTTCATAAATGCAAAACTTGATTATAAATTAAGTGGTTTTGTAGTAACTCTATCCATTGAAACACTACGTTTGCAATAAAAAAAAGTAATAGATCTTTTTTATGTATTACTATTTTTTGATTTGATTATCAGCAAGTGTGAAACCACGATTGATATTCTCATAAGTTTTTTTCGTTTCAAGAACACTCTTGTAGTTTTCAAGTGAATTGGAGATATTTCTATTAGACCCTTTCACAGCCATTTTGATTGTCACAGCAAGTTGCTTCATATGACCATCAAGAATGGTACGGTTCACAATCGTGTTCTTAAAATTTGGCGGCAATTCCTCGAAATTTTCTTTCAAGTGATCTGGAACGTGAATATCGACAATTGCAAGACCATAAATTTTGTCTGACATTAGCAACTGCTAAAACTGATCTTTTGATAATGTCAAGTTCGTCATGTTCAGTTGGCGGCACAACGTTTGCACTTCGTTGCTGTACTGCTATTCAAGCAACCAGTCAAACTCCCACTTCTCAATGACAGTATACCCTAGAAACGTGAAAAAAAAATCAAACTAAACGAAATCAAATGAAACTAGCCTATCAAACATATTCCAAATGTTATTAAATATTTTGTAAAACTCCTAGCAGTCATGGCTTAGTTTTCAAAATAATATTGCTGTTTACCATCATAATATGATTTTTCAGTCTAAATCAATTTTTTGAAAGTTTTAATAATTGAACTTTTAGATTCAAGGGAAAATTTGCGTTATGCATCATACTGACGAACTTGTTGAGGGGTTTCTTGTCAACCAAGTTGGGCTTTAAAAACTGAACATTTTAAAAAAACTATTAGAAATTGTTTTAGCTTTTTTTGCCGTTCTCATGATAAAACCTTAGTGGAGAAACAGATGTGTGCATGGTTAGAGCAACCTATTGATTCCCACACTATGCGTTAGGAGTGGTAGCACGAAACGGGAACTTTCCATTTTGATGTGTGATTGTAAGAAGCGAGACGAACCAACACATTGTTTGGTACTGAAATATAGGTAACATCTCTCAACTATTTGAATATGATGTCTCTCTGGTTGTAGTCTTTCGTTAGGATTATTTCTATACACTGTATATGGTCATGTCAGTATGTTTCCACCCACTGCAGAGAGGTATAGGGCATTATCATCGTACCCAACAATAGATTTCACAAAACTGTTTTCGTCTTCACCAACGAAACTCGGTCCACCAACGATATTTTTTTGCAGCAGGTTATATGAATCTTCAGGTTTTTTGTCAAGCCCAAAAATTGCCACACCACAATTGAATCTATGAAATATTTTGTTGGCGGCAACACTCAACGTCAATTTTTCTTTCAGTGAATAAATTTAATCAATTTTGCAGAATTCGATTAACTTTGTAACAATTTTGTGCAATGGCTGAATGTCCACACAATTGCAATATTTATGAAAACCTTTCAATGTCTCAAAAGTTGGTACTCCACGTTGAGTGGGTTTTGATTGCGTAACTTTGAAAAAAATGCCCGTAAAGCTGTTTCATGAAGGAAGCTGTTTACAAGGAGGTAAAGCTGTTTCATGAAGTTTATCAAAAGAAACCAAATACTCGTATGGGAAATGCAAATTATTTACAGGTACAACATAAGCTTCAAGAAATTGATCCAATGAGGTGCCTGCTGCTAGAAACTGGTCACTGTCAACAAACCGATGAGTTGGTAAAGGTAACAAAAAGAATCTGTTATTCTTTTTCATCATAGTGATCTTAAACTAAAACCTGTTTAAAGATTTGAAAATATTTCTGATATAAATTTAGACAGTAAAAACCAGTGTTCAAACCAACTATTGGTAAATGCTCAATGTAAAATGTCAGGTTATTAGATTACTGGGTAAGTTGTTTTAGAGTTGAAGCTTTTTCTTTTATGTGGGCTTCTTAGTAATCTATCAAAAGTCTCAGATAGAAAAGCTGAATTCTGTTGAGATAAATCTATGAGTGAATCAACGACAGGGTCAACAAGTAATTGAGGCACCTTATTCACAAAAATTTGAGTGGGTTCACTGGATGATAACAGGATTTTATGATGCACTGCAACAGATACTGCGACATGTTGGTTAGTAAAACGAATTATTTTTGTTGGTACAAACAAATCATCAGAAAGGTCCTGCTGTTCCCCATTCGGTCGAACAACAGGTTCAAGAAATTACTCAAAATCAAATCGAAAGCAAGAAAAGAATGATAAAAGCTAAGATGGTGTGGAAAAATTATTCAAATTAGTTCGAGCTCATCGAAAATTGAACAAGCGGAACTGTGTTTGCCTCCTGGGTAAACATGTTTGGTTTTATTCTAACATCTTTAGAAGTTTTTTTTCTAGATTTTGGGCGGTTCGTAGATAAAAGCCACAGATATAGCAACGAAATTTCTTGAAGAGGACACTCAGCTTTCTGATCAAACAAATGTGATCACCAACTACCAGAAACTTAACACTGTTGATTTCTCTTTCGCTGCGATAAATAAGATTATCTGAAAGAAAATCATCAGGATTATCATCATCAACGGTATAAAGAAATATTGAAAACTTAAAAAAAGGCTTAATTTCGTCAAAATCATCTATTCTTGAACCACCTTGTTCATGAAGAACTGAGTTGGTTCACTGGATGAAAGCGGGATTTTATGATGCACTGCAACAGATACTGGAACATGATGCTAAAGTTTCAATTTAGCACGTATTCAATTCAAATGGGTTGTACATGATTTTTCATTATTAGTGATAACATCAAAGCACCTTCAAATTCGGCATTGTAGCAATCAGTAATTTACCAGATTAAGTCAATAAAAAAACCTATTTTTGTTTTACAATTTATTTCAATATAAAAAAACAATCACTGTTGTTGACCTTGAAGAAAACTACTCCATCATAAAGCACGTAAAATGAACGTTAAGGAAAACACATTATTCTAAAAAAAGTTATGCAATTAATTTCATAAATGCAAAATTTGATTATAATTTAATTGGTTTTGTAGTAACTCTATTCATTGAAACACGACGTTTCCAATAAAAATAAGCAATGGATTTTTTTATGTATTACTATTTTTACTATTACTATTTACTATTAAATTGTCACACCACGATTGAATCTGTGAAATATTTTGTTGGCGGCAACACTCAACGTCAAGTTTTCTTTCAGTGAATAAAATCAGTTTTGTAGAATTCGATGAACTTTTGAACAATTTTGTGCAATGGCTGAACTTCCACACAATTGCATTATTTATGAAATTTTTTAATGTCTCGAAAGTTAGTACTCCATGTTGAGTGGGTTTTGATTGCGTAACTTTGAAAAATTGCCGAACAAGGAGGTAATGCTGTTTCATGAAGTTTATCAAAAGAAACCAAATACTCGTATGGGAAATGCAATTTATTTACAGGTACAACATAAGCTTTAAGAAATTGATCCCGATGAGGTGCCTGCTGCTAGGAACTGGTCATTGTCAACAAACCGATGAGTTGTTAAATTTAACAACAAGAATTTGTTATTCTTTTTCATCATAGTGATCTTAAACTAAAACCTGTTTAAAGATTTGAAAATTTTTCCGAATTAAATTTAGACAGTAAAAACCAGTGTTCAAACCAACTATTGGTAAATGCTCAATGTAAATTGTCAGGTTATTAGATTACTGGGTAAGTTGTTTTAGAGTTGAAGCTTTTTCTTTTATGTGGGCTTCTTAGTAATCTATCAAAAGTCCCAGATAGAAAAGCTGCATTCTGTTGAGATAAATCTATGGGTTTTTTTCATTATTAGTGATAACATCAAAGTACCTTCAAATTCGGCCTTTCAACTCAGTATAAAGAAATATTGAAAACTTAAAAAAAAGCTTAATTTTGTCAAAATCATCTATTCTTGAGCCACCTTGTTCACAAAGAACTGAGTTGGTTCACTGGATGAAAGCGGGATTTTATGATGCACTGCAACAGATACTGGAACATTTTGGTAAAACGAAGATTTTGTTGGTATAAACAAATCATCAGCAGAAAATTATTGCTGTTCGCCATCATTCGGCCGAACGACAGGTTCAAAAACGCGCTCACAATCGAAGGTTACTAACTAATTATGAAAGGGAAGATCGGGTGAAACAGTTATTCTAATTTAGTTGAGAGAGCGGGGCTGTACTTGGAGCGTCTATGTTAAAGATTGTATGGATTCTGACACGAGGAGTTTCAAAGAAATATTAAAGTCTTCAAATCAAAACTCAAATGATTCTGGTTAGGGGTCAGATGACCAGTTGGTCCCAAAAATCAGAAAAAAAAAATACGTGATCCCTGGATTTATCTTTGCAATGCTTGTTTTTCTGAGTATATAGGTGTATTTAAATCTGAAAAAAAATTAATTTATTTATATTTTGTTCATCTCATTTTTTAAAATTATTTTTGAGGAAGAAAAATAACAAAAGAGCTGGGAAGGTTGTCACGCGAGTCTAAAAAACTACCCACCGAGTGTGCGCAACATCAAACTCCCAAGTCTTCTCAAATTGAAAGGCTGAAAATAAAGGTTGTGTGAGAAAAAAAAAGCAAAAACTCTCATGGTTGATTTGAAAAAAAAACTCAAACTGTCTTCAGCTGAAAAACTGTTCTGATCCTCAAAAAGTTTCAATTTAGCACGTATTCAATTCAAATGGGTTGTACATGATTTTTCATTATTAGTGATAACATCAAAGCACCTTCAAATTCGGCATTGTAGCAATTAGTAATTTACCAGATTAAGTCAATAAAAAAACCTATTTTTGTGTTACAATTTATTTCAATATAAAAAAAACAATCACTGTTGTTGACCTTGAAGAAAACTACTCCATCATAAAACACGTAAAATGAACGTTAAGGAAAACACATTCTTCTAAAAAAAAGTTATGCAAATAATTTCATAAATGCAAAATTTGATTATAAATTAAGTGGTTTTGTAGTAACTCTATTCATTGAAACACGACGTTTCCAATATAAATAAGTAATGGATTTTTTTATGTATTACTATTTTTTGATTTGATTATCAGTGAGTCTAAAACCACGAATGATATCCTCATAAGTTTTTTTCGTTTCGAGAACTCTGTTGTATTTTTCAAGTGGATTGGAGATATTTTTAGTAGACCCTTGGGCAGCCTTTTTGATTGTCAATTTCAAATTTTATTAAATATTTCATAGACTTCTTAACAGTCATGGCTTCGTTTTCAAAATAAAATTGCTGTTTACCATCATAAAATGATTTTTCTGTCTAATTCTTTTTTTTGAAAATTTTAATAATTGAATTTTGAGATTCAAGGGAAAGTTTGCGTTGTGAATCATACTGACGTATTTGTTGAGGAGTTTTTTCTCAATCAAGTTGGGCTTGAAAAACTAGAACATTTTAAAAACATAATTAGAAATTGTTTTAGCTTTTATTTGCCGTTCTCATTATAATACCTCAGTTTAGAAATAGATGTTTGCATGGTGAGAGCAATCTATAAATTTCCACTGTACGCGTCAGGAGTTGCAGTACGAAACGGGAAATTTCCATTTTGATGGGTGATTATAAGAAGCGAGACGAACCAACACATTGTTTGGTACTGAAATATACGAAATCTCTCTCGGCTATTTGAATACGATGTCTCCCTGGTTGTAGTTTTTCGTTAGGATTGTTTTCATACACTGTATATGGTACTGTCAGTATGTTTCCACCCATTGCAAAGAGGTATAGGGCATTATAATCGTACACACCAATAGATTTCACAAAATCGTTTTTGTCTTCACCAACGAATGACTCATTAACTTTTTTGTAGCTAAACTCGGTCCACCAACGATATTTTTTCGCAGTAGGTTATATGAATCTTCAGGTTTTTCGTCAAGCCCAAAAATTGTCACACCACGATTGAATCTATGAAATATTTTGTTGGCGGCAACACTCAACGTCAAGTTTTCTTTCAGTGAATAAAATCAGTTTTGTAGAATTCGATTAACTTTTGAACAATTTTGTGCAATTGCTGAACGTCCTCAGAATTGCAACATTTATGAAAATCTTTCAAGGTCTCAAAAATTGGTACTACACTTTGAGTGGGTTTTGATTGCGTAACTTTGAAAAAATGCCGAACAAGGAGGTAATGCTGTTTCATGAAGTTTATCAAAAGAAACCAAATACTCGTATGGGAAATGCAATTTATTTACAGGTACAACATAAGCTTTAAGAAATTGATCCAATGAGGTGCCTGCTGTTAGGAACTGGTCATTGTCAACAAACCGATGAGTTGTTAAATTTAACAACTAGAATTTGTTATTTTTTTTCATCATAGTGATCTTAAACTAAAACCTGTTTAAAGATTTGAAAATATTTCCGAATTAAATTTAGACAGTAAAAACCAATGTTCAAACCAACTATTGGTAACTGCTCAATGTAAATTGTCAGGTTATTAGATTACTGAGTAAGTTGTTTTAGGGCTGAAGCTTTTTCTTTTATGTGGGCTTCTTAGTAATCTATCAAAAGTCTATCAGTGAATCAACGACAGGGTCAACAAGTAATTGAGGCACCTTATTCATTAAGAATTGAGTGGGTTCTCTGGATGATAACAGGATTTTATGATGTACTGCAACAGATACTGCGACATGTTGGTTAGTAAAACGAAGTATTTTTGTTGGTACAAACAGATCATCAGAAAGGTCCTGCTGTTCGCCATTCAGCCGAACAACAGGTTCAAGAAATTACTGAAAATCAAATTGAAAGCAAGAAAAGAATGATAAAAGCTAAGATGGTGTGGAAAAATTATTCCAATTAGTTCGAGTTCATCGAAAATTGAAGAAGCGGAACTGTGTTTGCCTCCTGGGTTAACATTTTTGGGTTGGATTCTAACACCTTTTTTTTTCTAGATTTTGGGCGGTTCGTAGATAAAAGCCTTAGATATAGCAACGAAATTTCTTGAAGAGGACACTCAGCTTTCTGATTAAACAAATGTGATCACCAACTACCAGAAAATTAACACTGTCAGTTTCTCTTTCGCTGCGATAAATAGGATTATCTGAAAGAGAATCATCAGGATTATCATCATCAACGGTATAAAGAAATATTGAACAAATAAAAAAAAGCTTAATTTTGTCAAAAACATCTATTCTTGAGCCATCTTGTTCACAAAGAATTGAATGGTCACTCAGCTTTCTGATTAAACAAATGTGATCACCAACTACCAGAAAATTAACACTGTCAGTTTCTCTTTCGCTGCGATAAATAGGATTATCTGAAAGAGAATCATCAGGATTATCATCATCAACGGTATAAAGAAATATTGAACAAATAAAAAAAAGCTTAATTTTGTCAAAAACATCTATTCTTGAGCCATCTTGTTCACAAAGAATTGAATGGTTCACTGGATGAAAGCGGGATGTTATGATGCACTGCAACAGATACTGGAACTTTTTGGTGGGTGAAACGAAGGTTTTTGTCGGTACAAACAAATCATCAGCAGAAAAGTATTGCTGTTCGCCATTCGGCCGAACTACAGGTTCAAAAACGGACTAAAAATCGTAAAAATCGAAGGTTACAAAACGAATGATATAAGGGAAGATCATGTGGAACAGTTTTTACAATTTAATTGAGAGAGCGGGGCTGTACTTGGAGCATATATGTTAAAGATTGTATGGAAACTGACACGCGGAGTTTCAAAGAAACATTAAAGTCTTCAAATCAAATTCAAATGATTCTGGTTAGGGGTCAGATGATCAGTTGGTCCCAACAATCAGAAAAAAAAAATTAATCCTTGGAGTTGCCTTTATTGCCCATTGGAATAAATTAATTTTATTCATATTTTGTTCATCTCATTTTTTTAAAAAAATTTTGAGGAAAAAAAATAACAAAAGAGGTGGGAAAGATGTCACGCGAGTCTAACAAACTACCCACCGAGTGTGCACAACGTCAAACTCCTAAGTCTTCTCAATATGAAAGGCCGAAAATAAAGATTGTGTGAGAAAAAAATGCCAAAACTTCCAACGTTGATTTGAAAAAAAAACTCAAACTGTCTTCAGCTGAAAAACTGTTCTGATCCTCAAAAAGTTTCAATTTAGCATGTATTCAATTCAAATGGGTTGTACATGATTTGTCATTGTTAGTGATCACATCAAAGTACCTTTAAATTAGGCACTGCAGCAATTAGTAATTTACTAGATTAAATCAATAAAAGTACCTAATTTTGTTTTACAATTTATTTCAATATAAAAAACAATCAATGTTGTTGACCTCGAACAAAAGCTCTATGAAAAGAACTACTCCATGAAAAGCACGTAAAGTCAACGTTAAGGAAAACACATTATTCTAAAAAAAGTTATGCAAAAATTAAGTGGTTTCGTAGTAACTCTATCCAATGAAACACGACGTTTGCAATAAAAATAAGTAATAGATTTTTTTTATGTATTACTATTTTTTGATTTGAATATCAGTAAGCCTAAAACCACGATTGATATCCTCATAAGTTTTTTTTCGTTTCAAGAACTCTCTTGTATTTTTCAAGTGGATTGGAAATATTTCTGTTAGACCCTTTGGCAGTCATTTTGATTGTCACAATCAAGTTTTATTAATTATTTTACAGATTTCTTAACAGTCATGGCTCAGTTTTCAAAATAATATTGCTGTTTACCATCATATTTGATTTTTCAGTCTATTTCATATATTTAAAAACTTAAAAAATTGATATTTGAGATTCAAGGGAAAGTTTGCGTTGTGAATCATGGTTGGGCTTCAAAAACTAGAACATTTTTAAAAAATAATTAGAAATTGTTTTAGCTTTTATTTGCTGTTTTTATTGTAATACCTCAGTGGAGAAACAGATTTTTGCATGGTGAGAGCAATCTATAAATTTCCACACTACGAGTCAGGAGTTGCAGCACGAAACGAGAACTTTCCACTTTGATGGGTGACTATAAGAAGCAAGACGAACCAACACATTGTTTGGTACTGAAATACACGAAATCTCTCTCGGCTATTTGAAGACGATGTTTCTCTGGCTGTAGTTTTTCGTTAGGATTGTTTTCATACACTGTATATGATACTGTCAGTATGTTTCCACCCATTGCAAAGAGATATGGGGCATTATAATTGTACACAACAATAGATTTCACAAAACCGTTTTCGTCTTCATCCACGAATGACTCATTAACTTTTTCGTAGCGACCAAAAACTAAACTCGGTCCACCAACGATATTTTTTCGCAGCAGGTTATATGAATCTTCAGGTTTTTCGTCAAGCCCAAAAATCGCCCCACCACGATTGAATCTATGAAGAGTTTTGTTGGTGGCGACACTCAACGTCAAGTTTTCTTTCAGTGAGTCAATTTGTTCAGTTCTGTAGAACTCGATTAACTTTTGAACTGTTTCGTGCAATGGCTGAACGTCGACACAATTGCTTTATTTATGAAAATCTTTCGATGTCTCGAAAGTTGGTACTCCACGTTGAGTGGATTTTGATTGCGTAACTTTGAAAAAAAACATGCCGAACAAGGAGGTAAAGTTTATCAAAAGAAACCAAATACTCGTATGGGAAATGCAATTCATTTACAGATACAACATAAGCTTTAAGAAATTGATCCAATGAGGTGCCTGCAGCTAGAAACTGGTCACTGTCAACAAACCGATGAGTTGGTAAAGCTAACAAAAAGAATCTGTTTTTTTTTTCCTCATAGTGATCTTGAATTAAAACTAACACCTGTTTAAAGATTTGAAAATATTTTCGATTTAAATTTAGACAGTAAAAGCCATTTAGACAGTTTTAGGGCTGAAGCTTTTTCTTTTATGTGGGCTTCTTAGTAATCTATCAAAAGTCTATCAGTGAATCAACTACAGGGCCAACAAGTAATTGAGGCATCTTATTCACAAAAAATTGAGTGGGTTCACTGGATGATAACAGGATTTTATGATGCACTGCAACAGATGCTGCGACATGTTGTTGCTTTTTAAAACGAAGTATTTTTGTTGGTACAAACAAATCATCAGAAAGGTCCTGCTGTTCGCCATTCGGCCGAACAACAGGTTCAAAAAATTACTCAAAATCAAATCGAAAGCAAGAAAGGAATGATAAAAACTAAAATGGCGTGGAAAAATTGTTCCAATTGGTTCGAGCTCATCAAAAATTGAAGAAGCGGAACTGTGTTTGCCTCCTAGGTAAACATGTTTGGTTTGATTCTAACATATTTTAAAAAAATTTTGCTAGTTTTTGGGCGGTTCTTTGTTAAAATCCACAGATATAGCAACGAATATTCTTGAAGAGGACACTCAGCTTTCTAATCAAGCAAATGTGATCACCAACTACCAGAAAATCAACACTGTTAGTTTCTCTTTCGCTGCGATAAATAAGATTACCTGAAAGAAAATCATCAGTAATATCATCATCAAGGGTATAAAGAATTATTGAACAAATAAAAAAAGGCTTAATTTTGTCAAAATTATCCATTCTTGAGCCACAGGGGAAGTGGATTCGTCTAAACAAGATTCGACTTACCTCACAATACCTAAACATCGCAATTACACCCGATTAACTGTTTCTCCCTAACATATGCTTGCAAAAAAAAATAGCCAATAGCAAATTTTGTACAAAAACTTTTTGCGATCTAGACAGTAAAAGCCACTGTTGAAACCAACTATTGGTAACTTCTCAATGCAATTTGTCAGTTAATTAGATTACTGGGTAAGTGGTTATAGGTTTGAAGCTTTTTCTTTTATGTGGGCTTCTTAGTAATCTATCAAAAGTCTCAAATTTTCTACGATGTCTTCAAACTTTTCAGATTGAAAAGCTGCATTCTTTTGAAATAAGTCTATTAGTGAATCAACGAAAGGGTGAACAAGTAATTGAGGCACCTTGTTCACAAAGAATTGAGTGGGTTCGCTGGTTGAAAACAGGATTTTATGATGCACTGCAACAGATACTGGTACATGTTTGGTTGTAAAACGGAGTTTTTTGTTGGTACAAACAGATCATCAGGAAGGTCTTGCTGTTTGCCACTCGGCCGAACAACAGGTTCAAGAAATTACCCAAAATCAAATCGAAAGCAGCTAGAGGATGATAAAAGCTAAGATCGTGTGCAAAAATTGTTCCAATTAGTTCGAGTTCATCGAAAAATTGAAGAATCGATACTGTATTTGCCTCCTGGGTGAACATGTTTGATTTGATTATAACATCTTTACAATTTTTTTCTAGATTTTGGGCGTTTCTTAGATAGAAGCCCCAGCTATAGCAACGAAACTTCTTCAAGAGGACACTCAGCTTTCTGATCAAACAAATGTGATCACCAACTACCAGAAAATTAACACTGTTACTTTCTCTTTCGCTGCGACAAATAAGATTACCTGAAAGAACATCATCAGGATTATCATCATCAAGGGTATAAAGAAATATTGAACAATTATATAAAGGCTTAATTTTGTCAAAATCATCTATTCTCGAGCCATCTTCTTCACAAAGAACTGAGTTAGTTCACTGGATGAAAGCGGGATGTTATGATGCACTGCAACAGATACTGGAACATGTTGGTTTGTAAAACGAAGGTTTTTGTCGGTACAAACAAATCATGAGCAGAAAAGTATTACTGTTCGCCATTCGGCCGAACGACAGGTTCAAAAACGGACTCAAAATCGAAGGTTACACGCGAATGATAAAAAGGAAGATCGTGTGGAACCGTTATTCCAATTTAATTGGGTCCATCAATAATTGAAGGAGCGGGGCTGTAATTGCCTCCTGGATAAAGACGCTTGCTTTGAATATCTCCTTTTTAATTTTTTTTTTCTAGATTTTGGGCGTTTTCTAGATAAGTGCCACAGTTACAGCAACCAATTTTCTGGAAGAGAACACTACTCAGGTTTCTAACCAAACAAATAAGATCAGCATCTACCAAAAAAACAAACCCCGTTACTTTCTTTTTCACTGCGATAAATAAG
Organism: Symsagittifera roscoffensis; assembly: GCF_963678635.1. NCBI lineage: Eukaryota > Metazoa > Xenacoelomorpha > Acoela > Convolutidae > Symsagittifera > Symsagittifera roscoffensis. Next base: position 2,454,959 of record NC_087068.1, on the reverse strand, counting down.
ATTACCTGAAATAGAATCATCAGGATTATCATTATCGATGGTATAAATAAAAATTGATCAATCAAATAAAGCCTCAATTTTGTCAAAATAATTATAATCAATTCCTTCAAAGTCACCTACCTAATTCCTCTAGATGTCATGAGCAGTATAACTGAAACAGTCCATAAGTCCATTCAGTCCGAATAATGTTTATCTGAGAAGCGACTATTGCTCTTAAGACGCATGAACTGTCATTGTAGAGAATTCCCTCTTTGGTTTTATCAAGCGTTCAAACAGTTGGACTGTTTCCTATAACAAAAGAAATATCATTGCTTTTTCGTTTGCTCCCATTGGTAATCCCAGAATGTGGGTGGCCAATGAAGTTACCTTAGTGAGACACTAAAATGTCCATTAAGTGCTATCTCTCCAATTAGCCAAATTTTTAATTAAATCCGAGTTCAATATATCAGACTTCAGATTTTCAAACTCGCTTCGATTCTCGATATTTTTTGGTTTTGAGAAAATTGCGGCGTTTTCACTAAAATAGTACTAGTAGATGTTGGAGGTGTTCAGGGAGGGGGCATGGCTGACCCCATGTAATAAGATACGTTATAGATTCCGGTCTACCATGTGATGTATTAAGATTGGGTATAGAGTCTACAAGGTATTAAGATAGGAAAAACCGATGGTAAGGTTTCATGGTTGGTGTGATGGTAAGATAATGGTAAGAAAAACGTAGTTTTTTTGGTTTATGAGTGGAAATGTCTAGTTTTTTCGCAAAATTTTTGGCGCGTGTTATCTAATTTGTAAAAATCAAAGGTTAATTACGTGTAAGGACTTTTGTGTAATGAAGGTCTTTTAATTAGTTTTTTGGAACATGGTAAGTCAATGGTAAGAGTTTTTTTTTGAGTTTCGATAAAAAACTTCAAAATACGATGAGATTAGCTATAATTCGACCTAATTTATCGGATACTTCTACTTTCTATCTATTTGAAGCGAAGCTGAAACCTACTAAAACTTCGAAAAAAAATCAAATTTTTGTGAAAAAAATTAAATTGCAAAGAAAATATATAAAACACTGCATCGTGTTTGAAATTTACCGCAACTTTATAATAAAGCGCCAAAAAAACACTGCATCGTACAAAATGTAATACATTGCATCACTTGTTAGAATCTTATTACATTGCATCAGCTCTTATAAGTTCGATGGTTTTGTATGAATTCCATAATCTTTAACTTATCTTTTTGGATAAAAATAACAAAGTCCTTTCTTTGTTTGCTCATATGTGGCCACCATATGATTTATAGTTCTGAACTCTCTATTTTGTAAATGTTAGGTTGATTGCTTCATCGAGCACTCTCCTGTACTTTGACATGGGTCCATCTCCAGAATTTTTAAGAAATCTTTTGTTTTGCTGCGAATTTGAATTCGTCTGTTTTGTTGTCATAGCAGCAATAAGTTTGCTAAATAAAGATAGCATTTCTGTTCACCTAAAGTTCTCTTTGAAAAGTTCCGGCTCCCGCTTATCATGTTTTTTTTTTGGATACTGCAACACGTTCGATGGAAGAAATTAGATTTTGCATCTGCCTTGAAAGTGTCTCTGCAGTCATTTTCCCTCATTTTTTTCCAAATGTCTTTTTTTTCTGCTTAGATACAGTCGTAAAAGTTTTCTTCCGCAAGAGCTAAGTAAAGTGAGTCTGTGCCCATATCAAACTCTTCAAATTAATTTACATCACAGAACTTGCCAAAGAAGTTATAGTAGAGTTCCAACATTCTCATCTTTGCATACTGAAGTATGAAAAAGCCAACAATAATTGGTTCTCGTTGCTCAATGGTTGATTTCAACAACTCCACCTCGTACAAGTCTTTTTCAACTGTAATAAATCTTTTAAACAATGGCTCATTGATCATTTTATGAGTTTTTTCATCGTCCAGATATTTCGTAATTGTTTGCCTGGATCTATCCATGATCTGTTTTCCATAGGAGGAATTATCTAAAAATTTCATTGTTTCTGCAACAACTCCTGATAGAGGGTTTTCATCTCCTTGTCTTCTTGCATCGACTACTGATTTAACGAAATTATTGAAACATTTTCGTGGAGTATACTGAACAAAACTGTAAATTTTGGTGCACTGCAAGCCAAGTTCCATAAAAAATGTGAACAGGAGTTATAACCGTTCCATTTTCGAGCTTGAAACTAGATATCAGAATTCTCTGAGGATGCTTTAACATTTCGCTCTCGATTGCATACTTTTTCAGGTATTCTCCAATATCATTTCTTCCAACTTCAGTGTTTTTGAAAATTGGAGGAACTAAGTCGCATTGAACATAGCCAAAAAGAGATCCATCTTTTATTTCTGCTAGAAGGGAGTCTGTAGAAAGAGGCCTTTTATTGGAAAAGTGGGTTCTGACGTAATTTTTGATCATGTCATTGGTTTTGAATTGTTCCCACCAGTCACACTCCCACATTTCTTCAACTTTTGTCCTTTCTCTTTAATATATTCTCGTCGCATAATGTATATCTCTCTCTTCTTGTTTCCTCGCTCAATATCCTGTTCTGTTAAAGAAGGACGAGCTTCTTGACGGGAACAGAAAAAGTAGTAGCATCCCATTGCTTCGAATACTGTTTTACAGTGATCGCAGTAACCTTCAACAATAAAACACTCATTTTTTTCTGTTTTCAAGATGTAAAAAAGCTCTCAAGTTTACATTTTGGTCTTGTTTCTTGATAGAATGACTTGCATGACCAAATTCTTAAAGTTGCGAGTTCGATTAAGTCTAGTCTTGAATTTTTGCAAGTCAGTGTCAAACTCCCATCTCGTATACAATACTGTTGGCATCTCGTGACACGTTCAGAAAGGGTAAAGCTGGCTTGCATCAATTCCAACAATTGATTTACATATATATTTGATGAGTTTCTGATGAATGTTTCATCAACTACAGCTTTTGGAATGAACATAATGGAAGTTCCACTAGTCATATCTTCTCGAATTTTTTCACACAAATCTTTATCTTTTTCGCAAAATGGATAAAATTTGTAATTTGTAGAATTGTGCAGACATATGTTTGCTAGTTTTAGAAATGTACTTCCAAGTTTCAACATATCAATTCTCTTGTTATGATAAAATTGACTCATTTCTTCCACTGCCTCCAAGGTTGGAACTATATTGTTGTTGTACCACTTCAAAAAGTCTTTGAAGACTGTCATTCCGTTTTTGTTCCAAGTCTCTTGTAAGTAATTGTAATTATCCAAACCAGATGGAGGTATAGTCTTGATTTGAAGCTTTCCCAGTGCCTGTTGTTGATCAAGCCCAGTCTTTCTCAGCTTCCCATAATCAATAAAGACTTTGTCTGGTAAATCCTTCCGTTTCACTAGCTTTATAGGCTTTGAGAAAGAAGTCCACAGTAGTTGCTCCAACCAATAACTTCACTATATCGAGACATTGTACATCTGCAAACTTGAAAGATATAAAGTCATTTGCGTTTTTGATGACTGATGTTTCTTGTTCTTTATCGCGAATCAAATAAAGGATCAAGTATGAGTTGATCAATTTCAAATCATTTCTAAAGCTGTTAAAACTGAAAATAGTAAAAGTATTTACATATCTTTTTCATTCTTTCATTAACAGCTACTTGAACATCTTCAAATTTTTTTCTCATCTCTAGCTTACTTTGCTCAGCCAACAGCTCAAATTTGGTAACAAAATCAATAATCAAGCTCTGTGGATCCTTGTTGTACAAAAATATTCATCAATTAGATTTGATGATATGGAGACTGAAACTGGAACATGTTTTCCAATCCAGGTTGTAGTTTGTGTTTCTTTTAGTTCCTCTGTAGGAACACAAATCGACTCGAAATCGAAAATTGCTAGATTATTGAAAAGTTTGTTATCTTCAGAAACTGGAAGATTTAATCATTCTAATTTTTCAAACAAGGTTTCTCGAAGCTCATACACGTTCTTGGGGTAAATATGTTTCACTCGACCCTTGCAGCTCAGAAAATGTTTGTTGAGAAACTCAGATATTTTGATGAAAGTATCACAACTAGGACACCGGAAGCGCTTGAAGAAAGAATCAATATCATTTGTATGATTGATATGACCCCTGTTTTGTCAAATCTCCCAATACTTCGTCAAGCTAGTTGCTAGTTCTCCTACATATTCTCCTTCTTGGATATCCAAATCGTATATAAAGATGTTTCTTTTATTAACTCCCTTGACAACAGGTGAGTGATCTACAAAAACTCTACGAAAGTTTTCAGAATCAAAACCAAAACCTGTAAAGTATCCGGAAGTGTGACAGTCGAGATCATTGTGTCTTTTCATGTACATTGCCAAGACGCGGAAAAGACACAAATGATCTTTGTAAGGTTCTTTTGCTTTGTTAGACAAAAGACAGTTAATAGAATGGTTTTTAATAGAGGTTCGGGTAAGACAGGGTCCGGACATCCCTTTGGTATGTTTTCGGCAAAGCAGCATAAATTGTGACATTAGTAATCAACTTAGTAATCAACTTTGTGTTTTGACGTTCTTGGGTACCTTGCTCCACAATATCAAAATTTTCCACTTTTTCTTGGATTGTTATCAAGTCTGCTTTAGTACAGAGCAAATGGGATTTTTCAAATAAAGCATTAATTTCATGGGCGTAGAAATATCGATATTTACTAGTCACAATATTTTGAAAAACAAAACCTAGAGCAATGTTGATGTTAGCGGCAGAATCGAGCTTGTTGAAGGATTCTTCAAGTTTCTGGTTGATTATTTTAGTATCTAATTTGGACATTTGGAAGTTAAATACCTTATGTCTCCCATTTTTTTGCTCCGTATCCACCAGAAAATGTTGACAAGCACTTAATGTCCTCGTTAAGTGTTTCACCACCTTCCCCTTCTTCCTCTACAACCTTGTACAGTATAACTGGGTTTCCGTTGTGTTGCTTCATGTTCCTTTCTCCGATGTAGTAACTCGGGAGCTCTTGTTCGCAGGAAGGACAAAAGGTCGACTGCTTCCAACTTGGTTGAGCATGCTTTTCGCAACATGATAACCCATCTCCTCTTTGCTCTTTAATTAAAAATGACAGTTTGGACACTTATGTTACTCCTGCTTTTCACATCTCAATCGATGTCTCGCAGCATCAGATCTCCTGTATTCATAACCACATTTCTCATACTTGACTTTCTCGTTTCGGTTAAGGACAGGCATTAACTAAAAAAACTTGGGACTTTGGAAATATTCCAAGATTAAAAATTTAAAGTACCAAATGAATGAAAATACTTACTTTTTTCTTTTCGCGAAGTAATGAAATGAATAATTTGAAGTAAAATTCAATTGACTGTTTCTGATTGGTAAACAAAATGAATGCTTTAAACCAACAAAATAAGCGTATTTATACGAACAATGACGTCAACGCGTACGCAATTATCCTTTTATGGTAATGACGTCATTCTTTAAATAGAAATGACGTCACCGCCTACGCAATTTTCCTTTTATGGCAATGACGTCATCACTTACGTCTTTCCTTCGAAATTTCTACAATTTTCCATAAAAGTTTTCAACCAATCAGAACTAAGCCGTTTCCAGACATAACTTTGGATCAAAAATAATAATTTTTGAAAAATGTCAATTAAAAAACATTTGAACTTTCTCGAGTTACTCTACAAGAAAAAAGAAAAAATTCCGTGTGATTTCCTGATTGATGAAATAGATGTAGATGCTTACTTTTTTCACAATTTTTTGGACCTTTATGTTTTTCAAAATAGAGTTTTCGGACTAAGTAAAGGTCTGTTTAAGGAAACATACTCAATCAAAGATTTGTTTTTGATCCACATATTACGTATCAAAGCTATACCTCTTCTCTCAGCTCTAAATATTTTAAATTCAATTTAACCACCGTCAACTACTTCTCTCGCAACTGCAAATCTTGTTTTACTCTGAATCTTTTACCTAATCAATTTCCCTCGCAACGTATTGCTCAAAATGATCTTCTCAGTGCAAAACAACAACCTTATGTTCTCGGTAAAATTGTCGGCTTATTTATTACAAATCCAAGGGCGAGAAAATTTTGTGGAGTTTTTCTGGCATGAATGGACATCCCAATCCAAGTCTGGCACATGGTGGATGTGATGCGCAGGGATTTCAACGAACATTAAATAACGCATGTATCCATTGCAGAGAACCAACTTGGAGAAATGCAAATGATGGAGGAAGTGGCTGAGCTTGTGCGAATGAACTACCCCGAAACTCCTGACTCTAGATATGTGGCTCAACCATTCGACAATTTTCTCTTTCTTCGGGAAATGGGATCTGTGGACAACCCAATTACCATCGAAGAGGATGAGGGGTTCTCTGAGCCAAGAACTCAAGTCACCAAACCACCAAGAGAACCACCAGTGAGGGAGGCAAGACCAGCTTTGCGCTCCATTGAGAACTTGCAAAACTCTTCAGCTGCTCGACAGTTCTTTGATTTGTAAATATTATGATTATTGTCTCGTGTTTTGTAAATTAATTTCTTTGCATCTAGTATCTCTTAATTTAAAGAGATATGAAACAAAAGATAAAGTAGGAGGTTATAGAAAAACTTGTTAAAAAATTGCAAAAGTAAAGTTTATTAAATAACTTGTTGAAAAATTTTGTTAAAATTCAAACTAAATTTGCAATTGGTAAATATTTTTACAAAATTTTGTTGTAAAGATGGCAAAAAAAGTACACCATTTTTAACATCTTGTCATAAAATTTTCACAACATTTTTTTTCACACGTGATAAAAAAATTATCACATTTACAGTGATCGCAGTAACCATCAACATCAAAACAATCAATTTTTTTCTGTTTTCCAGACAAAAAAGAAAGCTCACAAGTTTAATTCTGGTCTTGTTTCTTGATAGAAAGACATGCTTGACCATATTATTAAAGTTGCGAGTTGGATTACGTCTATCCTTGAATCTTTGCATCTCAGTGTCAAACTCCCATCTCGTGTACAGTCCTGTTGGCATCTCTTCACACATTGAGAAAGGATAAAGCTGGCTTGCATCAATTCCAACGATTGATTTACATATACTTGATGAGTTTCTGATGAATGTTTCATCAATTACAGCTTTTGGATTGAACACAATGGAAGTTCCACTAGTCATATCTTCTCAAATTTTTTCACACAAATCTTTATCTTTTTCGCAAAATGGATAAAATTTGTAATTTGTAGAATTGTGCAGACATATGTTCGCTAGTTTTAGAAAATTACTTCCAAGTTTCCAAATTCTCTTGTTATGATAAAATTGACTCATTTCTTCCACTGCCTCCAAGGTTGGAACTATATTGTTGTTGTACCACTTCAAAAAGTCTTTGAAGAATGTCATTCCGTTTTTGTTCCAAGTCTCTTGTAAGTAATTGTAATTATCCAAACCAGATGGAGGTATAGTCTTGATTTGAAGATTTTCCAGTGCCTGTTGTTGATCAAGCCCAGTCTTTCTCAGCTTCCCATAATCAATAAAGTCTTTGTCTGGTAAATCCTTCCGTTTCACTAGCTTTATAGGCTTTGAGAAAGGAGTCCACAGTGGTTGCTCCAACCAATAACTTCATTATATCGAGAAATTGTACATCTGCAAACTTGAAAGATATAAAGTCATTTGCGTTTTTGATGACTGATGTTTCTTGTTCTTTATCGCGAATCAAATAAAGGATCAAGTATGACTTGATCATTTTCAAATCATTTCTAAAGCTGTTAAAACTGAAAATAGTAAAAGTATTTACATATCTTTTTCATTCTTTCATTAACAGCTACTTGAACATCTTCAAATTTTTTTCTCATCTCTAGCTTACTTTGCTCAGCCAACAGCTCAAAGTTGGTAACAAAATCAATAATCAAGCTCTGTGGATCCTTGTTGTACAAAAATATTCATCAATTAGATTTGATGATATGGAGACTGAAACTGGAACATGTTTTCCAATCCAGGTTGTAGTTTGTGTTTCTTTTAGTTCCTCTGTAGGAACACAAATCGACTCGAAATCGAAAGTTGCTAGATTATTGAAAAATTTGTTTTCTTCAGAAACTGGAAGATTTAATCCTTCTAACTTTTCAAACAAGGTTTCTCGAAGCTCATACACGTTCTTGGGGTAAATATGTTTCACTCGACCCTTGCAGCTCAGAAAATGTTTGTTGAGAAACTCAGATATTTTGATGAAAGTATCACAACTAGGACACCGGAAGCGCTTGAAGAAAGAATCAATATCATTTATATGATTGATATGACCCCTGTTTTGTCAAATCTCCCAATACTTCGTCAAGCTAGTTGCTAGTTCTCCTACATATTCTCCTTCTTGGATATCGAAATCGTATATAAAGATGTTTCTTTTAATAACTCCCTTGACAACAGATGAGTGTTCTACAAAAACTCTACGAAAGTTTTCAGAATCAAAACCAAAACCTGTAAAGTATCCAGAAGTGTGACAGTCGAGATCATTGTGTCTTTTCATGTACATTGCCAAGACGCGGAAAAAACACAAATGATCTTTGTAAGGTTCTTTTGCTTTGTTAGACAAAAGACAGTTAATAGAATGGTTTTTTAATAGAGGTTCGGGTAAGACAGGGTCCTTTGGGATGTTTTTCAGCATAGCAGCAAAAATTGTGACATTAGTAATCAACTTGAATCGCCACTTTGTGTTTTGACGTTCTTGGGTACCTTGCTCCACAATATCAAAATTTTCCACTTTTCCTTGGATTGTTATCAAGTCTGCTTTAGTACAGAGCAAATGGGATTTTTCAAATAAAGCATTAATTTCATGGGCGTAGAAATATCGATATTCACAATATTTTGAAAAACGAAACCTAGAGCAATGTTGATGTTAGCGGCAGAATCGAGCTTGTTGAAGACTTCTTCAAGTTTCTGGTTGATTATTTTAGTATCTAATTTGGACATTTGGAAGTTAAATACCTTATGTCTCCCATTTTTTATCTCCGTATCCACCAGAAAATGTTGACAAGCACTTAATGTCCTCGTTAAGTGTTTCACCACCTTCCCCTTCTTCCTCTACAACCTTGTACAGTATCACTGGGTTTCCGTTGTGTTGCTTCATGTTCCTTTCTTCGATGTAGTAACTCGGGAGCTCTTGTTTGCAGGAAGGACAAAAGGTCGACTGCTTCCAAATTGGTTGAGCATGCTTTTCGCAACATGATAACCCATCTCCTCTTTGCTCTTTAATTAACAATGACAGTTTGGACACTTATGTTACTCCTGCTTTTCACATCTCAATCGATGTCGCGCAGCATCAGATCTCCTGTATTCATAACCACATTTCTCATACTTGACTTTCTCGTTTCGGTTAAGGAAAGGTATTAACTAAAAAAACTTGGGACTTTGGAAATATTCCAAGATTAAAAATTTAAAGTTCCAAATGAATGAAAATACTTACTTTTTTCTTTTCGCGAAGTAACGAAATGAATAATTTGAAGTAAAATTTAATTGACTGTTTCTGATTGGTAAACAAAATGAATGCTTTAAACCAACAAAATAAGCGTATTTATACGAACAATGACGTCAACGCGTACGCAATTATCCTTTTCTGGTAATGACGTCATTTTTTAAATAGAAATGACGTCACCGCCTACGCAATTTTCCTTTTATGGCAATGACGTCATCACTTACGTCTTTTCTTTGAAATTTCTACAATTTTCCTTAAAAATTTTCAACCAATCAGAACTAAGCCGTTTCCAGACATAACTTTGGATCAAAAATAATAATTTTTGAAAAATGTCAATTAAAAAACATTTGAACTTTCTCGAGTTACTCTACAAGAAAAAAGAAAAAATTCCGTGTGATTTCCTGATTGATGAAATAGATGTAGATGCTTACTTTTTTCACAATTTTTTGGACCTTTATGTTTTTCAAAATAGAGTTCTCGGACTAAGTAAAGGTCTGTTTAAGGAAACTTACTCAATCAAAGATTTGTTTTTGATCCACATATTACGTATCAAAGCTATACCTCTTCTCTCAGCTCTAAATATTTTAAATTCAATTTAACCACCGTCAACTACTTCTCTCGCAACTGCAAATCTTGTTTTACTCTGAATCTTTTACCTAATCAATTTCCCTCGCAACTTATTGCTCAAAATGATCTTCTCAGTGCAAAACAACAACCTTATGTTCTCGGTAAAATTGTCGGCTGATTTATTACAAATCCAGGGGCGAGAAAATTTTGTGGAGTTTTTCTGGCATGAATGGACATCCCAATCCAAGTCTGGCACATGATGGATGTGATGCGCAGGGATTTCAACGAAGATTATATAACGCAAGTATCAATTGCAGAGAACCAACTTGGAGAAATGCAAATGATGGAGGAAGTGGCTGAGCTTGTGCAAATGAACTACCCCGAAACTCCTGACTCTAGATATGTGGCTCAACCATTCGACGATTTTCTCTTTCTTCGGGAAATGGGATCTGTGGACAACCCAATTACCATCGAAGAGGATGAGGGGTTCTCTGAGCCAAGAACTCAAGTCACCAAACCCTCAAGACAACCACCAGTGAGGGAGGCAAGACCAGCTTTGCGCTCCATTGAGAACTTGCAAAACTCTTCAGCTGCTCGACAGTTCTTTGATTTGTAAATAATATGATTGTTGTCTCGTGTTTTTTAAATTAATTTTTTTGCATCTAGTATCTCTTAATTTAAAGAGATATGAAAAAAAAGATAAAGTAGGAGGTTATAGAAAAACTTGTTAGAAAATTGCAAAAGTAAAGTTTATTAAAAAACTTGTTGAAAAATTTTGTTAAAATTCAAACTAAATTTGCAATTGGTAAATATTTTTACAAAATTTTGTTGTAAAGATGGCAAAAAAAGTACACCATTTTTAACATCTTGTCAAAAAATTTTCACAACATTTTTTTTCACACATGATAAAAAAATTATCACATTTACAGTGATCGCAGTAACCATCAACATCAAAACAATCAATTTTTTTCTGTTTTCCAGACGAAAAAGAAAGCTCACAAGTTTAATTCTGGTCTTGTTTCTTGATAGAAAGACATGCTTGACCATATTATTAAAGTTGCGAGTTGGATTACGTCTATCCTTGAATCTTTGCATCTCAGTGTCAAACTCCCATCTCGTGTACAGTCCTGTTGGCATCTCTTCACACATTGAGAAAGGATAAAGCTGGCTTGCATCAATTCCAACGATTGATTTACATATATTTGATGAGTTTCTGATGAATGTCTCATCAACTACAGCTTGTCGAGTGAACACAAGGGAAGGTCCACTGGAAATATCTTTTGGAGCTTTTTCACACAAATCTTTATCACTTTCGCAAAATGGATAAAGTTTGTAATTTGTAGATTTGTGCAGACATATGTTTGCTAGATTTAGAGATGTACTTCCAAGTTTCAACATATCAATTCTCTTGTTATGATATATCTGAATCATTTTTTGTATTGCCTCCAGGGTTGGAGCTATATCCTTGTTGTTGTACCACTTCAAAAAGTCTTTGAAGACTATCATTCTGTTTTTATTCCAAGTCTCTTGTAAGTAATTGTAATTATCCAAACCAGATGGAGGTATAGTCTTGATTTGAAGCTTTTCCAGTGCCTGTTGTTGGTCAAGCCCAGTCTTTCTCAGCTTCCCATAATCAATAAAGTCTTTGTCTAGAGGATTGTTGTTTCTAAGTTTACTGAAAAAGGCTTCATCCGTAGCAATTCGGGAAAGTCAAGTTTTTCTGGGTTATCAAAACACTCATAGGGAAAAAATTCTTTTCGTTTGCTAGCTTTATAGGCTTTGAGAAGGGGGTCGAGAAATTATACATCTCCGAACTTGAAAGATATAAATTCGTCCTTTTTTTGATTATTGATGTTTCTCCTTTTTTATCGCGAATCAAATAAGGAATCAGGTATGACTTGATCAATTTCAAATCGAATCTAACAATGTTAAATCTTAAAACAGGTAAAGTATTTACATATCTCTTCAGATGTTGCTTCAAATCAATGAGCTGATTTTATTGAATTCGCAAGAAGTTTTTTGACGTATCTGCTTCAACCGAATCTTCAATGCAATCATCTTCAAACTCAAAATGGTTTAAAATAGTTTCAGCTCAAGGTTGGTTACAAAATCAATAATCAGGCTCTGTGGATCCGTGTTGTACAAAAAGTGTCATCAATTAGATTTGATGATATAGAGGCTGAAAATGGAACATGTTTTCCAATCCACGTTGTAGTTTGTGTTTGTTTTAGTTCCTCTGTAGGAGCACAAATCGACTCAAAATTGATTATTGCTCGATTATTAAACAGTTTGTTATCTTCAGAAATTGCACGATTTATTCCTTCTAGTCTTTCAAAAAAGGTTTCTCGAAGCTCATACACGTTCTTGGGGTAAATATGTTTCACTAGATCCTTGCAGCTCAGAAAATGTTTGTTGAGAAACTCAGATCTTTTGAAGAAAGTATCACAACTAGGACATCGGAAGCACTTGAAGAAAGAACCCATATCATTTGTATGGTTGATATGGCTGTTAAATCTCAGTAAATTGTCTGATTTGTCAAATCTTCCAATACTTCATCGAGCTAATTGCTAGTTCTCCTATATAATCTCCTTCTTCGCAATCGTATATAAAGATAATTCTTTGAATAATTTCCTCGACAACAGGTAAGGGTTCTACGGAAACTCTACGAAAGTTTTTAGAATCAAAACCAAAACCTGTAAAGTATCCAGAAGTGTGACAGTCGAGATCATTGTGTCTGTTCATGTACATTGCCAATGCGCGGAAAAGACACAAATGATCTTTGTAAGGTTTTTTTGCTTTGTTAGACAAAAGACAGTTAATAGAATGGTTTTTTAGTAGAGATTCATAACCAGTATTTGATATAAGTCCTGTAAAGTATCCAGAAGTGTGACAGTCGAGATCATTGTGTCCGTTCATGTACATTGCCAATGCGCGGAAAAGACACAAATGATCTTTGTAAGGTTCTTTTGCTTGTTAGATGAGAGACAGTTAATAGAATGATTTTTCAGAAGTGGTTTAGGTAAGACAATGTCCGGACATCCCATTGGGATGTTTTTCAGCAAACTTGATCAATTTCAAATCATTTCAACTGCTGTAAAATCCAAAAACAGTTAAAGTATTTTCATATCTTTTTCATTCTTTCATTGACAGCTACTTGAACATCTTCAAGTTTTTTTCTCATCTATATCTTACTTTGCTCAGCCAACAGCTCAAGGTTGGTTACAAAATCAATAATCAAGCTCTGTGGATCCTTGTTGTACAAAAATATTCATCAATTAGATTTGATGATACAGAGACTGAAAATGGAACATGGTTGTTGTTTGTGTTTCTTTTAGTTCCTCTGTAGGAACACAAATCGACTGAAAATCGAAAATTGCTAGGTTATTCAAAAATTTGTTATCTTCAGAAACTGGAAGATTTAATCCTTCTAGTTTTTCAAACAAGTTTTCTCGAAGCTCACACACGTTCTTTGGGTAAATATGTTTCACTCGATCCTTGCAGCTCAGGAGATGTTTGCTGAGAAACTCAGATATTTTGAAGAAAGTATCACAACTAGGACACCGGAAGCACTTGAAGAAAGAATCAATATCATTTGTATGATTGATATGACTGTTCAATCTCAGTAATTTGACTGTTTTGTCAAATCATCCAAGACTTCATCGAGCTAGTTGCTAGTTCTCAAACAGATTCTCCTTCTTGGATATCGAAATCGTATATAAAGATGTTTCGTTTAATAATTCCCTTGAAATCAGGTAACTGTTCTACAGAAACACTAAGAAAGTTTTTAGAATCAAAACCAGCATTTGATATAAACCCTGTAAAGTATCCAGAAGTGTGACAGTCGAGATCATTGTGTCCATTCATGTACATTGCCAATGCGCGGAAAAGACACAAATGATCTTTGTAAGGTTCTTTTGCTTTGTTAGATAAAACACAGTTAATAGAATAATTTTTCAGCAGAGATTCGGATAAGACAGAGTCCGTACATCCCATTGGGATGCTTTTCAGCAAACTTTAATCAATTTCAAATCATTTCTATCGCCGTTAAATTCAAAAACAGTTAAAGTAATTACATTTCTTTTTCATTCTTTGATTGACAGCTACTTAAACATCTTCAAATTTTTTTCTCATCTCTAGCTTTCTTTGCTCAGCCAACAGCTCAAGGTTGGTTACAAAATCAATAATCAAGCTCTGTGGATCCTTGTTGTACAAAAAGAATCATCAATTAGATTTGATGATATAGAGACTGAAAAAAGAACATGTATTTCAATCCAGGTTGTAGTTTTCGTTTTTTTCAGTTCCTCCGTAGGAACCAAATTGACTCAAAATCGAAAATTGCTAGATTATTGAAAAGTTTGTTACCTTCAGAAATTTGAAGATTTAATCCTTCTTGTTTTTCACACAAGTTTTCTCGAAGCTCGTACACGTTCTTTGGGTATATATGTTTCACTCGAGTCTTGCAGCTCAGAAAAATTTTGTTGAGAAACTCAGATTTTTTGAAGAAAGTATCACAACTAGGACACCGGAAGCACTTGAAGAAAAAATCAATACCATTTGTATGATTAATATGACTGTTAAACCTCAGTAATTTGACAGTTTTGTCAAATCTTCCAATACTTCGTCGAGCTAGTTGCTAGTTCTCCTACCTATTCTCCTTCTTGGATATCGAAATCGTATATAAAAATAATTCTTTTAATTTTTCCTTTGACAACAAGTAACTGTTCTACAGAAACTCTACGAAAGTTTTAAGAATCATAACCAGTATTTGATATAAGCCTGTAAAGTATCCAGAAGTGTGACAGTCGAGATCATTGTGTCCGTTCATGTAAATTGCCAATGCGCGGAAAAGACGCAAATGATCTTTGTAAGGTTCTTTTGCTTTGTTAGATAAGAGACAGTTAACATAATGATTTTTCAGAAGAGGTTTGGGTAAGACAGTGTCCGGACATCCCATTGGGATGTTTTTCAGCAAACTTGATCAATTTCAAATCATTTTTACTGCTGTTAAATCCAAAAACCATTAAATATTTTCATATCTTTTTCATTCTATCATTGACAGCTACTTGAACATCTTCATATTTTTTTCTCATCTCTAGCTTACTTTGCTCAGCCAACAGCTCAAGGTTGGTTACAAAATCAATAATCAAGCTCTGTGGATCCTTGTTGAACAAAATGATTCATCAATTAGATTTGATGATATTGAGACTGAAAATGGAACATGTTTTCCAATCCAGGTTGTAGTTTGTGTTGCTTTTAGTTCCTCTGTAGGAACACAAATTGACTCAAAATCGAAAATTGGTAGATTACTGAAAAAATTGTTATCTTCAGAAACTGGAAGATTTAGTCCTTCTAGTTTTTCAAAAAAGTTTTCTCGAAGCTCATACACGTTCTTTGGGTAAATATGTTTCACTCGATCCTTGCAGCTCAGAAGATGTTTGCTGATAAACTCAGATTTTTTGAAGAAAGTATCAAAACTAGGACACCGGAAGCCTTTGAAGAAAGAAACAATATCATTTATATGATCGATATGACTGTTAAATCTCAGTAACTTGACTGTTTTGTCAAATCTTCCAATACTTCGTCGAGCTAGTTGCTAGTTCCCCTACTTATTGTCCTTCTTGGATATCGAAATCGTATATAAAGATGTTTCTTTTAATAATTCCCTTGACAACAGGTAAGTTTCCTACATAAAATCTACGAAAAAATTTAGAAGCAAAACCAGATTTTGATAAAAATCCTGTATAGTATCTTGAAGGGTGACAGTCGATATCATTGTGTCCGTTCATGTACATTGCCAATGCGCGGAAAAGACACAAATGATCTTTGTAAGGTTCTTTTGCTTTGTTAGACAAAAGACAGTTAATAGAATGATTTTTAGTAGAGGTTCGGTTAAGACAGAGTCCGGATATCCCATTGGGATGTTTTTCAGCAAACTTGATCAATTTCAAATCATTTCTACCGCTGTTAAATCCAATAACAGTTAAAGTATTCACATACTTTTTTCATTCTTTCATTGATAGCTACTTGAACATTTTCAAATTGTTTTCTCATCTCTAGCTTACTTAGCTCAGCCAACAGCTCAAGGTTGGTTAAAAACTCAATATTCAAGCTCTGTGGATCCTTGTTGTACAAAAAGATTCATCAATTAGATTTGATGATATAGAGACTGAGAATGGAACATGTTTTCCAATCCAGGTTGTAGTTTGTGTTTCTTTTAGTTCCTCTGTAGGAACACAAATCGACTCAAAATCGAAAATTGGTAGATTACTGAAAAGTTTGTTATCTTCAGAAATTTGAAGATTTAATCCTTCTTGTTTTTCAAACAAGTTTTCTGGAAGCTCATACACGTTCTTTGGGTAAATATGTTTCACTCGACTCTTGCAGCTCAGAAACATTTTGTTGAGAAACTCAGGTTTTTTGAAGAAAGTATCACAACTAGGACACCGGAAGCACTTGAAGAAAGAATCAATATAACTTGTATGATTAATATGACTGTTAAACCTCAGTAATTTGACAGTTTTATCAAATTTTCCAATACTTCAACGAGCTAGTTGCTAGTTCTCCTACCTATTCTCCTTCTTGGATATCGAAATCGTATATAAAAATAATTCTTTTAATTTTTCCTTTGACAACAAGTAAGTGTTCTACAGAAACTCTACGAAAATTTTTAAAATCATAACCAGTATTTGATATAAGTCCTGTAAAGTATCCAGAAGTGTGACAGTCGAGATCATTGTGTCCGTTCATGTACATTGCCAATGCGCGGAAAAGACACAAATGATCTTTGTAAGGTTCTTTTGCTTGTTAGATGAGAGACAGTTAATAGAATGATTTTTCAGAAGTGGTTTAGGTAAGACAATGTCCGGACATCCCATTGGGATGTTTTCCAGCAAACTTGATCAATTTCAAATCATTTCTACTGCTGTTAAATCCAAAAACCGTTAAGTATTTTCATTTCTTTTTCATTCTTTCATTGACAGCTACTTGAACATCTTCATATTTTTTTCTCATCTCTAGCTTACTTTGCTCAGCCAACAGCTCAAGGTTGGTTACAAAATCAATAATCAAGCTCTGTGGATCCTTGTTGAACGAAATGATTCATCAATTAAATTTGATGATATTGAGACTGAGAATGGAACATGTTTTCCAATCCAGGTTGTAGTTTGTGTTGCTTTTAGTTCCTCTGTAGGAACACAAATTGACTCAAAATCGAAAATTGGTAGATTACTGAAAAGTTTGTTATCTTCAGAAACTGGAAGATTTAATCCTTCTAGTTTTTCAAAAAAGTTTTCTCGAAGCTCATACACGTTCTTTGGGTAAATATGGGTAATATATGGCCGTCTAAACAATTGGTAATTTCAATTTTTTTGTTAGCAAGGAAACTTATGAGTCCAATTTTGACAAATAAGAAGCACACGTTTGCGCTGTTCTATTTCATAATTTTTGTTAATACACGTTAATTAGTTGTCTGATTTACTAGAAGAAATTATGGGCACAGTTTTACAGATCAGATGTTTTGATTTTATTTTTGCTTCGTCCCGTGCAATAGTTGTGTTTATTTTCCTGCATTTCGTTTTCTTTGGGTTTATTAGTTGTCTGTGTTATTTGTGGGAATCCCCCCAGCGAGTGATCTCTCCAAACTACTACTACTCATTACAGAAGCGCATATATACATGTTAAAGCAATTATGAATGGATTTAGGTATGTAAGCATTTTGTAAGTTTAATTCAACTTCATCTGCTGGAAATAAATGTATTGTGCCCTCTCTCTCTCTCTCTCTCTCTCTCTCTCAGTTTAGGAAAGC
Organism: Symsagittifera roscoffensis; assembly: GCF_963678635.1. Classification (NCBI taxonomy): domain Eukaryota; kingdom Metazoa; phylum Xenacoelomorpha; order Acoela; family Convolutidae; genus Symsagittifera; species Symsagittifera roscoffensis. Next base: position 2,437,197 of record NC_087068.1, on the reverse strand, counting down.
TTGAGTGGCGCAAAAGAACTTTAAAGACTTCTTGTTTAAAAATGGGTTATTTTTTAAGATTTTATTGCAGAAAAATAACTAATGATCCTGTTTTCTCAAATTGGCTTATTTTGTCCAAAAAATATCAAAAAGAAATTGTTCTTGAATTTCGACGAGCTTTTCGGCCATAGTTTTGCCTTTGAAAATGGAAAGTTGAAAGTTTTCTTTCAAAAAACAAGTCCTGAATTTTTTTTTTTCTAATCAACCTGTCTCTAAGCTAGCTTTACATTAGGTTTTCATTAAGGTTCAATAGTTTGACTAATAAATATTAGCTCTAAATTGGCGTTTTATTTAAATTATTTTTTAAATATTACTTTGATCGCAGAGAACACTGGTTTCTTTCAGGTTACCCTGAATGAAATTTCGAGTATACTTGTTGTTGCTAAGAGAAAGTTTTGGTGTATTTTTTTGGTTGAAATTGTTTCTCATGATTTTCCAGCTATAAGTATGAGTAATTTTGATTTTTGTGAAGATTGGAGTAAGTAATAGCGTACCATTGATAGAAAAGAAAAAATAACATCTTCGAATTCAGTTTTGTTTTATAATTTAATACTTCCATTTCGACTGTTTTTAGTTATAATCAACGACCTTCCTTTTTCAGGTTGCTTGAAACAAATTGCGGAGTTTTAACCGCAGAGAATTGTGAATGTTTTAGGACTCATGATTGAAGTGAAAATTTAAAATCAATCTTGGTGTTTTTTATTGGACTCAAAATGCTGTAATAGCTGCAGAAGTGCTTTCATATATGTTAATGCAATTATGAATGCATTTAGGTATATATATGCAATTATTGAAATCAGTTCAAATTCATTTGATAACAGTTAAGGAAATTGCGCCCTCCATACACGAAGTCTTAAAAGAACAAATAATCAATTCTTGTGTCAAAAATTCGTTAAGTTTATAGGTTTTATTGTACAAAAAAATAAGTTTTAAAAATTATTGATCCTGCCTTCTCAAATAAGCCTAATTTTAGTTTTGAAGTTTCATTCTTAACTGGCTCGCAATTTTCCAAGATCCCTTGGGTCGTATACTTTTTATTTGGTATTCGAAAATTAAAATTATTTAAAAAGTCAATATTTTTTTTCTTTATAGCATGCATGACTTTTTTCCAAGCGTCTATTGGTTTTTTTCGCGATAAATTTATGAAAGCAACACTCTATGAAGCAATGAGTGTCACTTTTGATAGTTATGTACAAAATGAATAACAATTTAATAAATAAAAAATGAATATGGAATGAAAAATGAATTTCAAAACTAACGAAAAATGAATAAACACGATAAAGAGATTTTTTATAAAGTTGATTGAAAAACAGTTCTCAAACAACAAAACGTTTTTTTTAAAACAATGTAAATTCATAGAAAAAGTAACTTCTATCCTCTCAGAGCAAGTTCAAAATCTGTGCATAGTATTCAAAAGCACTGTTTCTAAAATTCGGATTTCTAATTTTTAAGTGATGCATGCATAAAGTACGGTGACTTAGTTGCAAGTTTGATTAAGTTTCGGTTTTTTGCTGATTTAGACAGTGTCTAATGATATTTCCCAAATTTTAAACCACAGTATCTGGCTAGATGCTTTTAGACGACTCTGGAGACTTCAATACGAAACATCACTGATTGTCACATGAAAAAGTAGAAGTCAAATGTGTTGATCGCAATTTTTCTCGCACTTTTATTAATTTTCGAAGCTGAACAGATGCTCAAAATCTTTGAACCAGAATATCTCAAGACGTTTGAGATTTTTTGAATGCGTTTCTGTAGCAAAAACTTACATCTTTTTAACAACGTTTTCAAAAATCTTAAACTCTTCTTCAAGCATTCAGTTAATGGGTTGTTTTAAGGATTATTTATTGAATTATAAATTGTCATTGTGTTTACAACGTTTTTTTCTGGAATCTACGCATTTGTGTATGTTTTATTTTTGATTATATCTTCACTTGAAACACTTTTTTCATACATTTGATTAAGTTTGGTTGTTTTATCATGATTTCAAACTTTTTGTTTCAAAAACCCAAAATGGCAACAAGCACTGGTAAAGGCTGAAAAATACTAGCATCTGTTCAAGTTTTTTATTGTTTTAAATTACCATTTCCCTAAAATTTCCCCAGTCCAGTGTTGTTATCAACTTCTACAACATCATGATCTCAAGTAACTGATGTTTCAGTGGTGAGAATGATCATCAATTCTTTTTGGATTAATCGAAATAATTTTTTCAGAGTAGGTCGCATCAACTTTGTATGCTCATTTATATACTAGGTATTAAAAAATTGTTTTCATTTTGATTTTGCTGGAATTGATTTAAAAAGAGCATATTTATGCTCACAGTTTATATGTGAAAATTAGTTTTTAAAGTTTTGAGTAAATCCCTTTGAATAAACTTCCAAATCGCATTCATGTAACCAAGTATTTGAGCTAGTTCAAGATCATGGTTTTTAAAGGCAATAGTGAAATGGTCTAGGAAAACTTGCATAGCAATGTCATATCTTCTGGCAGGCTTTTTGTTTTTTTTTGTTTAATTTCTGATCTTTCTTAGAACGAATGATGTCCACCGAGTTAAGTGTTGAGTATTTAATTGTAACCGGCAGGATTTGTAAAGTACAACAAGCCAAAAGACATTTGGAAAAGAGTAAATGAACGCAAGGAAACTTAAAAAAAATTGGCTTGATTTAAAATTCAACAAGATTGTACAATAGAACAATTCATAAATGACAGTTTTTTGATAAAATCAACTAAATTTGAGAAAACTGGATCAAAATTTGAAAATATTTACATCCCCTGTTAAATAATAAAATTGATAATATCTTTCAAGATCTCAACACGTTCACAGGCCACCTTTTAGAAAATGAAATCGAATTGAACTAAGATATGAGCTTAAAAGTGTTCAGAAAGGCCTTATTGTCTGTGATAGCATTTCTGTAAAATTTTAGAGCATTGTAAAATTTTTCCTGGAGAACATTTTTTTCTGTATATTATCACCTTTTATAAAAGAATCTGAACTACGTTCTCGCATCGATTATCAAACCTTTTTTCTCAACAGCTGAAAATCAATTTTTAGTTACTGTGATTGGCGAGCGTGAATACACGCGTATCTTCGTTTGCATTTTTTTTGCTGTTAACAATTCAATGAAAGGAGAGCAATGAATCACAAAAATATAGCAGCACAAGTAACCAGTTTTAGTCCCTAAGATTACTCCTGAAAAATAACCGATTACTTGATTTTATAAACATCTTCAAACTATGGCCTTCGCTTCGCATTATTTTTTTTACATCATTCATCGCACCAACTGCACCTGAATCTTTCGTTTTCTTATTAGTATCTTTTGCATTTAACTTTGAGTTAACGACTACTTTTTGAGTTGTAAGGTCAAAGTGTGGTAAATTGTAATCCTATGTTTTTGTATGCACCTGGAATATAAAGCTTAATACAAAAATTTTTTCGCAGAGAGAAAGCCAGAATATTTATAGTTTTTTCAGAACTGACTGAAAAATTGTTGACGCTTAACATAATTTTTGTCGAGTAATCCGAGATCTCCAATATTTTTTAATTTTCGTAAAGTTTCGTAGCGAGAACACAATATGCAACTTTTTTAGAACACACACAAACACTGAAAGATACTTAGAGAGATCTCAAAACTCTTTTTGAAAATTTTTCTGCAATGAGATGATATTCGTAAGTGCTCCTTAAGACAGCAACGGCATTATTAACAACTTGTCGTTGAATTGATTAATTTCAAAATATTGAAGAATAATAAGCTATTTGATCGAATGAACGTTGGAAATTTTTAACGTGCTTTTGGCATAGTTAACGTTGCTTCTACAAATTCAGTTGTCGGCGATCAGTTTTTCTGAAGCAAGAAATCAACCGTCATAAATTGAAATATTTCAAACTGCTTTGATAGCTTCAACAGGTTTGCACACTTTCCAACCCTTGATACGAGTGCCATTATCAAAAACTTCAACAGGTTTACACGCTTTTGAGCCATTAAAAAAATGCCATTGATAAAAGAAGTTCTTTCAATTTTCTGTTTCAAAATGTCTTGATTGAACTGATACTTCCGTGAAATCGTTTTGAATCAAACTACAGAGCGGCCATGTTTTGCAACAGTAAAAAGTATATTTCAAAAATCTTTGATTTTCGAGTATCCATGGAAAGCTGTGACGTGATGATACATTGAATTATAAGCTTGTTTCGATGGTTGAAACTGGTTGGCTCAAAAGTAAATTCTTCTGAGGCAAGCTGGAAACTCTTTAAGTTATTTTGATCGTTATGTTTATTAAGCTTCAGTTAAAAAAAACAATGAATATTCCAATTGATGATAAAAATTTTAGTTGCGTTGCTGATATTTTAGGTTTCTTGAGGTGAGTAAAACCATAATGAATTTCTCATTGCGTTGAAAAAATATTTCAATTGTTGATACTTTTTAAGTAGCTGGGATAGCCGCCTACAGTTATAGTGTCATTATTGAAATATTGAGAAGCAACGGGTTTATTTGCGACAAAACTTTAAATAAACGTTTTTTTTTTGGCGAGCTCTCGAGCAATGAAATTTTGAACAAATTAAATTTGCTTTGACATCCTCAAAAGTACTCTTAGGCGAGCCATTAATCTGCTAAATTTCGAGAAACTTTTCAAAAAAGAATAATAGCGAGAGTTGGTTTCCGAAAAAAGTGCAATGAAATTGAATTGTGTCAAGTTATTTTTCTTGCTCACACTGTTCGCTAAAAACATGTTTCAAGCAATCGATCAATCAGTAGCTTGAATTGTTTAGAAAATTTTTCAGATTCAAGAATTTTTGATAACTTCATACATCAAAACGATAGAACCTTGAACCTTGTTTTGATAAATATAGAACGTTAAAAGCTTGAGACACTTCAAGTCTGGCAAGCTTGATTGGATGAGACACAAAATGAGGTTTAGGAAACATGTTCTCAAGCGATAAAATTATGAAATTTTTTGAAAGATTTTTTTCTTTCGTGATTGCGAAAAAATGAGATGTGTACAGCAAGCTATGAAGTGATGATAATTTGGAAAAAATATTATTTTGATAACAATATTCGGATTTTGGAGGTTTTTTTGAAGCAAAAGTACCAAATAAAAATCATCAATGCTTTGAAATTAAAAATATTGGCATTAAACTCGAGTTTTTTGGAGCAAGCAAATCAGTGATGTGAAAATTTTTTCAAATTGTTTTGATAACTTAACATTTATTGCTTAACATTGATTTTTTGAGATGCAGGCAGTTGTTCTGATGAGAATTTGAATATTTTATCTAGTGTGCCCTAGTTGTTTTGCCTGGCCTGAATTGGTCAGTAAATTGGCCATTGAATAAAGAATCTTTGAGTTTATTCCAGTGACTTCTAAAGGTTTAACTGCAATTTATAAGTTTTCCTGGGCAATTAATCGAGCGACAAATATTTGTACCATTTCAAAAAGCTTCACTAGTTTAGAAAAATTCGCAAAAAATGATTGCAAATTTTTTCGAATTAATAATTTTTTTGTTATATTACGAGGCCAAAATGTGCATTCTGTGCAATGAACGCGTATTCGGCAACGGGCCAAAATCAGATTTGTTGCGGAATCCGCAACTTTGCTTATTTTCTTTGATCTTCTTCGCTGATTTCGATTCCACAAACAAATACTTTAAACACTGTACCGCTCAAAATCGCTTCAAAAATAGTCGAATTTGCGGAATCCGCAAACGTATTTGCGGAATCCAGAACAGTTTGTGGAATCCACAAACAAGTTATAAGGCATTTGTATTGTTAAATTAAGCTCTTGCGGACTCCGCAACTGTAAGTGGAATCCGGAAATTGTAAGTGAAATCCGCTAGTTGTAATTGGAATCCGCTTTTGATTTGCAGATTCCGCTTACATATACAAACCTTACAAACAAACCTCAATTTCTACCTTGATCTGTATATGATCTCTAAATAACTACCAGTTGAAATACCAAACGTTTGGTCTCAATTCCTGTCCACCCAACTTCGATATCAAATCATGTCAACTTCGATCTCAACTTCGATCTCAATTCACTAGAATTGGAATCGACTAGATCATCAGTATTTGGGATTGAAGAAATCCCAAACACTAGCTAGTATTTGGGATTTATGCAATCCCAAATACTGACCTAATTCGGTGATAGGATGTGCGTTGTGTTTCCAAAAACTCTCAGCCCAATGACTACAGATATTGAGTTTATTCGGCGTTATGCTTCCAAAATCAGTATTTGAGATTAATGCTATCCCAAATACTAACTAATTTACTAATTTGGCGATATGCTTTGTGTTGTGTTTCCATGCACTCTCAAATCAATGACTACAAACAGTGAATTTATTCGTCGTTATGCTTCCAAAACCAGTATTTGGGATTGACGCAATCCCAAATACTGACCTAATTTGGCGGTATGATATGTGTTGTAGTATTTTCATATACTCTCAACCCAATGACTCCAAAGACTGAAATTTTTTTGGTGTTGTGTTTTCAAATTACTAAAAGTTGGCGTCTATCGACTTAGTTAACAAATGTTTTCAAATTTGTTTGGGGATTCCGCTGACAATGGTTAAATCCTTGCCTTTAAATTGCGCATTGCCATAGATAAGAATTCCGTAATAAATAAAATTCTGAATCCACTTACAGTTTGCGGAATCCGCTTACATTTGCGATTTCAGCTTACAAAATTTGCGGATTCCACTTACATTTGCGGATTCCACTTACAGTTGCAGAATCCAGAACAAATAGCTCTTTTCGTTTGTTGCAGAATCCGCGACACAACAAATGTGCCGACAAAATTTAAGTTACAGGTATTCGTACGCGGAATCCACGTAAGTTTTGTAAGTGGAATCCACTTACACTTTGGAAGATGTTTAAAGGTTTGTCTATGGAATCCAGGATTATACAGATACAAAATTGTGCGCCTATCCAATGCACAGTTTGTATTCGTAATGTGAAATTGTCTTCTAAAACGTTTTTGAGCAAACTATCAAGCGCTAAAATTATGAGTGGTGAATCAACTGTTATTTTGATAGTTTTAACTGCTTCAAAAAATGTTTTAAAAAAAATTTAAATGCGAAACAACTGGTTATGAAATTGAATGATCCAAAATGTTTGGTAGGTTGAATTTACTGGACAATCAATTCAACGATGAAGCCTAAAAAGAACCTTATTTTTTCTTTTAGCCTGTGTTGATTAGCAAAAAAAAACATTTCTGAAACAATCTATCACGGAGAAAAATTTAGAGCTTGAATAGTATAACTTGATTTCCTTAGCGAAAGATAGAGAATTCTTCAGAGCTACCAATGGTTTGGTTCAAAAATATATAAATTTTTTTAAAAAGATTTAGATAAAAGAAATTTCCGCTTGAGACTTTTTAATACAAGCTATCAAGCGGTTTATTTAGTTATCAACCTTTTTAAAGGGTTTTGTTGTAGCTTGAATTAATTGGAAAACGTTTTAGTTGCCTGCAAAAATGAGTCAGTTAGAGATAGGCATTTACAACCTTTTAGGTTACTTTCTTTGGTAGTTGAAATTGGTTGGCAGAAGTTAAAGTTTTCTGAATCAAGCTAACAGCCGGCTGATAATACTTTCATCTTGATTAATTTCTCCAATTTTTTTCTTATTGTTTAGGTATGTGTGCTATCAGCTAATTGATTTTGAAGCAAACAGTGAACCAAAACGCTTTTGAATACTTCAGATAAACTTCAGTAACTGAAACGGGATAGCAAAAACTTCACGATTCTTGAGTTGAAGAAAAAAACACGATTTCTGGAGCAAGACTTCAGCGATAAAACAGAATCGTTTCAACTTTTAGACTTTAAGTTGATTTTTAGATTTACCTAAGCATCACGCGTTGAGTTTTTTTACAAAAGAATAAAGTTATTTTAGCTCAAGCAGTTCACAAATTTGTAATTTTTTCTGGAGCGAGGTTTGGAGCTTTGAAAATGTATGGTTTAATTCAGAAAACATAACAATAACTGAAGCAAGCTTTGAATTGATAAAAATTTGAATTTTTGGAACAATTCGAGCTGTTTTGAAAGTTTTAGTCGATAAGCCGAAACTTCTTATCGAAAGCAAGGTTTCAAGAAAATAACATGGAAAACATCGCATTTTTTGTCATGTTGAACTGAATAGCTAAAATTAACTTTTCAAGTGGTTTTGAAAACTCTAACTGATTGTTTTGGTGATACAGATTTCATAAACGTAAAAGTACTGCGAAGTTTTGAATAAGTGATTATTGCTTTCCATAGCTTAGTACAAGAGTTAGTCACTGAATTACAGCTTTTTTGTTCAATAGTATACGCCTTCTCAATGAACAGCTGAATAACTTGAATTTGTTTTTCCTTAGAACTATTTTGAATTAATTCTGAAAGATTTTCTGAGGACAGCCATCAAGTTATTTTGATAGCATAATCCGGTTCGCAAATATAAAAATTTTTCTAGAGCAAGATTTTAATCGATAGAACAGTGTATAAAAAATGTTGGAGCCAAAACTATTAGCTAACAATTTTGTAGCAGCTTGCCAAGCGATGAAGCCTTGAAGTACTTCAAAGTTTCTGGCTTGAGTTGAATAGCAGAAAAGTTTTGCTTGAGCGAGATATCGAGCAATAGAAACGAATGGCTTCAAGTAGTTTATGTTGGGTAAAAGTTGCGCAGAGAGGGTGATGTCCCCCATGTATTATCATAGGTTATAGACTATTCGGTATATGTATAAACATAGGGAATTGATTTCCCGAATTTTAAGAAAGGTTTTAGTTTTCAGAGTATCAGATTATTGTTTTCAGATGCGTTTAGGATGGTGAGGTTCAGATGGTAACTTTTTTTCGGCGCTCGATTTGCCGATACATTAATTTTAAGATTCAGAATCTTCTCTGTTTTTTAAAATAAAAGCTTTTGAACCGTTGATCCCTTCGTAGCATTTGAAAATAATCAGTTTATAACAAGAAGGTTCAATTATATTGACATTGTATCAGTTTACTGCCACGTATACAGTTTATTTTCATATTATGTTACAATTGTTTTAGAATTAGTATGTATTCCATCGCATTCAAATTAGCTTTTGTGGTAAAAGCAGCTCGATTCTTTCTTAGTTTGTTTGTAAAACGCAACTGTATTGTTAATTTGTTCAAATTTTCTTTTTTATGGTTTTGGGATTACTGCTTAATACAAAACTTATCATGACTTTGCCATCAGTTCCTCGCCGGAGTCTTCTAATATGCAGTTGTTCAATTTTTAGAGCTAAATATTCTGAGGTTTTACTATCATTACGGCACTAAATGTTCGCAGAGATTGAAGATTTTGGTGCGTCAAAGCTCCTGCTTAAATAATCTTGTTCACTCTTGTCATGTCTTTTGTATTTGGAGCAGCAAAAATGGGGGGAAAAGCGTGATTTTTTAAATATGCTTTATAACCATCTCAACAGTCTCTGTTTTTTCAGCTCTTTCTGCTAGCATACTAGTTACGATTTTTTTCAAAAATGATATTTTCATCCAAAGCCAATTAAAGATGTTTTGTATCTAATTTGTTAGTCACAAAATAAATCAAAAAATCGTATTACAATTGCAACATTCTAATCTTTGCGTACCTATAAGTAAATAATAGTACTATGATCGGTTCCTTATGACCTCTTGTAGATTTGACAAACTTCATTTTGTCCACTCTTTTCCTGCAACTTTTAGTCTTTTTAGGAACTGGTTTTTGGAGGCTTTATCAGTTTTTTTCTCACCAAATATTTTGTCGTTTTGAGCGTTGATCTGTCATTATTTGGTAGCCATAAGATTTATTATCTAGCAGTTTCATTGTTTCTGTTACCTCGCCTGATAATTGATTCTCATCACCGGCGATAACTGATTCTTCATCTCTAAAATGCTGCAATGGTGAATTAGAAGAAACAAGTCTTTTGAAGGAATAACTATTTGTCACTTCTATCTTGTTTTTAATTTAGTTCAATCAAGGACACTCCCACAGATTCTCAATGGAATATTGCTTTTTCAAAAACACTCTTTTCGTATCTTATTTTTTTCTTTTTTCTTGGTTCCTCGTTTGATTATTTTATCAACTAGGTTTGGTCTAGCTTTCTCGAATTGACCAACAGTAGTTGGAAATGTCAACCATTGCTTCAAAAAAAAGAAGCCACCGCGTTTTTGTGAAATCCTGATGTATAGTAGATTTCAATTTTGCAATCAAGTCTGGTTACCTGAAAACATTTTCAACAATTAAATTACACATTTTGCTTCGTTTACTGCTGCCTTACTAGTAAAAAAAAACAATTGAGGGACCAGCAGTCATATCTTCTACTATTTTCAAAAGCAAGTCACAATAACTCAAGACTTTGGGATAAAATATAAATTCAGTTAACAAGTGTAGGCCGAAACTCGCTAGAATTACAGTTCGTGCACCCAAATTCCGGCAGCCGTTTTCTGAATTTTCAATATTTTTAATATAACAAAGTTTGATCATTTTCTGCAAAGCTTCATGATTGGGAACAATATTTTGATTGCCGTTCCGATGAACAAAAATACATAAATTGTTTCTCTTCTCCTTTCTTCAGCTAGATTTTAGCTGGCTGTCGTTTTCTACGAGGAAATGTATGTTTTAGGAGGTGTAAGAAGTCCCGTAGGAGGTGCTGGTTTTAGTCCGAGTTTTTTCTTTGCTTTTCATTGCTTTTCATTTAACCCAGCTTCTAACAATCGTCATACTGTTTATCGAGAGGGTTGCTACTCTTCTGTAATTATTGTCTTAGAGCTGATTTGTTGTTCATCGAGCTTGTTGGAAATATAAAACCACTCTTGATAAAACTCTTTAAAATTCATATCAATGAAATGCAACTTTTGATTTTTTAGAAAAAGGTCCAAGCTAGTGGCTTCACCCAAAGATTTTAATGTCCAGAAACTGAAAAAGTCTATAATTGAAAAAAAAAGATAAATTGAAGTCGTTGGCTATGTTGCTTTTTTGTTGCTTTTTTGATGCATATGTTGCTTTTTTGTCCTCGATACGTAAGCGTTTGTATTATCTTGCTCCACTTTTCTGGAAACTAATTTTTTCTTTGAGGATGTTGAAAAAAGTGTAAAATAATTTACTTTATTTTTTTATTTTTTTTAGTTTTTTCAAAATTCGGCCGTCTTCACCGTTTTTTTTCTACGCCAAGTTTTCTTAAATTGCCACAATTTCAAAAATCAAACTATGTGAATCTTTTTTGCACAAAAATTGAGTTAGTCAATCCGACAAGATAATATTGAAACTAAAATCTTTTCATGCTTTCCAATCGAGGTTATTGTATCTGTCGTTTTACAATTACAAAAGCTCAAAACATACACACGTTGTCATGAAGGGCTGGAGCATCGTGTCCGAAATAAACCAGTTTACTTGATGATTTCTCAGTAATTGTTCGGAAATCACTGAATCTTGGCATCACATGGGTACTTTCTCAGGCAACGCCACAATTTTTTTTACATAAATGATATATTTGAGTAGTAACTTTATTTGTCTGCAAACCTCAAAGACAACTTAATTTTTTAATTTTCTTAGGTGTAATTGGCAATATTTGTTTTTACGGTGTAATCAGGTTTTTCGAATTTTCCAATATTTGATCCATCATTTTGTTTAACAGAGTAGGGTCTAATTTCGGAGGTTGAAAATAAATACGTTGTCCATTTCTTATCTCGGTGTCCGTTATGAAGTGTTGACAGTTATTCACATTTTAGATTGAAATGTTTTCAGAAAAGCTACAAATCTTTCCCATTAATTTTGATAAGTCGATCTGAATTGCAAAACATCTTCGAAGTGATGAGAAATATAAATTAGATTGTTCTTAAAAATGGAAGATGTTTGCTAAAAGTTAAAATATATCTAAGCAAGCAGCTCAAAAGATCAAATTGGTTTTGAAATCAAATTGGTTTTGAAAACTTAAACTCTTCGTGTCAGCATTACAGAAATTTTTTTATTAAAAAATTAGAAACAACCATTTCTATCAAATTAATTTTAAAAATTTAGAAGTCTTTCTTCCATAGCTTGAAAGGGTCACAAAAAAATTACTTTTTGAGCAAGCAATCAATCGATGAAGCATCGAAAAATCTTAGGTCGTTTCTACAGCCATAATGGTATTCTAAAAGTTTTTCTGAAGCAAGCTTTCAAGCGATAAAAAGCTTCGAACATTTCATTTCGTTTTTGATAACTTGACCTGATTTTAAAAATCTATTAAGGTGAGACATAGAAAAAAAACTTCCATTTGCTTCAACTGAATTGACCGTTCTGAGGCAAAGTATCAAGCGAGTAAACTTATTCAAGTGTTTATAAATTCTGAAAGAAATTTTGAATTAATGTATTATGCAAATAAAATTTTCTAGTGGTTTTGATAACTTGAGCTAGATTGCCAACATCGGTTACAGCTTGAAAAGGTTTGAAATTTCTTAAGGTTTCAAAAAATTGTAAATTCGTTTAATTCAATTTTTCGTTTCAGTTTTGAGGCTTTTGAATGTAATTCAATATGTTTGAGGCGAAAATTTGATAGTTTTGCATAATCGTGAAATGTTTTATAAGTAAGAGTATATGATTGCAAAACATCGAGCTACTTAAACTGAAAACTCGTCACTTAAACGGAAATTTCAGTGCAAGCTCGTTTTGAAATTGCATGAATCTAGAAGAAACAGCCATTTTGCTCATAGATGAATCGCAATACTAACGCAAGGTTTCCTGAGCGTTCTAGCTCATAATTTTACTAGGCATGTCTCTCCAAACCGGAAAGAGTTTAATAAAATTAAACACAAATTCAAGATTTCAATCTGTGACATTCCTTTTTTCGAAAGCAGTTGTGGATTTTTTTTGATATTCTGTACTGCTATTTTTTATATGATATTAGCTCCCTAAATCAATATTTGTTTTCAAAAACTTACTAGCTGAATTCTTGTCTGAAAACAAACTCAGTTTTCCCATCTGTAGTAAACTTTTCTAACGGCTTGAGGAAATGTTATCAAATCAATGTGAATTATTTTTTATATGTATTAAAAATGAATTGAAATGCTTTCGAAATGAAATTTTTTGATAATTTTTTTAAAAAACTTTTCATGCCATTTCTAGACCTTTAACCAACTAATGAATGCTTGAAAACAAGTATTGCAACTTTTATAGAGTTCAGCCCTGATCATCTGCTATTGGCCAATGTGAAATACTTCTTACATTGAAAATGAATTTTGCTCAAACTGATTCTTGAAAAAAAAGGCTTTTAGAGGAAAAAATAGTTTCCGCTGAGATTTCTCACAAGAGCAACAATTAAAAATTTTATATTTTAATTATTTTTTTGATGAGAGATGCACGCAATTTGATGGCCAACGAGTGGAACGCAACCAAGCAAACTTTGGAGTTATCACATAGACGTTACGCATTAGTAGGTCCAGTATTCGTTGCATTTGTAGTCGGACACAACTCCGAGCAGCATGGTTCTGGCTGTCAAATGTGTTATTCAACTCGTCAAACATATAGATCTTTGTACTCATTGTCTAGCGACCTTATGCAAATTGTTGAGTAAACTATAATAAAAACATACAATTCTAAAGAGAGAAAAAGATATAATAGTGGACAAAGTTTGGCTCAAGTTTCTGTTTTTTTCTCTCTAAAATGCCTGTTATTAAGGATAAGTTTTGACAATATTTTAAATTAAACTTGTACATAGGTCAAAAAACCCTCTTTGAACTTATTGAATTTTGGTTTGAAGTAATTATGAATTTTCTCCAGGTCTGAAAAAGCTCGTTTTTACTGTCTGCTCTAACTTTTGCACCGGAGTGAACGCTTTCTCGAATAAGCAGAGAAGTTTTTTTTGCGATGAAGCATTCTAAGCATTCACACTGAAATGTTCATTGTCACAACTTAATTCGGCCGTTCTTTACAATTTCATGCGTTATCAAAAAAAACTAAGTGCAGATGGTTGAAAATGGCATTTTCAGACACGGAAAAAATAGTAATCCCTAAAAAACATATTTCAAAAAGTTTCCTAGAGGGTAGTTCAGGCTTTTAAAAAATCAGGCTTTTAAAAACAAAAAAATGAATTTGTGCTTAATTTTCTACTCTAGCGTAGAACAGTTTTGGTTCAGAGAAATTCTCGAAGCGCCGCGAGAGTACAACAAATTGATTATTCTTGTCTTGTACATTTACAAATCAGAATTTCTCAGTGAACATCTCTTTATGTTCTCAATTTCATTAGACAACTTGAGTGGCTCATGCGCAGTTCATGAAAAATTCAGTACGTGAATTTTGTTGTTTGAACAAAACTAGTTAATTTGCAGCGTGCGTTCACTCGGCATAGAAAAAATGTTTTAATGCACGCTCGCAAGTGAGCTGTAGAGATAACAACGGTTTTAGCATGTAATAAACAACTTAAAAAAAACAGGCATGAACACGTAAATTAAAAGTTGACTAAAGCATTCTCGCAACTGTTTTTCACGCACCCGGGAAATTAATTCACTATCATCGGGCCTGGCGGACCTCTGGAAGTGAATAAAGTCCTTCGAGCGACAAAAAAAAAACAATTGCAAAACTACTAGGTATACTCTACCTCGATGCAACTGTGAGCAATATGGTCCAGTACATTATTCAAAATTGCATCAAGTTACAGAGAGCTGGCATCCTAATACAAGATTTACTTCATTATACTATTGAATGTAATGCTTTACTTGATAACTAGCTCAGATATTTTGACAATGCGAGTTATGGAGCATATAGAGCATGCGCACGAATGATGAAAGTGCAACAAACGGAGTTGAAACAAAATGACTTATGAAATAATTTCGAGGAGAGAATTTTTGCAAACTTATTATCCCACGCGTTTAGAAATCACTCAATATTTTTTTCTTGCAACATTACATTTCAACAACATTTAAAAACAATATTTACCAAAGCCTCGATTCAAAAAATATTTCAATCAAAAGGATTTTTTTAGACCTTAATAAAAATCCAAGTTACAATTGTTTTGTTCTTGTGTTTTTTTTCGAAACTCAGCGAGAAAACACACTGAACAATTTTCTCGAAAAATCACAAACTTTGAAAAATTTTGAGAAATTGTAGAAATTACGGATAGTAAAACACTAGGTCTTTACATCAGTAACTGAAAAAACTCATAAAAATATTCAAATTTTAGAAAAAAAATTTTTAACAACCCTCTTTGCCAATTGAACATGGCATTTTGTTAACTGGACAATTTTTGCTCCTCGCCTGTATTAGTGAGACCATTGTTTTCCCTCTTTTCGAAAATTATGATTTTTTTGAAAAGCCGGTATGAGAAATTCCGTTGCATAATACAGAGCGGAAAAAAATTTGCTCAAACTATTGATTATATTCCTTAAAATGCCGGTTTTCGATGTCCAAAAAACTTTCTGGGAGTTTCAGTAAAACTTTTAGGTTGACCCATAGCAAATGATCAGAGCTACCCTCTATAACAAAATCAAGACTTTGTTTCAATGACTTACCAATGTAATCCGGTTCTGAAAAGGCCGGTTTTCTTCATCTACACTAATTTTTTTTGACTTTGCAAGGAGAAGTAAGAATCAGCTTAGTAATAAAAAGTTTTTTTTTACACTAATTATTTCAATTTTTGCACTGAGGATGTTTAACGTTGCAGAACTTAGCGCAGATGAAGAAAACTGGCATTTTCAGACATTAGTATTTCAGATTGCATTAGTAAGTCATTGAAACTAATTAATGATAATGTAGCCATTTTTGCTATTGGCAGTAGGTTTTGCAACGATTTTAGTTTCTGCTCAAAAAGAAGATTAGGAAATCAATTAAGTAAAGTTGTAAGCTAATTGCCAAACAACTATATCGAGCTGGGAGGATTTAATGATGCCTTATCCAAATGTTTTGTCATCTGCACTTTGTCTTTCTTCTGAAGGTTCCAAAATTATCCGAAAAGACCGAATATTTTTTTTAACCATTCAGACTCAATTTAAGACAAAATATCAACGGATTTGTGTAAAAAAACACAAGATAGAGAAAGTCTCATCTAGCCTTGACAGAATAGAAGAGTCATGTATCTCTAACTAACCAAAATAAGTTGAAGGTGAAGTTAAATACAAAAGAGTTACAGTAAAGGACACAATTAAGCGCAAATTCAGGTTTTTACTCTCCAAAATGTGTTTTAAGTGTCAATTTTAAAAAATGTTCTCGTTTTTTCAGCAAAAAGTTTACATAGACCAAGAATGAGCAATCAGAGCTAGCATCAATGCAATAATTAACACTTGGTTTCAAAGAGTTACTAGTGTAATCCGTGTCTAAAAAAGCCAGTTTTTCTCCTCTGCATGAAATTTTTCACTTCGCTTGGAAAATTAAGAAGCAGCGGGGTTTAGTGAAGTTTTCACACTGATTATTTCAATTTTCCCGATTAGAACGTTTCACGTTGCATGAACAACGTTTTTACTCAAATTATTCAAGAAAGAATTCTCAACGATGCAAAACTTAGTAAGCAAATTGGTGTTTTTACTCCCGGATTACATTGGTAGTTCTCTAAAACCATATAATGATAGTTTCAAAGGGGGTAGATCTGATCATTTACTCTCGTTCAAGTAAAAATTTGTTATCAAATCGAAAAGGCATTTTAGAGAGTATAGTTTGGTAAGCTTAAGCAAAAATTGCCAAATAAAAACCGATATCAGACTATTTTGGTTTTGAACTTAGGTCTGCGGAATAGTATAACTCCTGATCAAAATTTTGTATTCTTGCCAGAAAAATTTTAAGGTCTATGAACTTTTTGTGGTGCTATTTACCTATGTTTAAAACGCCTCGAATCTATTGTTTTCATTTTTTTTCTGTCGCTTGTGTTGAATTCAAGAAAACAAAAAAGGTAAACGAAAACTTTCAGTTTCGCTGACACAAAATCTTTCCATGCACAAATAGTCTTTACAATTTCACTCCGAAAGAAAATAACGGTAACTCTTATAATTAGTAAAGATACAAAATGAAATTTTTCTCTCACAACAAAATTTTTTATCAGTTTTGTTCAAACACCAATAAATATCTTAAATCGTTTCATGTATGAGTGAAAATGGAACAAAATGTTAGAAAGTTAAAACCTACAATTAACAAGCTAGCAGACCATCGCGCAAAAGTAAAACTACACTAGTGTACAATATAAGGCACAAATTCAGGATTTTACTCCCTACAATGCCTCTTTTTAACGAAAATAATAATCTATGGTTTGAAATACTTACCGATGCAACCCGGGTCTGAAAATGGCTGTTTTACTCGTTTATTCTATGTTCTTTAGAAGTAGGAAACTGTTGAGGTCAAACCATCTCAAAGTCGGACAGTTTAATTGAAGCAATTCAGTTTCAACGTCAAAAACTGATTAAAATAGTCAACACAGATTAAACTCAGACAAAGTCAACTAGTGATCACAAGCTAACTAATTAGTCAGTTATTATTTAACTGGTATTTTTTGATGCTTAGTTTGTCATGTCAAATATATTCACTTTCCCAATTCATTCTTGAACAATCACTACCTCTTCTCAATCCTCAGTCAGATTGTAATTCAGTCTCTAACCCCAGTGTTCAGTCCTAGTTACTCTAACTCTGAATCTTGACTCTATTTTTCTGTAAGACTTTTTAGCTTTTAGCTAGCAGCCTTCAGCAACGATGGACTTGATGATTTGGGATTTGGGTAATGATTTGGGATTTGAGTGATGGTTAACGATGATTTGCCAGAGGCTGAGCCTACTCTCCCCGAGAGTCCGAATGCTGATCAGCACGCAGCCTACGATACCAAGATGCAGAAGCGAGCAGTGTTGATCCAACAGAGGAAAGACAATCGAAACACTGTGTGGTCCCACCTGGCTCTGGTGCTCAACAACACCACTTTGATGTACTTAAAGAATGACTGCATGGGAATATATGGCTAAGACGATGGCACGAAACCCTGGAAATTGCTTAAAGAGAAGGTTGCAGTGTAGAGATACCGACGGGGGTCAGTCTAGTAGACCAGCTTGCGAAGCTGGCCTAGGATCAGAGGAGGATCTGGACGACTACTTTGTTCGCAGTCAAGAGCTGATGACGCGGTTGAGCGATGCTGGAGAAGCAATCACGGTGATCAATGGGCTGCCTGACAGCTACGAGCAGTTTGTGGCGCAAGAGAGCTTTCAACCAGCCAAAACGTTTCCAGAGCTGAGAACGAGGTTGAGCAACTAGGATGGCTCGAAGAAGGCTCGATGTGAAGAGAGGACTAGACATGTTAAAATAGCCATGTAAGCTGTGAGGAAGAAGAAAAAAGTATCAAGTAGTGGCTGCTATGTGTGCGGTCAGAAGGGTCATATGGTGAGGGACTGCAAACCCAAAAGCGACATTGGATAATCCACTGCTCGAGTCATTGGGTCGAACGAAGCAAGTGGGCCAGGAGCAAAGAAGCAAGAGTGCTTCAAGGGTGGGCAACTTGAAACTTTTTGCAAGGGAGTGCGAGCAGGGGAGGTTATTCAGTTGCTGTGCTATAACTTCAATGAAGTGAGACGACTTCAATGTGCGTACGGGGTGCAATGATTATGCGGTGCGCGACAGGCCTGTCTTTTCTAGCTTTAAAAGCTGGAGCGAAGGGACAACTGTGGAGAACCCCAGCGGCCCGCTGTCATGGATTGAGGGCAAAGGATCAGTAGGAGTGGAGATCAGGGACTGCCATGATGCTGCGAAAAGGTACACTTTTCACAAGGTGCTGCTTTTGCCGACCAACAGTGTGAACTTGATGAGTGTCTGCTCAGCTGTGGCTAGAAGCTCAAGCTTCAATTTCGCCGCCGATGCTTTGCATCTACTGGCACCAGATGGGAGAAAGCTACCTGTTAGGCAGCGCGGCTAGCTTTTCTTCCTTGAGCGCAAGTTCAGAAGGAAACCGATGACTCTAGTAACGAAGACGAGGAGGATACCAGTGATGCAAAATTGTGGCGCCGACAACTGGGCACTTCTCAACCACCCATTCGATACGGACTGGCCTATTACCAATAATTCAAGTTCTGGAATCCAAGAGCCAAGCGGCTATTCAGAAGCAGTACCTGGACCCAAAAATGAACAGTGGCTAGCAGCTATGGCTTTACAGGTGAAGTCTTTAGAAGTCATAGGAATAAGGACACTTGTTGATATATCATGAGCTCGAAAAATAATTCCTGGACGATGGGTTCTTGCTGGAAAGAGAGATGCACTGGGATAAGTGGAGCGGTTGAAAGCCCGATATGCAGTGAAAGAGTTCATGCAAATGGAAGGACTTGACTTCAATGAGACGTTTGCTCCGACCTGTAAACCCGAAACAAAGAAATTACTTCTGGCTTTGGGGGCACAAGATGAGATTGTACTGCGTCAAATGGATGTGATGTCAGCCTTCCTCAACTCTCCTCTATCAGAGACAGTGTACATGGAGCAGCCAGAGGGATTCAGCAGCGGTGATAGCCAAGTGCATGCTACAATTAAACCTCTATCAGACGCTGAGCACTTTCCTTTTTGATGAATGGCTCACTTGAAGCAGCAACGACTTCTGTTTGTTCACGATGAGGGGAACAAATGATGCAATGATTTATGTGCTGGTTTGGGTAGATTGCATCGTCATTGGGTGCAGATGTCAAAACGAAGATGACATGCTGAGGAGCCGTTTCTCCGAACGGATCCAAACGAATTCAAGATTGATAACAGAGGCGCATTGTCTTGGTTCCTGGGAATGCAGGTCAAGCAGTCACTTTGGACGGTAACAGTGAATCGATCACGTTACATCGACGACTGATTGGAGTGATTTGGCCAAGCTGGACGCAAACAAGTGGGCATATCAGCGGACATCAGCCCTCAATTGTCGAAGAAGGACTGCCCTGAAGCTGGGCCAGCAGAGGCAGTGTCCATCAGTCTGAGGACTACAGAGGAATTGTGGGCTCATTATTGTACATGGATAAGCAAAATAAGCCTGATATCCTATCTACTGTGACGCAACTCTCTCGTTTCCTGTAGAATCTAGGAAGGGTGCACTGTGTGGCTGAAAAAAGGGTTCTTCGTTACCTGAAGGGGAGCAAAGATCTGGAGCTGTGCTACACTAAGGACGCTGGTGGTATAAAACTCTATGGATCCGCAGATGCTGACGGGCTGGAGATGATGGAAGGTCAACTACTGGCAATAGCTTCCTTTCAGGCAGGCAAGGGCAGCAAATAGCTGGAGCACTAAGAAGCAACAAACTGCAGCCATATCTACCAGTGAGGCTGAGTACCAAGCAATGTCAGCAGCGGTTCAAGAGGCATTTTATCTGTATCTGCGATCATTTCTCGATGATATGAGCATGGTTATTGACTAACCATTATCATTAAGGAGGACAACCAAGCCGCATCAAGATGTGCAAGAGTCCTGTGATGCAGAAGCGAACGAAGCACATCGATGTGAAATACCACTTTGTTCGAGAACGAGTTGAAGATGAGACAGTTGAACTCCAATATTGTATTTCTGGGATCATGGAAGCTGACTTCCTGACCAAGGCCTTGAGCAAGGCTAAGTTAGAACAGCATGCATCGTCGAATCTTGATGGGTTGCAGCCTGATATTGGAGAAAGCCAATTCAACCTGAGTGGGGGTGTTGAGGCCAGACAATCTCAAGCTCAAACTGATTAATTGAAGCGGTTCAGTTTCGAGAACAAAAACTGATTAAATAGCCAACACTGATTTTATTCAAACAAGGTCAACTAGTGATTACAAACTAATTAATTAGTCAGTAATTATTCAACTGGTACTTTTGTAATGCTTAGTTTGTCACGTCGTTAATATGCAATTTCCCAATTCAATCTTCGCTAATCAGTACCTCTTCTTAATCCTCAGTTCAAACATCAGATTTTACCTCAGTCTCTAACACCAGTACTTAATCCTAGTTGCTGTCACTCTGAATCTTAACAGAAGATCTTAATAAATTTTTCACACTGATTGTTTCAAGTTTCTCGCTGAGAATGATTTACTTCCCACGAAAAATTTTTTAACACTTCTTTTTCAAGAAAGAATTCACCACGATACAAAACTTAGAGCAAATGAGAAAAACTGGCATTTTCAGACCCGGATTACATTAGTAACTCTTTGAAACCAAAGGTTGATATTTGCATAGATGGTGGCTTTGATGTTTTGAGTTCGCGTTTAATTTTGTCCACTAGTGCAATATAATATATGTGAAAATTCGGTGATGTTTTTTGCGTTCATTTTCCATTGAGTAAATTAGAAACGGAGTAAATTAGAAAGAGCACCATCAAAGAATTGTAGGCAAGTAGCCAAAGCACATCTTATCGCAGAACGAGGCAATGGTATTGATTCATAGAGATTTAGTCCATTGAGGCTTCGCTATAATTCTCGTGGCTCATCAGGGAATCCCAAATTTATTGATCAGTTTTTGTGCAATTTAGAGAAAACAGGCGCAAGTTACCTGGTTTTTGAAGCCTTATGCTCACTTTTTAATTAATTGATGAAAACAAAGAGGCTATCTGTTAAATAAAATATTCAAAGATTTGCCTCATTCGATTCTGATTCCATTAGTTATAAGTTCATGCCACGAGTTGCTTTTTTAAGACGAAGAAAAGTTTAACGCTCTATGCAAACTGGGGAACACAAGACGCTCAGTGGACAACTCACAGTTGAGCTACTGCTGGTGTATTGAGTTGATTTTTCAAACAGTTGTTTTATGTGTTTCATGATTTTCTCACTAATGAAACTGTACCCAAGTTAACAACATATTGTTCAAAAAATTTGAAAATCTTTCTCAGAGCGGAATGCGGAGTTATGGGGAATTTGTGACAAGTGATCATTATTTTTTTGGTAAAAATCAAGAAGTTTTTGGAAAAATGATATGAAAAAATTTAAAACAACTGTTTTGTGATTAAGTTTTACCATGAGATCAGGAGAAAATTTGGCCCGAGCGGCATTTATTCTAGTGGATTTTGCATTTGTTCTTTTGACTAACAAAGAAAAAGACGGAACTGAGACGCTTAACTACAAAAAACGACTGATATTGGAAAAGTAAGTAGGGCAAAACTATTTGAAAACAATTTTACAATTTCTCTTTATAAATAGCGTCAAACCAAAGAAGCGGACACCCATTAATTCATGCAATACTTCATTACTTTTTCTTCATCTTCTGTGCAGTTCCCAAGTTGTTTGAAATTAGGCGTACAAGTTTGTTAAAACAGAAAGTTATTGATGGTAACAATCAAAAAGAATCATTCAAGTTATATCGCTTTCGACCAAATAATCAAAGTTAACCGAACGGTTTTTAAGTGCTGAAGTTTTGTGATGAACATCTAATTTAGCACAAAAAAGTTTCGTGTCAAGATTACTCCTTCCAGAGCATATGACCATAACTTTCTGTTTTTATTGTGCAGAAGTGAAGAAGTGAATCGACCGAGCCCATCATTTTTTGAAGTCCTTTCTTTTTGAGTTTTTTTTATCTTAGTCTGATGCTTTTAGAAGAAGAGACGAACCATTCTTAAGAGGTCATCCTGTTACGGAAGTGATTTTGGAGGCACATCAAAAATTTCGAGCTAAAGCTGCTCTTCCTCCGATTATGTACGACGATGCTTTGGGTGAGAACAAATTGCGATAAACAGAATAGTTATATAAGAAATACTTGTGTATAATTTAAAACAACTAGTTTTTTTTTCTATTCTTTTGTAATGTTTTTTGTCATTTAGATTCTTTTCTGCCATATTTTTTGTAATTTGGATTCCAGGAAAAAAATTTATCACTCACGATATATATTTTTGTTTTCTTTTGAGCAAAAATTGAGTGTTTTTTATTTCCAGCCAATGAAGCCGATATGGAGGCTAG